>NC_056737.1:542209097-542271597 GCF_019279795.1 Protopterus annectens
ACCTGAGTGGGGAATGGTGTTGAAAGCCTTGGCGAGGTCAAGGTAGGCAGTGTGAACTATCTTTCCCTCATCTATGGCCTTGGTGACTATCTCAAAGAAGTCAACCAGGTTTATTAGGCATGATCTGCCCTTAACAAAGCCGGATTGGGTCAGATCAAGTGTTTGGAGGTTCCCAATGTCTTTGTTAATGAGTTCCATGATGATGCGCTCCATAGCCTTGTAGACCAGGCTATTCAGGCTTATGGGGCAATAGTTACCAGGGTCAGTTGTGGCCCCTCCTTTGTGGAGATGAATAATCATTGCTGTGCGCCATTCTATGGGCACGTAGCCCATGGAGAGGCTGAGGTTGAACAGCGTGTTTAGGTGGGGGATTAGTTCATTTTGTAGTTCGTGCAAGACACAGCCTGGGACACCATCTGGTCCCACTGACACAATGTTTTTGACTTTTGAAAGGGATGTTTTCACCTGTGCATCTGTGATTTTTGGGACACTGCACTTTTCCGGTATTGTTGTGGGCCCTTTTGGAGGTGGGGGGGGGGGTGAAGTTTGCACTGAATCTATCTGCCAGGATGTTGGCAATATCAATAGGTTCAGTATATTTTGTGCTATTTTGCACTAGTTCAGTGCATATCTGTGAGTTGCCACTTAGATTCTTAACATAACTAAAGAAGACTCTGTGGTTATCTTTTGAATCCTTGGCTATTTTTCTTTCGAAGTTAGCCTTGGATGATTTCATGAGGGACCTTAGTTTCTTACTGATACTGATCAGGGATGTCTTTCCTTCTTGGGATTTGCTTTTTTTCTGAACTAGTTTCCTCCTCCTATTGTATAGCCTGTTTATTTCAGGGATCCACCAAACTGGTTTCCTTCTCTTAGAGGAGTGAGTCTTGGTTTTGCTAGGGATGGCATAATCCATGCATCCTTGTAGGTGCTCATAGAGTGCATTTGTAAAGATTTCTGCATCTTGGGCAGCGTTATCCTTTAGCATGAGGGCTATGAAACTTGCCACCTCTGTCTTAAGTAAGGTGAAGTTTGCTTTAGAAAAGTTTTTTACTGTGGTTTCCTTAGTTGGGGTGGTGGTGGGGAGTGGACATCCAGAGTGATTAGTTTATGATCTGATCTCACCAGTGATGGGTTGACCTCCAGTGTGGAACACCTGTCCCCCATGTTGGTGATGACCAGGTCCAATATGTTTTCACCTCTGGTAGGGGAGTTTACCAGCTGATCCAGGGATTTTGAGTTGATGAATTCCAGGAAGCACTGGGCCTGAGAATTTGTACTCGAGTAGTTTTCCCAGTGAATGGTCGGGTAATTAAAATCGCTCAGTATCACGGTGTTCGGTAGGACCTTCATGTTTTCCAGTGTCTCCAGAAAGGTGAAGTGGTGGCACTGGGTCATGGAGGGTGATCTGTAGCAGGCCACAATTTGCATTGCAGATTTGCCCAATGTTAGTTGCACATGGATGATCTCAGAGGTATGCTGCACCACTAACCTGGAGGTGTAGGTATTCTTGATGAATATGGATACACCCCCTCCTTTTGTGTTTCGGTCCGTGTTCTGTGGTCAAAACGTATGGTATGAGTTGTAGCCTGGTAGTGCTGGGGTGGTCTCTGGAGCCTTGAATCAGGTTTCAGTTACTGCACAGATGTCGACGTTCTCCATACTGAGGAGTGCTTCGAGCGCGTGCATTTTGAGATTTAAACTCCTGGCGTTGAATAGCATAACCCTCAGCTTTTTGTTAATTGTGCTGTTTACAGAGGTGGGTTTGACTTTTGAGCCTTGCCTAAAAAAGGCACTATAGGGGCAGCAAGAGCCAGTATTCAAAAGCCTAGTGGTGACAGGTGCAAGTCATCTCTTGTGAAGCAATGAAGCTTGTCGAACATGTCGTCCCAGGCTGACAGACACTGGATCTCCTTTGAATGACACCAGAAGCTTAGCCAATTGTTGAAATTGATCATTTTTTCTTTATACTGAGGTATTATTTTTGGTGAGGGCAGGATGCTACTCAGGGTCAGGGTCATACCAGCCTGGGCTACATGATCAGAGAGCTCTTCCATGTCTCTTTTCATGTAGTCCAGGGAGGTATGTCTCCAGTCATTCACACCAACATGAACAATGACAGAGTCATATTTATACTGTTCTGAAGTGACCTGAGTACTTGTGTTATGTGGCAGATTCTGGCTCCCGACAGGCAGCTAACAGCAACCTTCTGCTTATCCAACCTAGTGAGTGGGACATCAGTGTGCCTGACTATAGAGTCACCTATTACTAGTGTGTTAGGTATGTTATTTCGCCTTAAGGGCTGTGATTGTGCAGCACACTGATTTTGTGTTTTATGTGTTGTCTGGTTTGTGACGGGAAGTGCAGGTTGTTTGGATGTCTGCTTTGGAGGTCTCTGATGCTTTTGCAGGTTTTTATTTAGAGCCTCTGAGTATGATTTTGTGTATTTATCTGTATTTTTTGCCAGTGCTGTTTTAGTAGGTCTGTGTGCGACTGGAGTTGTGGTGCAAGTGTTAACCTTCTCCTCTTGACTATCTGTTCCAGTCTTGGGTGGAGACAGCTTAGCTTCCAGTTTGGCTGTATAATTGCATCACTCACATATGTTATTGTTTTGAGATCGGAGGAGAGGGTTGTCTGTGTACATGAGGTAGTTGTAACATGGCCCCAGGATACCCAGATTCACCAGGTGGACTGGAGAGTGCACCTGAAGTTTCCCTTTGGTCATGCCTGAATAGTAGGGTGAGCTGCTTCATCGATTGGTTGGTGAGGGGTGAATAAAGAGCCTTGCCCTGCTGGGCAATCAGTGTCATGGTATATTAGTGCTTGCTATTAGGTCTGAGCAAGTGCTGGGATGCAAGATGCGTTTTGAGTGCTTAGGTTGACAGTTAGACTAGTTTCAAGGGAAAAACTGAAGAGGAGACTTAGTGGAGCCGGGAATAAATTAACCGTAGCTAACCGGCACTGCTCGGTGCGCAAAACCGTGCAAATGCGGTTTTTATAGTAGGGAAATGAAAGAGATAGCGATTAGCCCAAAATGGCCAATAAACAACTAACTTCTGGGCTGGAACCATTCCTCCAGGGACAGATAGGTTGCTCAAAGCTCCCCTCTCTCACATGTGGACAGAGAAACTTCCTTCTATCCAAGTAATGTATACTGTACAAGTGTTTACTTATTCTGCCCTTAAACATCCTATCTGTTTTGCCTACCTAGAATACTCCACGCTGTAAGCAATGACAGATAGACAACATGAGATGTTCTACACTCCACTTCAACCTTGAAAGTAAATCTCTGTCCAGTATCAGGATGTGTAAATGTACCACTGTTGTCAATATAGTGGCAAAAATTACATTCCTCACATGATTGGGTTACATTCCCCACACTGTATACCTGATGTGGATCAGTTCGATGATAACAAAGTAACCTCTTGAAGCACTTCCTATTATTGAAAGTAAGGAGCTTCTCTTATAATTCTCCCAATTTTTGGGTCAGCAATTAAAATTCCCCAATGTTTCCTTATCACATCTCAGTGACAACCCCTATATCTCAAGTAAAGAACATAGGAATCGAGCAATTCTTCTTTCGGGCTACACTAAATAGTATATCATGCCATGATGTAACCCATTCAGAGAAGCAGGGCCTTGCAACATTATCCCTAAACATGGGAATAATTCCCAAGGTTCCATCAATCTCATTGGGTTTATAGCCTCTCAAGATCAATCTATCCTTTAGTTCAGAAATTTCACCAAGAAAGCCTTCCTCAGAGGCATTTGACCTGGAAGCCCTAATTTCTTGTCCTTTAACAACATTTTTAAAATCATACTTAGGGTACATATTACGTCTGTTCAAAATGGTGTTCTTGTGACACGTTTTCCTATAGACCCCCGTATTCATACCAACACTATCCAGTTTCTGGACAAATAGATCTAGAAAATCAATCCTAGCATCAGAATAATTCATAGGGAACTTGAGAAAGAACTATTCAATATATCATGAAATTTACATAAATCATGTATATCACCTATCCAAACAAAAGATAAATCATGAACAAAACACCCATAGAATGGAACAAAGCACACATAATTGATCCTCCTCCCATTTGGCCATTACCATATTGGCATAGCTACTGGCACTAGGAGTGCCCATAGCCATGCCATCCTTTTGTAGATAATAACTAACACCAGACATGAATACATTGTTCTCAAGAGCTATTCTCATATAAATACAAAGTAGACTGATCAAAGATTCACTATACTCACTATGTTTGATCAAATACTCTGTTAAACAATCAAGGCCAAAACTATTGGTAATCACAGTAAATAGGGATTGCATATCGATGGAAACAAAAATCCTAACAATCTGACCCACAGACTGAAAATATTCATAAAGATCATTCAAAAATGTTTAGAATATATTAAGACCCTAACATTCTTGTCCAACACAGGATGTAGGTGCTTCTCCACATACAAAGAAAAAGGTTCAGTGCTCCAATTATGGCCTGCTACAATAGGTCTTAAAGGCGGCCTACAACTATCTTTATGTATCTTCAGGAGACCCTGGATAAAGGAGATCAAAGGTTTATCAACCATAAAATATTTATATAAATCAAGACTAGTAACTTTCCTCAACAAACAATCATCCAGTGTGGAACATATCCTCGTCTTCATTCTATTGATAACATTCATATCAATAACTGTATAAAATGAGCTATCACTTAGCATACATTTCATGGAATGAAATAATCAGTCCGATCCATAACTACAATCGAGACACCTTTATCTCCTGGTCTCACCACTATAGTGCCTTCATTATGGAGTCCAGCCAAAGCCAAGAGTTCACTGTACTTTAAATTATAACCACCCTTCCTAGATTTCACATTCATTCCACCTTCATATAATTTAAGGAAATCATTTTCAACCAACCTAGCAAAAACATCAACTACAGGATGTGAGGGTGAAATATATATCACTAAGTAATGAGTCATTATGTCCAAACTCTAACTTCAAACAAACATTCCTTAAAAACATTTTAACATCTAAGATAACATCAGTTATGTCACTGTTTTGAGTTGGAATAAAGGATAGACCTTTCTCCAACACTTTACATTCATCAGAGGTTAACATTCTACTAGATAAATTCCAGAAATTTAAGTATCAATTAATTTCTACATCTTCTTTAAGGGCAGACTCATATTTGCTTTGATCGGTAATTTTCTCTTGGTTCGACTCTTGCTCCTGGGTGGCTTCTGCCTTTGCGTTGACCCTGACCGATGGATAAAGGGAAATGAAGGGTCAAGTTAGTATTACTCCTATAAGCAATTTCACAGTCCTGTGACTGGGGTATCTTTCTTCTAACATCAGCTCCGAAGTACACCCTGTCTACAGTCTGTTCAACCATTACATTATCAACAGTCTGCACAGAGGGGTCTTTACCCATGCCCACATTAGTCTTTAGTGTAGCCGGTAAGAGAACACTTGTACAGCAAATGTGTTGGTTCAGTTAATAATGCTCTATCTAAACATGTTAAAGAAACTAATGAAGATCATAAATTTAAATTTTTGGTTATCGATTTAGTTAAACCCAGTTTGCGAGAAGGTGATGTTAGGAATATAACAGAATATAACTGAAACCCTAGAGATTAGATTGATTATTCGCCTGAGGGCGGATCAAGGCAGAGGCTTAAATGAGAAAATTCCATTGAAATCCATTTTGAAAGAACGCAGTTTAAGGAAATAGTTTTATTCCTTTCCCCCTCCCCCTCCCCTTTTTTACACTTTAGTATATACTTATTTTAATATACATGTACATCTTTTATGAATTTTTGTATTTATTTCTTTGCATACTGCTTTATGGTTTGTGATGTGTGTGGTTTATTGTGTTTAATTTAATATATTGTTTTGAATGGGTTGCCCTTTCTGCATTTTGATAGGTTAACATTGGTTAATGAATCATATTTAAATTGAATGAGCTTAATTGTTGACTTAATGGTCTGAAGAAGCAGTTATGAAAGTGATTACCATTTGTACATTTTATATTTATCGTTCATTAAAGTCCTTATTTTAGGATCTCTTGGACCCTGCTTTATTCCGTTATTATGTGTTTACTGTTGTCTCTCTTTTTAAACAACAGAATAGTTGTCCTGGTTGGCATTTATTTTATTTGGATATTGATTATTTGTATAATATTTTCATAATATTTCAAAACAATAATATAAATCTGCAAAACCCTGGAAGACTGGCAGCAACCATCAGTGGTATAAGATGGCATAATCTGAGCATGCAGCTGCTATGAAACTAATTCATTTGCAACAATATTTTGCAAATGCTGTATTCATAACAGCTTTGTAAAACAGTTATGGCTCAGAATATATTCATAATACTCAATATGTTTTACTGTCATTTTTTTTTTATCATAGGACACTACTTACAAATATTGTCTCCAATATGGCAATATCACATCCCATTATTTTGCATTTTTAGCTTTCATATTTTCAGAATGTTTTGCAAACTTTTCTTAAAAATAACATCAGTCTTGTATATACCAAACTAACTATTTCACAATACATGCACAGCAAAACATGTCAGCTTGCAGATGCCATCTTGCTGCTATGGTTTTAGGCATGTAACAGTATCAAAAACATTGAAATTAGACTTTGAAATACTGATGAGTATCTTAGGAATACAGGGAAGGGTCTTGTTAAGCTGCATATACTCTTACATGAAACAGGAATTCTGCATTCCTAATGACTATACTCTTCTAGGAAGCAATGATTAGTGAAACATACTAGGGGGTATAATGTAGTCAGTATGCATGTCTAACAACTGTAGCATATAAGCTAAGAGTTGCAAGGAGATCCATGGTTGTATACTGAAAGCCAGTTTATCAAAATATGATCTGTTCACAAGCAAAGAAAGTGACTCATTTTTTCACACTACATCGTTTTCTATTGGGAAAGGCAACTATCTCATAATCATAAGCTGAAAGTTTCATCCTGTGGAATAAGGCACCTACTATCATTAGCTCAAGGCTCACTGTACTTTGGGGGGGGGGGGGCAAATCCTTGATGGCTTTAACCTCCGTCATTGATCCTGCATTGTAGCTAAGTGCTATTATTCAAGCACTTTCAAACAGTTTCATGAACAATTCTTTTTCACATTCCTAGCCTACCTGACAGGTGCTATACTCTTTTGAGATTCTTCAAAAATGGTACTGGGTTCAATGAGACTGACCAAAACAAGAAAATAAAAAAAAAAATAATATAGTAACTGTGTCATAACCCACTGAATAAAATCAATAGGTAATTGATGCATATACTAGTTCAGTAGCTTTATTATTTAATATAATAGCAGATTATGTATTCAATGAATGTGAAGCTGTAGATTATGACACCTGTCTTATCCAATTCTTTTTTCCGAATAGCTAATGCTCAGTATGCACTGAATATGAACTAGTTAGACAAAGTACTTGTGTTATAATGTGCAAGCAAGCAGAGGTTCCAAAATCCTCATCTCTGATGCTAAGCTTATACATAAGGTGGTTACTTAGAATTCTAAATTATAGACTTTGATGTTCAGAAAATAATATAACTCACCATCAAGAAAGGAAATGTATCCCAGTAAGTAGGAAATAATATATGGGAAATAAATTCAAACCACATAGGTAGTATCCAATATTTATTAAATGTAAATAATTATTTTCTTAGTGTGGAATATAAGATTTATGGGAGAGTCTTACAGCAAGGCCAACAATGAATGCATATTAAATGACAATTCCTCTACAGAAGCATATCAGAAAGTAAAACAAGTATGTGTATTATGCCTTATGGATTATGTTATGAATTCACAATATTTATAAAAATAATTGTTTATTTTGAAGATGTCTTTATAGGTGTGTGTAAGAATTAAATGTTATGCTTTATTCTACCTGTTTTTCTTTACTGCTTATCTGTGGTTTAGCTACCTATCTTTTACACTACTTATTTGCTGGCACATTAAAGGCATCTAAAACAGACATTGGAACATATGTTAAATATATTTTAAGTCTATGTAACAGTGAAACTAACATGTTCCAGTCAATATATATGACTATATTATTACAGATTGCACTGTAGGATTTTGTTTTTTGAATGATCATTGGTTTTCTCTGGAAAGGAAAAGGATGGTCTCTATACACAATACAATGACTATCATGCAACTACCAAATCAATCAGTCTGTTGTAGGTATGCAAATGAAAGAATCGAATGCTCTCATTTTATGGTTTACCTTATCCATGCACCTGCAGAAGACATGACACCAATATCAAAAATCAACACGCTGTGCAGCTATAATCATTAAAGAGGTACTAAAAGACTTATGCATTCCCCTTGCTTATTAGTGATGTTAGGAGCACCAGGTGTCTGTGCACAGCTGAAAACTCAACAAGGGATAGTTCATACGTATGATGCCACACACTAAATTATTTAATGCTCTAAAATGCTGGTGCATACATAATCAGGGTTAATTATAGTAACAACATGCTGAGTGCTAAAATGTGAGCACATGTGGTAATTATCCAATTGTTTTGCATGCATATACAGTACTTGTTAATTTACAATAAAAGTAGATTGCAAAATGCTGTGCTCAAAAGGACAGTAACAGTGTATCAGAAAAGGTCATAGTGAGTATAGTAACTGGAAAGTTTTGATATGTACTTATCAGAAAAAATATTGATATTTATCTTGCCCTTTATTATTCATTCCTAACAGGATTTTTTTTTTTTTGTATCTTTTAAGTAGCAAAACTGTTCTCAGCTCAGAGCAAGCGATGCATTCATTCTTCTGCTGGTGCTGGAGGAAATGCAGCCATATTGTCTCTATAGAAATGATATGGTATTCATATGATAACCTTCCAACTTATCCACACTCAACTTCAGGTCCTGCAGTCAGTGATATACATGATGTTTTAATGATATGTACCCTAGGCTTTGACACATGAAGTTTTTTGAAATTCATCACAGAGTTTCTGCAAAGATGGAAAGGGTTGACACAGAATCAAACATACTAGCAGGACAATAAGACTGAAAGCTAGCGGCAAGACAAAAGAGTAAGCTGCATAAATGAAATATGAGTACTGCAACAGTAAAGATGGTAGGAATGATAGCTATCAAAATAATGCTTCTTGGTGCTATTCCATAAGGAACTGGGTATTGTTATAAGGCTTCACAGTGTCACTGATGCAGAGAAGAGGGTTTGTGTGGACAGTGAGAGAGTTGCACAAAGTGGTCCAGTTAGTGACAGCATTGAAGTGAATTTACAGCATACCATACCTAGCAAGACAGCTAGTGATGTGTTGTTGAAGATTGCGATATAAACAGATTTATCACACTCCTCATTGGTCTAGGAGTATTTGGTAAGTTAGGCCAGGTGCATTACATCAAAGGTAAGGAGTCTACAGATGATGCAAATCAGATCTAGGAGAATAATCGAGCTGTGGTATGTAAGGTAAGCTGTTTGGTAGCATGGAAACTGATTCTTAAACTATATGTTAAGAAAAATAGCCATCTACTATCCAGTGACCAATTAGTCTCTAATATCTTGGAGGAAGGATTGGAGAGTTGTGTAGTCTGTTTAATGACATGCTACTCAGTAGGAAAGAAATTGCTTGTAAAACTTTATTTACAATTCATCACTATGCATCCTGAAAATGCTAATTGTTATGTGTTCATTGTGGTAATTATCCAATTCTGTTCTCTACATGTATCATACTTGTTAATTTAAAATGAAACTAGATTGCAAAATGCCTTAATCAATGAAAAAGCAACATCAGTATGAAAAAAGATTGCAGAAAGTAGAGCAATATGACAGGTACAAAACATCCAACTACTGAAATTGATCTGATCTTTTAGCAATTCATTCCTGATAGGATTTTTTTGGTGGGGATACCATAACTGTTCTCAACTCAAAGTAAGAAACGGGCTCATTCCTCTGCTGGGCTTAGCCTGAAATAGTTCATTCAGAAAAGTGTTCTACAATGGTTAAGAAATGTAACTAAGTAAATAAATAAACAAACAAACAAATACATAAAATATACAAGTTACAGATGTGTTGAATGGGATGAAGACAGTCTTCAGTCACCCAAAATGAAAAGGCATTCACACAATACATAGATTGCTTCTGGCATGTGACAGAGAGTAAACAGGGAAGTCTTTTCTCTGAAGAAATGGAAAAAGACTTTAATGTGGCTTTAATCATTACCATGACAGACTGGGGGAATTAATGTAACAGCAGTAAATTTTAGGATAAGATATTAAAATACCAGAGTACAGCTACCACTACAAATAAAGAGTGCAATGTGATGTCAGGAGGCTTAAAAAATAATAATACACAGACAGAAGTGGTCTAACCTCAATGAGGTTTGTATTCCAAGGGAACTTTCGAGATATAAGACTATACCATCAGCCCTGCTTAATTGTCGCTAGCTCATTATCCTTAAAGAAATATGCCCACATATGACATCTTCTATTTTATACACACACACACACACAACTATATATCTATATCTATATCTATATCTATATCTATGTTTATCTCTCTCTCGCTCTTTATATATATATATATATATATATATATATATATATATATATATATATATGATTTACAATCAAAATACAGAGTAGAGGTTCGATGGATATGGGAATGCCAAATGGGTGTTGGCAGTTTTCCATACTGTCGACCTACAATTCTACAATCGTTCTATGCAAAGAATGCCACCGTGCATTCACTCATATGTGGTTAACGTTAAGACTAGAGATTGCAGTACAGTGCGGGTCAGGAAATTTCCCTTTTTTCCCCTTTTCCTCACTGTAGTGTGATCTCAGAGATGGAATATATAATTTGCAGAAGGGGTGAGGGCCGCAAATGTGAGTATTTCAGAGATGTGCATTACAGAACTGTGTTTGTTCATACTGCTAGAAAGCTGGTATGTTTATGTGGTAGAAGGCATAACAACCAATGATATAAAATAAGCTGAATTCGATATCGTCCTTATTTTGGTTCAACATTGTCATCTAATTAATATTCTGCACATCAATAAAAGAACAAGATATTCTGATCAAATTTTTTTACGGTCATGATTTTGATAGTAAACCATTTATATATATATATATATATATATATATATATATATATATATATATATGTATATATATATATATATATATATATATATATATATATATATATATATATATATATATATATATGGGTCTGGGACTATTTACTGAAAGCACATTTTACTGTAACACATTTGACTGTGCACAATTCACTGAAAGCTCAATTCACTGAAAACACAATTCACTGAAACACATTTCACTAAAAGTTATATATGTCCTTTTCCTCACTGTTGTGCGACCCTGGAGTTAGTATATATAGTAAGGGGGTGTGGGGGGGGTGTAGCCCCCACCTATTTTAAATATTTTCAACTATATAGATGGATACTTGCAATTCCAATAAATGACTCTTTTCTGAACTTAATATATATCCAAAATATGTGGGGGCTATGCCCCCCACACCCCCTTGCTATATATACTAACTTCAGGGTTACACAACAGTGGAGAAAAGGCCATATATAACTTTCAGTGAAATGTGTTTCAGTGAATTGAGCTTTCAGTGATTTGTGCACAGTCATTTGACTTTCAGTGAAATGTGCTTTCAGTGAATAGTCATAGACCCATATATATGTGTATGTATATATATATATATATATATATATATATATATATATATATATATATATATATATATATATATATATATATATATATATATATATATATATATATATATATATATATATGTATATATATATATATATATATATAGATATATCTATGGGTCTACTACTGTTGATTGAAAACTCACTTGACTGAAAATTAATTTACTAGGACCACTTCACTGAAAGCTCACTTCACTGAAAATTCATTTCTTTGCAACTCATTTCATTGAAAGTCATAAATGGCCTTTTCTCCACTGTAGTGTGACCGTGGAGTTAGTATATAAAGTAAGGAGAGGGTGTGGGGGGCATATTATGAACATTTTAAACTATACACAGTGATACAAGTGCAATAAATAACTGTTTCCAAAAGAGAATATATAACCAAGATATGTGGGGCCCCCTTACTTTATATACTAACTCCAGGGTCACACTACAGTAGGGAAAAGGCCATTTATGACTTTCAACGAAATGAGTTTCAGTCAAGTGAGTTTTCAGTCAAGTGAGCTTTCAGTGAAGTGGTCCTAGTAATTTAATTTTCAGTCGAGTGAGTTTTCAATCAACCGTAGACTCATAGATATATATATATATTTATATATATATATATATATATATATATGTAGATATATATATATATATATATATATATATATATATATAGATATATATATATATATCTATATATGTATATATATATATATATATATATATATATGTATATGTGTATATATGTATACATATATAAAATGGGTCCTAGTCTGAATATCGAAAGTACATTAAATTGAAATGTACTACAGTGAACTCACTTTCACGAAAGTGCATTTTAGCAAAAATGCACTTTTGCAAAAAAAAAAAAAAAACACACAATTTGCATGTAGATTTAGTTGTACATCAGCATGTACTGTTGACTGTACAACTAAGCAAAGTGTTGCTTAGATTGTGGTACAACGGAGATAAGGGAATATTCCATTTTCTCCACTGTAGTGTGATCTCGAAGTGAGAATATTAAAGTTGGGGGGTGCAGGGGGCCTTGCCCCCCTGCATTAAGGTGAGTAGTGCTTTATTTTTGTAGTTTTTATGGTGTTTTTTTTTTTTTTGCAAAACTGAGTTCGCTGTAGTAATTTTTGATTAAATGTACTTTTGCTGTAGCAGCACAGATTCATATATATATATTTCTATATATATATATATATATATATATATATATATGTATATATATATATATATATATATATATATATATATATATATATATATATATATATATATATCTGTATACATATACATGGGTCTAGGACACATGCTCGACTAGCATATGTCCATATCACAAAACATCGAACACACATACATGAAAGTGCTTAACATCAAAACGCGCTTCCATCTATGTGTAGTTCAAAAAAAAAAATCTACGTTTCTGCAGGGGAGCTTCACCTGCCTGCACCCCGCACCCCCCTACTTTACTATTCTCACTCCGAGATTGCACTACAGTGAGGAAAAGGGAATTTTCCCTTACCCACACTGTAGTCCAATCTACAAAACAGGCACACGTACATGGAAGTGCTTGTCAATGTTAAACGCTTTCGTGTATGTGTGTTCAATGTTTTGTGATTCAGACATATGCTAGTCGAGCATGTGTCCGGATCCCGTATATAAATATATATATATATATATATATATATATATATATATATATATATATGTATATATTCTAAATTTCAAACTTTCAAAACGTCTGCTTTCTTATGGTTGAGACAATAGACTGAAGTTTTGAAACTTTGAACCATTTAAATGGAGATTGCTGTACAGAGCAAAACAGTATATGTACAGTTTTCCTCGCTGTATCACAATCTCAGTGTTGGTATATTTACTTAGCAGCCCATCAGAAAGTTGATGTTTTGAAAGTTTGAAATTTAGAAGTAGTTCCATATTTATGTGTCCGTGTGTACAATTGGGAAACAGGGATTGGTTGAATGTTTGGAATATTGAATATTTGTAATGCCACACAAGTATCTAAATAGTCATATGATCCCAGAATGCTGGAATTATTTAGTGGAAGTTCGCGGTACACTGGGGAATGGGAATTTTCAGTATTTTCACTTTCGATCAAATATTTTTCAATTCAGATCCAAATTTATTAGCCTTTGACTACAGGTAGCACATTAATATCTATCTAAATGTATACAGTTCACATGGTGAAATGTTCTTTTCTTCTACAAAGTGAACAGAAGTGCTTTGTTTCTACTAGTAGTTTGTGTGAACATCAATTTAATCAGTTTCCAGTACAGTCAACCAATTTTTTTTTTAGGGCCTTGAGGGATATATGTGTGTGTGTGTGTGTGTGTGTGTGTGTGTGTGTGTGTGTGTGTGTGTGTGTGTGTGTGCATGTGTTTGTTTGTGTTTTAATGTTAGGTAAAGGAATAGATTCAGTGGTGTTTTTTTTTTTTTTTTCTGTGTGTGATTTAGGATTAGGTAAGAGGGTAAATTCAGCAAGATGTGTTTGTTTATTTTACAGATAAGTAAGGGGATAGATTTAGCAGAGTGTGTGTGTGTTTATTCATGTGTGGTGAATATCCAAGTAGTCGTGTGTAGTGTTGGTGTTACAGAAATTTTTTTTTAAGGTAAGGTCAACAGTTAGGGTTGGAGGCAGGGTTAAGTTAAGCACACATAACTAAGGTGGAGCAGAAAGGATACGCCTAAGGCTGATCTTAATTCTAACCCTAACATTACACCCTATGTTACAAAGACCCTTTCTATAACACTACCATTATACAGATGAATTTGAGATGAATTTGTTGGAATGTTATGGTTAGTATACAGAAAAAGGAACCTCATTTTCTTTTTCAATGTACACACACACACACACACACACACACACACACACACACACACACACACACACACATATATATATATATATATATATATATATATATATATATATATATATATATATATATTATATATAAAAATTACAGCAACTGAAAATTAAAAAGATGCTGAGAGATTATAACGATTTTAAGCATGGAAAAACATTTATCTGGCCATCTAATAAGAATCGTGGAACACAGGACAGCACTGATATTACTACATCATAGCGCAAGCAAGAGAAAAGTAATAACTTAGTGAATGAAATTATAGCACCTCCCCAAAAAGATGTGGTAGCTGATCATCAACAATGGGAATTGGTGCAACCTTCTTTGAATGCACGTTCCGAGGGGAGTAGTAAATCTGATAGCCCATAGCTCGGAAGGTGGGTGAGATATCCACATTAATTTGGAAAAAAACAATGCTAATCCAATTGATGTTAAAGATTTAGGAGAGAGACCTAAGATCATGAATAAGAATTATATGTTTTTTCCCACTGTACCTGTTCCTAGGAATATGTATCTATTGAGCAAACAGCAAAGATCGGTCAGCCAGGACAGGCTGTTTGCTGAAGCTGTTCTAAGCTGCAGAGAGACTGACCTACTGCCTACTGTGATACTGGGAAAAGATAAGTGTTTATTCTCAATTATCTTTTTCACTTTTGATTTAATATCTCCGTAATCTATACAACTGTTTTTACTGTCCTTTTTGTTGTGTGAGAGAGCTGAATATCTGTTACTGTTACTCTCAGTTTTCAGTGAAATCTTTTGTTTAGAGGCCTATCTGTTTTCTCTGTGGAAGAGAGTGAACATGATGGATTTAATCTAGCTAGGGACATTCCTGCAGAACTGTTATTGTTGATTGGATAGGCTTCTGTTCCTCTACCTTTAATAGCCAGTGATTTAAATCAGATATACCTGTTTGCTGAAGCTGTTCTAAGCTGCAGAAAGACTGACATACTGCCTACTGTGATATTGGGAAAAGATAAGTGTTTATTCTCAATTATCTTCTGCACTTTTAGTTTAATATCTCTGTAATATGTACAACTGTTTTTACTGTCCTTTTTGTTGTGTGACAGAGCTGAATAACTGTTACTGTTACCCTCAGTTTGCAGTGAAATCTTTTGTCTAGAGGCCTATCTGTTTTCTCTGTGGGAGAGAGTGAACAGGACTGGTTTAATCTAGCTACGGGCATTCCTGCAAAACTGTTATTGTTGAATGGATAGGTTTCTTTTCCTCTACCTTTAATAGCAAGTTGTTTTAAATTAAAATATACCTGTTTGCTAAAGCTGTTCTAAGCTGCAGAGAGACTGACCTACTTCCTACTGTGATACTGGAAAAGATAAGTGTTTATTTTCAATTATCTTCTGTACTTTTGATTTAATATCTCTGTAATCTGCATATGTGTTTTTACAGTCCTTTTTGTTGTGTGATAGAGATGAGTATCTGTTACTGTTACCCTCATTTTGTAGTGAAATCTTTTGTCTAGAGGCCTATCTGTTTTCTCTGTGGGAGAGCATGAACATGACTGGTTTAATCTAGATAGGGGCATTCCGGCAAAACAGTTATTGTTGATTGGATAGGTTTCTGTTCCTCAACCTTTAATAGCCAGTGTTTTACATCAGATATACCTGTTTGTTGAAGCTGTTTTAAGCTGCAGAAAGCCTGACCTACTGCTTACTGTGATATTGGGAAAAGATAAGTGTTTATTCTCAATTATTTTCTGCACTTTTGATTTAATATCTCTGTAATCTATGCAACTGCCCCCCACCTAGTTCTTAGTCTTGGTGGCTTTGAGTTGCTCACCTCTGGTATAAAGTTGTTACTGGACACTCCCCCCCAGTCATATTACATCAGCTCATTCTATTGTTTATAGTGAGAACTTAGAAAAGGCCCACCCCTTTAGCTTCTGAACACGGAATTATCTCTCTTCACTTTCTACAAAAAAAAAAAAATGTTTCCTGCCTTCCTGGAACTAGAGTAATCTAGATACAGATTTTCTGTATCCAGGACTGTTTGTAAGCTTCTGAGCAGTGCTAAAACATCTGCTCTTCAATTTTCCCCTTAGATCTGCTAGTTCTTTCCTCCCCTGCAATTTTACTAGCTTATTAGTCTAGTACTTTACCAAACTTCTTGTAGCAATTATTGTAGCACACAAAAGTGTTAATAGCACTTAACGTTCTACAAGGAAACAGCTCCAGTACTTATTATTAATGCCCACCCCTCCAGGCATGTCTATAGGTCAGCTCCTTGTGCTTTCTCCTATTAACCTGGTGAGCTTGGGCATCCTGAGGCAATGTAGCAACTGTCTCATGTACACTAACAACCCTCTCTTCTTACCCCCCCAACACTCAGACTTGCGAGAAATGCAATTATATATCCAAACTGGAAGCCACGCAGTCTCCAGCCAAGACTGGAATAGCTGGTCAAGAGGAAAAGGTCAACACTTGCACCACACCACATGGAACACATAGCCCTCCAGAACACACACCAGCACTGCCTTCACATAAACATACAAACCATATCCCCACCTTCATGGAGGCTCTCAAAAAAAATCTACCCAGACAGCAGAGACCTCCAAGGCAGAAATGCACTCAACCACCACAACTTTACACTAATCACAAGACACATAACTCAACCAAAGCCTCTAAGGCAAAACAGCATTCCCAACACACTAGTCGTAGGTGACTTGATAGTGAGGTACACTGATGTCTCACTCACTAGGTTGAATAAGGAGAAAGTAACAGTCAGCTGCCTGTCAGGTGCCAGGTTCCACCACATAATGCACAGACTCAGGTCCCTCCAAAACAGGTACAAATATGACTATGTCATTGTACATGTGGGTGTGAATGATCTGAGACATACCTCCCTGGACTACATGAAAAGATACATGGAGGAGCTCTCGGATTATGTAGCTCAGGCGGGTATGACCCAGCCCTGAACTGCCTCCTACCATCACACAGAATGATACTATAGTACAAGCAGAAAGTGATTGATTTCAACAACTGGCTAAGTTTCTGGTTTCATTCCATGGGGATCCAGTATCTGTCTGCCTGGAATGACATGATTGACAGACCTCAATGCTTTGCCAGAGATGGCCTTTGTCTGTCATCCCTGGGCTTCAGAATACTGGCCAAGGCTCTTGCCACCCTTCTAATGCCTTTTTTAGGCGGTGTTCCAAAGACCAAATCACCACCTTAACAGCTACAAACAAATGCAATCTGAGGGTCATGCTGCTCTATGCTAGAAGTCTAAATCTCAAAATGTACCTGCTCAAAGCACTCCTTAAAATGGAGAACATCAATATTTGTGCTGTAACAGAGACCTGGTTCAAGGCAGCAGAAAGCACTCCTGCACTACCAGGCTATAACACATTTCACCCCTTTCAGCCCCAAAACATGGACTGAAGCTCCAAAGGCAGTGGTGTTTCCATACTCATAAAGGATGTGCACACCTCCAAACTGGTAGCCCTGATACTTCAGGTGCAGCTATAGGTGCTCAACCATGACCCAAGACTCACACTACACATTCCTAAGCACCATGGAGAATATCGGGGTCAAACCTAACACTCTCATACTGGGCGACTTCAACTACCCCTCCATTAACTGGGAAAACTACTCATATACCAATACACTTGCCCAAAGTTTCCTGGGATTCATTAATTTCAAAGCCCTGGAGCAGCTAGTCCTTACCCCCACTAGAGGTAGCAACATCCTTGACCTGGTCATTACTAACATGGGTAACTGTTGCTCTATACCAATAGTCAACTCCTCCCTGGTTAGATCCAACCACAAACTAATCCCCTTGGAAATCCACATCCTTCACCCCCCCCCCCGCAAAGGTAACCACCATGAAAAGCTTCTCCACGGCTAACTCGGGGCTCCTAAAAACAGAGCTGGCTAAATTCATGGCACCCATGCAATTGGAGAACAGCTGTATTATTGCCAGATCATACACTAATCCCCTATATGAACACATACACAAATGCATGGATCAAGCAATACCAAAAAGAACCAAGACGTTCTCCTCCAGAAAAAGGAAGCCATAAACAAACTCTACAACAGAAGGAGGAAACTGATGCGAAATAAGGTGAAATCCCAAGACTAGAAAAACTCCCTTATCAGCCTCAACAAAAAGTTGAGATCCCTCATTAAATCCTCTAACTCTAGCTATGAAAACAGAATTGCAGCAGATAGTAAATACAACCACAAGGCCTTCTATATTTATATTAAGAATCTCCATGGCAATACCCAGATTTGCCTGGAGCTGTTGCACAATGGCACCTCCTATACCAAGCCAACAGATATTGCCAATATACTGGATGACAGATTCAGTGCCAGCTTTACCCCTCCCCCCCAAAGGACCAATCACAATACTAGAAGATTGCCAGGAACCCAGTATTACTGCTGCACAGGTTAAAACAGCACTGTCCAAGGTGAAGAATACAGCTTCTATTGGACCTGACAATATCTCTGGCTGTGTTCTACATGAACTACAACATGAACTGGCACCTCACCCGTGTGCCCTGTTAAATCACAGTCTCACCTCAGGCTTTGTCCCTACCGAATGGCACACTGCTACAGTCATCCTTCTCCACAAAAGAGGAGTGACTGCAAACCCTGGGAACTATAACCCCATTAGCCTGATAAGTCTGATATGCAAAGCTATGGAACGCATCATCATGGAGCTAATAAAGAAGGATATAAGGAATCTCCAATCTCTGGATCCCACACAGTTTGGTTTTGTGAAGTGTAGATCATGCCTGCTCAACCTGGTTGACTTCTCTGAGTCAGTCACCAGAGCTGTAGATGAAGGCAAGGTGGTTTATACAGCCTACCTTGATCTGGGCAAGGCCTTTGAGACCATTCTCCACTCAGGAATCATAGAAAAATTCACTAAGCTAGGCATCAACCCCTCTATCACTAGGTGGGGTGCAAACTGGCTCACAGATAGAACCCACAGTGTGAAAGTAGCTGACTCCAAGTCAGACTGCCGGGCAGTCACGAGTGGAGCCCCACAAAGTTTGATTCTGGGTCCTCTCCTGTTTAGTGTCTACTTCTCTGAAGTCCATGCCAACATGAATGGACTCTGGGTGACTAAGTTCACAGACGATTGTAAGCTGTGACCAATAATTAACTCCCCAAGTGATGTTGACATCCTACAGAAAGGCCTCACTGAGACCAACAACTGGTGTCAGAACCATGGCCGTAAGCTCAATGTCAAAAAATGTGTCATCATCCCCTTTGGGAAAAAAACAGGTTCCCATGAATTACCACATCGATGGTAGTCCACTGAACACAGAAGGCGTCATAAGAGATCTGGGAACACAGGTTGACAGCAACCTCTCTTTTGACCACCACATTGCCACTGGGGTCAGAAGGTCCTTCTATGTGGCACATCTAATTACTAAGAGTTTTGCATCCAGGAAGAAAAAGGTCATTGTCTCCCTCTACTCTTCCTTCATTAGGCCAGACATCGAGTACAATGCCCCATTTGGCATGTACCTCACTAGACACTTGCAACAACTGGAGAGACTGCAAAAGTACCTCACAAAGAGGATCCTAGGCCTTAAACACCTGTCCTATATGGACAGACTCAAAAAACTCCAACTATTCTTTGTCTCATATTGCCTACTTAGAGGTAATCTCTGCTTGACTTACAAAGCCATGTCTGACTCAGCTCTGTTAGAAATGCCACATCTAAAGAAATCCCAATCCCTCCACTCTACATGCTCCAGAGACCTCAACCTCATTACCACAATCAACAGAACAAGCTGGAGGGACAGGTTCATAACCCAGAGACTGCCCATGCTATGGAATAGACTTCCCATACATGTCAGCCGGAGCACCTCACTGGCCCTCTTCAAGAGAAACCTTGATGAATGGATTGGAAATAGAAAATTCACCCCAGGGAATACTCCAGTAGCTCTACTTGACAGAGGCACTGGGAACTAAGGTCAGTTGGCACAATACCAGGGTAATCCTATGGGCTACGTTGTAAAGGCTCCAGGGCCATTAGGCTAGTACACACCTACGAACCTATGAAATGGAGAAAGTTCTCCTGCTGAACTCTTACTATCAAGAGGCAGGTTCAGTGGAGAATCAATTGGCTTACAACCTTTCATCATTTGAGCTACTGATGAACATTAACGGGTCCTTAATAGAGGGCTCACTTTTATACCTGCCACTGCCTGTAAATTATGTATTTTAATCTTGGATTTGAAATTATTTGGTAGAAATGTTCTGCTTAAGCATTTGTTTGCTAACTCTAACCGGAGTAATGGTATCTTTAGAAAGCCTAGTTTATACCCCCGTCACATCCTGTTATGGAAACTTTTTGAAAACATGTGAAAACAAGTTTGTACAGTATATTAATTCTATATGGCGATGTGATTTTTATAACTTAATCACAATTGAGAGGAGTGCACTACAGGAATTGATAGTTAACAATACTATCATTATTACACCTGCTGACAAAGGCGGTACAGTGGTTATTATGGATATCCATCATTACCTGGGCTCTTTGGAAAAGATGATGAACGAGAGTAAGACTTACAAACATTTAACTGCACTTGAGTTAAATTGTATTAAGAATGTAAAGGATTCCTTAGAAGATTTATTGAAAGTTTCTAACATTAATGAAGAACTTTACAATTATGTTAGAGGTGACTCTCCTAACATTCCTGTTATAAATGGGATACCAAAGATACAGAAGCAAAAGTTGAATCCTCCACTATGACCTATAGTATCAGGGGAATGGATGGTCGACTGAATCTATTTCTATCTGGGCAAAGGAGATTTTAAAGATAGCCTTAATGAAAGCTATTTCAGTATTAGAGGACATAGCTAATTTTCTTATTTCTTTATTGGAATATGCAAAGGAATCTTCCATTGGTAGTGCACTCTTCTTGTTAGCGTGGATGTTAGTATCCTTTTTACCACCATTCTGAATGAGCATGGTCCTAGAGCAGTGAGTGACTTTATAAGGAAACACGAAATATATGATGATCCAACCATTCAACAATTATGTATTCGCATACAATTGATTTTGGAGAACAATGTTTTTACTTTTAAGAACCAATATTATTGGCAACTTTGGGTGGGATGCCATGGGCACCCCCTGTGCCAATTCATATATGAATTTGGTACTTGCCCAGTGGGAGTAACAGTCCATCCACAATCCTAATAAGTATTGGGGGACCAATATTAAATTTTATTACGGATTTGAGGACAATATATTTTTTTATTTGGGATGGCAGTAAGCAAGCATTCTGATCATTTCTTGACTATCTTGAAGGCAGCACCAGTTTCTTGAGATTTACAATATATCCTTCTGAGAACATCTTCAGCTTCTTGGATGTGAGATTGAATACTGATCAATCAGGAAGTCTGGGGACTTTGATTTAAAGGAAATAATGTGGGAAGAAGGCGATACTATCCTTTGATGGTATGTATCCAAAGCATGTATTTAAAAATATAGTAAAAGGTCAAGCCTTAAGAGTCTCAAGATTGTGTACTGATAATGTTTTTTTATAAAAAAATGGACAATATGCAATGCCATTTTACTGCATGTGGATATAAACAGAGGGCTGTGAATAAGATTACAGATGAAAGTAAGAAAATGAGAAGTACACGAGGATGCCCTAATATATCTGAAATTGTTATTCTGATGTAATTAAACCCATGGATCAGAATATGAACCCTAATAAAACTAGAGTTATTCTGAGATATGCCATTGACATACAAGGGGTGTGTAACATTATACAAGATAACTGGAAGATCTTGATGACTGATGAAAGCCTTAAGGAAATCATGGGAGATACTCCCTTCTTTACTTTTAAAAATAATATGAATTTAAAATGAGTATTGTGTAGAGACAAGAACTTTAATGTAGGCGCTGCAAGGCATGCAGCTCTATAACCAAAGATTCAAGTTTCATACATCCAAGAACAAAGAAAAAATACCAGCCGAGAATTTATGCTGATTGCCAAACAATAAATGTTGTATACCTCGCTAAGTGCAGTAAATGCCCATGTTTTTACATGGACAAAACTAATAGGTGGATCAAAGAGCACATACTACAGCACCTTAGTGATATTAGATTAAGAGCGAAGCATAATACTCTCGCTCTCAGCACCTTTGTATTTATAAAAATCCTAGTTTTGTTTTTATGGTGCTGCAACGGTGTATTGAGAATACTAGGAAAGGAGACATTAAAAATACTACTGAATTATTAGAAGTACAGTGCATAGCCGAGATGCCAGCAGACAGATATCCAGGACTTAATGGGTTAATTCCCTTCAAACCTGTTCTAAGAGGGCATAACCTTAATCACTGATTGGCTAAGTGATGTTTTTTTAAATACAGTTGCTTTTTACATGGATCATGATGGGGCTACAGCCTGAAAGCACTCATCTATTTTATACATTTTATACATTTTTATTTTATTTTTATTAAGGTTTTAAGAATGTTGCCATGTTGGCCTGTGTGGGTTTAATTCTATGGTTTTGGATTTATGTTTACCTTACCAGACCTTTAGTTCCCTTCAGGATGGTTTGCTTGTTGATATATATAAACAGAGATAGGTAAACTGCAAAAGGATGACTGTGTCTTTGGTTGACAGATGTTTAGTCAGACACTTATAACTGACTAAGCAGATGGTCAATAGTTGTTCAAGATCACACAATTACCATGGTGAGGGAATATGCCTTTACCTTGTGGTTGTGCAGTCTTGGAGTTAGTATATATATATATATATATATATATATATATATATATATATATATATATAATTAGCAGGGGATGTGGGGGCACAGCTCTTCACATGAGGGGTGCAGGAGTGTAGCCCTTTGAAAAATATCATGTTTTTATTTAATTTTGTTTATTTTAAGTTTTAAATGTGCAGAGGCTATTTTTTTGATACATGTGTGTTGGCAGATCAACATCTATATTTTTGACAATTTGCCAGTAAACATTAGTTGACTTCAGGTTTATCGACTAGAACTATATACATATATATATATATATATATATATATATATATATATATATATATATATATATATATATATATATATATATATATATCGGCAAAAATGGTCAACAGGTGTGGAAGTTGTGTGGGGGGGGGTGCAGAGTGGCCTTTCTTCTACAAAAGACAATGTTTGAGGCTTTTTTTTTTAATTGTTTGCATATGCTGAGATTTTTACTTAGCACATTCATAGTAGTGTGTTGACATTTCCAAAGTTGACCTTTGCAGTCAACCTTGTGAATGTCAATATGTGGGTCATTCATAATTTTTCAGCATACCCATATATAAATATATATAAAATAAGAAATATTCCAGAGTTGTCACTACAGCTGGGAAAGTCCAAGGCACTAACAGATGTAAACACTTAGATAAACTTCAATGAAACTTTAAAAAAACAATGCAAATAAAACATATAAAAGATGAGCACTTTCGGGGTCCAGGAAATAGCCCTTTTTCAGTTCTAAGTCTCATAATGATGACTTAAGTTTTTAAAGGGAAAACAGCCAATCAAAGGATTCTCCTAAGCCGACAAAATGGGATATCGGAGGAAAGAAATACAAGAATCTAAGCGATTTATGCAAATTCATCGTAGACAGCAGGCAAAACAACATTTATACAGAGATGATGGGTTACAACCAAAAACTGAGACTGTGAACAAAGGAAGGAAAACTGGCAGCAGAGATTTACTGTGACTTACACGGGGGACAAGAGATATATTTGTGAAATCGTTAGGAAGATCTGGAACATTTTGTTAGTGGATGAAGAGGTGAAGAAAATAGTTGGAAACAAGCCATGGTTTACTTATAAGAACAGTCAGAATTTGAAGCAGATTTTGTGCCATAAGCCAATGATGCCAAAGGGGGCAATAGCCAATAGAATTGGTACATATGCTTGTAGACATTGCAGTAATTGCAGCTGTATTTCTAAAATTCAAGAGTTTATACATCCAGTCTTCAGAATATGCTATGCCCCAAAATTTTCTACAGACTGTACAACTAGGAACATTGTATACTTAGCTACTTGTGATCTATGTGACAAATTTTATGTGGGTAAGACAACCAGACAGTTTTAAGAGAGGATGTTGAAACATATAAGTGACATTCGTCTAGGTGACTTGAAGAATCTGTTAGCGAAACATGTAAAGGAGAATACTAGTCACAAGTTTTTTTTTTTTTTTGAGATTTACAAGTTGTTTTAGATAATCTTAAAGGTGGAGATCTGAATAACAGAGCTGAATTAACTGAAATGCGAAGGATTGGAATGATGCAAGCATATAGATCTCCTGCCCTGAACTCTAATTACCCATTGAAACTGCCCCTTAAGGGATGTCGACTTAGAAGACAACATTGATTGACTTGTGTGCTGTCTATAGGTTTTTAGGCTTGGATTTTTAATTATTCATTGAAGCCAGTCCTTGGGGGTGTTGGCTTAGGAGATGCTTTTGATTGGCTATTTGCCCTTTAAAAATTGAAGTCATCATTATGAGACTTAGATCTGAAGAATGGTTATTTCTTGGACCTGAAAGCACTCGTCTTTTTTTTTTATGTTTTATTTGCTTTGTTTTATTAAATTTTCGCTGAAGTTTATCTAAGCATTTACATCTGTTTATGCCTTGAACATTCCCAGCTGTGGTGACACCTCTGGAATATTTCTTAGTTTCTATTTTGCTACAGTGTTGTTCTCTGGTGGTTTACCTTGCTGTCTTTGGATGAATATACATATAAATATATATATATATATATATATATATATATATATATATATATATATATATGGATTTCATACACTAGATCGAAGGTTCACTACTTCAAAATAGTGTATTGAATTGCACACTGCAGCGAAAGTGCACTTATGCGAAGTTCATTACAATGAACGGGCATTGTACTGAACTTCTGTGCAGTACTCACGGACCTTAGGGTTAGAGCACGGGTCATGGTTGGGCTATCCGCTTACCATGACCTGTGCCCTAACCCTAAGGTCCGTGACGACTGCAGCACAGTGAAGGACATAGTAATGTCCTCCACTATGGTGCAATAGTCACAGACCTTATGGTTAGGGCATGGGTTAGGGTAAGGGGATAGCTTTACTAACTATCCACTCACCCTAACCCGTGCCCTAACCCTAAGGTCCATGAGTATTGCACAATAGAGGAGGACATAGCTTGTTTTTTGATGTCCTCCACTGTGCTGCGGTACTTTCGGTGAAGTGCACTTTCACGGAAGTTCACTTTCGTTAAAGTGAACTTCCGCATAACTGAGGCTTCCTATTACAAGTTCGAAGCTGTGAACCTTCGTTCTTTTAATAGGAATCCATATATATATATATATATATATATATATATATATATATATATATATATATATATATATATATATATACATAGATATATGTGTGTGTGTGTGTGTGTGTGTGTGTGTGTGTGTGTGTGTATGTGTGAGTGTTAGGGTTGCCAACTGTCCAGAATTCTTCCAGACTGTCCGGAATTAAGGAGCACTGTCCAGAAAATGGAAAGTGCACTGTATTGCTGGGAAAAAAAATTAAATCTTTTCTTTTAATCAAAAAAAAAAAATCTACTTTTTTTTTAAAAAGAAGGGACTTCTTTAAGAATGCCCTTTGCATCTGGTCGCACAGACGCAGAAGCCGAGACTGTTTACTTCTTCCTGTTCCACGCGGATAAATTTGAATTCCACAAGACGTTTGGACTGAGCAGTGGCTGCAGACCACCACAAACATTCAGACAAGTGAGAGGTATGTGTTTGTGTATGTCCGTGTGAGTGAGAGAAAATAATTTGGGCAAGTCCTTATTATTAAGATTGCAGAATGTGCTGGTCTCAGAGTTTTTTTTATCTGATATTTCCCTGGTAGTTTGAGAGATCAGATGGCAGCAGCTGGAACAGTGGGAGGTCTACTTCCAGATTTGACAGTGAGTTTTTCACAGTTTGTTTCAGGTAGTGCTCATACTTGTTTTGGTTTATTCAAATAAGCACATTTCTTAAATTCACTCAGAAACAATATGAATTGGGAAGCTCATGACATATCTATAACATGCAGGAAGAAAGTATGCTTTTTTACAAGCATCCTTTTTATAGTTGTAAAGAGTAATACCATATGTACCTCTTAATCCCTGAACATTAAAATACACACTGTCATTTAAAAGATTACGGCAAAAAGTCAAAGGAGAGGCACATCATACTGCTGAACTGTCCAGAATGTCCAGATTTGTCTAATATTTCTGCTCTACATAAAATGTGAGGTTTTCTGACAAAACAATGAAGGCTGAAGTCACTAAATAATGGCAAACATTTGAGTTTCACGCTTCATATAAATCACAAAATGCATGCTAATGCAAAACCTGTTAAGCTAGCAATGTTCTAAGTTTATAAGAGCAATACTGAGGCTCTGTCCCTGAGTTTGAGCCTTTGTCACCTCATTATTTTTGGGTTTATCCAGAATTCTTGTGCTAATAGGTTGACAATTATGGACCACATTTTTATATTACAGAACAAAGGTTTTGAGGGAATAGAGTCCATAAATTTAATGACTACAAGTAATCTTTGCGTGAGCTTAAATTTAGTTATTTAATGAAGTAGAAATTCAGTAAATCTAGGAGGAATGAGGTAAATACAAGGTCAAAAGTCATAGTGCTGTATCTCAAAGATATAATTGGAGAGGTATGACTAACATCAATGCACATTTCAGTTTTATGAGATTTGAACATTTTAGGGTAGAGGAGGCAAAAGCATGACATAAGAGTACAGAATACAAATGTATGACTGCTTCTATTGGCTTTAGGTAAGCCTGTGCACAGCAGCCTTATTGTTTTTGGTAATAGTTTACTGTACCTACTGCCCTGAAGCAGATAGTCTGGCATCACAGAGATTAAGGCTTCGGCCTTTCCTCTTACTCTTTTTCCTATTTTACTTTTCATACTTTGAGTAGTGAAGGACTTTCTGACTCATAACTGCATTACTAATTTCTGTCTTGTATATAAGACTACATGTAAATGACAAAAAGGCAATTGCTGCTCAACATGCAGCCTAGAAACACAACAAAATGAATTGTAAATACATGCCAGCGCTGTTTGTCATTTGAATAAAATAAAATCTCTTAGCAGCATTAACTATATTCACGGTGCTGCTCATACCATTCCATACCAAGTTTTATATAGAAGCCCATAGCTAACCTTTAGTCCGAACTTCACTTTCCTTACATATTCTGTCAGATTATCACTTTCCTTATCAAGAGTGTTGCTTGTGTATATCTAGTGTGATTATGAAAATCAAAACTGGTTACAATTCTTTATGAAGTAATTGTAATGATTGTTGATGTTGTCTCCACGGGTCTATATTAGATCACTGAACGCTTAAAAAAGCGAATGGTGATTAATTGACCATATGTAAATGAAAGCTTACAATTCTGAACTGTCAGAACAGCGATTTAAAAAAATCGCTGTTCCAATAAAAAAAATACTTTAAACATTACATTAAGTAGGGGACTTCACCCCCACGCCCCCCCCCCTACTTAAATATACCAACTCCGAGACCACACTACAGTGCCAGAAACGGCAAAGTAACAAAGCGGCCAAGCAAATTTTTTCCCATGGAAATAATTCACTTAAAAGCCGCTTTGATGTTTTGCAGTTTCAGCCTTTTGAGTTTGACCAAGACGCATTCGAAAGAATGTGTCTTCGGTCTTCTAATAGGGAACCTGTCTCTACTACTGCCATAAACACAGCTTATGTATATTGCTATGATTTGATGCTTATTTTATTAAAGTGTATGTCTATATTGCAAAAAAATATAACATGCTTGACATAAAAACATTGTTTGGTGCTTTAAAGGGGCTAGATGGCATTAGATTTTCAAATTTAGTAAATGCAAATAAATACATTACTCTGTAGAATTACATGTTCAAGTTGTTCTCCATTATCAGCACTGATTACTGAACTGCAGCTGTGTTCCTTGCTTTTTCTGTTACTGTGGAACATCATGGAATTTGTTTTATTCATGTTTTATCACGCTAGACTTTTTCAGCTAATATTCTGCTGCAAAGCTGCTTGGACATGATGACATTCTTTTCCTAGAAGAGAAGGGTTGATTATTTTGAGATATAAGCCCTTACAGTAGGTCTACATGCCAGCTACATAAATACTGTATATGCCCAACACTAATTGGAAAATGGTATGGTTGCACATTTGACAAACCATGATTATGTTTATGTTTGCTGTCAAAGTATGGTACTATGGGTACAATTCATGTGGGCTTGTAGCCTTTGAGAAGTCATGGCAAGCTGCAGCATTATCTTTGCCTACTTCTGTGATCACAAGGTTTGCCAAGTGACTAAGGAAGTGTCAACATCATGGCTTAGCATGAAGTCCATGATGATAATGGGACTGAAGGTGATGGTGCTCTAGGTAATTTAAAAATTGTCTGTGAATTATTTAGTCAGACACCTAGAGAGTGTTCAAACAAGAGAAACAGATCAGTACATGTTTCATCAAAAGCTGTTTATTCAACCCTTTTTTTAATGTAAATAGGCAATTTATTCTTCAAGGTTAGCAGGCACTGAATTTGTATATGAAACACTGAAATATAAAGTTATTTGCTAGCAGCAACCTGTTTATTAGTTACAGATTTCCTTAATGTGAAATTATTCAGATGACTTTTACTTGTACAGAGATTGTGCATATTGCTGGATTGTAATGACAGAAGGTTGAGTGGCCTTTTTTGGTTGAAGTGTTCCGAATTGGGCAGTTTTGACATTAATGGTTCAAATGGTTTGTCGCATTGCTTACTGGAAAATATGTTTAAAACTATAAATTTAAAACATGCTCTAACAAGTGATGCTGTATTATACAAGGCATATAATTTAATTATTATATATTATAATTTATTACAATCAGGGAGGTGAATCAAAGAACTTTTGCATGGTCCTAAAAACGTGTGCAAGGGGTCTATGATTTGAAAACAGCCCAAAAGTAAACAATCTGTCACTGGCTAGATGCATTTTCTTTGACCGTGGGTTTCAATACTGATCCAGTGAATGTGAGTTTCAAAGGCAGAGATGAGAGAAGTTTTAATGGTAAGTCTGTTTTCATTGTGAGACTGTATTGCTTTGTTTGGCAGATGATTATCACTGTTTGTGCTTTAAAATTTGAAATAAAAGTTTTAAATTAATTTCAAATATTTGTAATAATTGCAGAAGTAAAGTAGAAGTTAGTATGCACACTGAGAGGTTTGAACAGGAATGGAGAAATAGCCAAGTAATAGGACATGGAATGGCTGCATGGGGGTATTAATATTACACGCATTTTGCTTTTACGTACATGTCCAGAATTTTTGACATGGAAAGTTGGCAACCCTAGTTACCGTGTCTGTGTAGATAGACAGAGATACAGATATATACACTATACACACACAGACACACACACACACACACACACACACACACACACACACACACACACACACACACACACACACACACACACATACAGGTGTATGTATATAAATATGTAGTCACTCAAAACAAGATATACAGATGAAAGTGAGGGCATGGACAGCAGCATATGGTTCAAACAAATCCACCACTCAGCACTTCATATGTATGCATACAGAAATATATAACAGGTTTTACTGATTTTGCATGTTTTCAGGAAGTAAATATAAATAAATAAATATATGTATCTTTCTCTAACATCATTAACCACAACCGCAATAATAACAAATTATCTTCAGCACTCTTTCTAGATCTATCCGAGGCTTTTGACATGGTTGAGCACAAAATGCTTATAAATACCTTGAAGGCCTACTCCTTAAATAACCATGCACTCCAATGGTTTCAATCCTGCCTGCAGGGCAGGCAACAGGCAGTCCTATGGCAGGAAAAGCTATTCTCTCACTTACCCATCACATTAGGTGTCCCCAGGGCTCGATAATAGGACCCCTTCTTTTCTCCATTTTTATCAACGACCTTCATTCAGTCATCCCAGATGCTACCTGCATTCAATATGTGGATGACTCCAACTTGATTTGTTCTGACACCTCACCAGCTACTTTATTCACATTAACCCAAATTACCTTCAATACAGTGGAAAAATGCCTCTCTAATCAACATCTAATCCTAAACCCCAACAAAACTAAGTTGCTCCTCTTCTCCCCCACATGCAGGACCCCCCTGCCAGCCTTCAACATAACTGCTAACAATGTCACTATCATCTCCCCAGAAGCCCAAACAAAACTACTCGGTGTCATAGTTGATAAAAACCTGAAGTTTGATGTGCATATCAATCAAACTATCAAAACCATTAATAAAAGACTTGGCTCTCTTTACAGAATCAAACCTTTCCTTACCCCACTTGCTAGAACTGCAATTGCCCATTCCCATCTGCTATCAACTCTTCTCTATGCTTTACCTCTATTGTCCAACTTAAACAAAACAGATCTTAATAAACTATCATCCTGCTATAACCACATTGCCAGATTTGCTACTGGCACAGCCTACTGGACACACCACTGTCACAACCTAAATCGCCTAAGATGGCTTGAACTGCCAAGCCTACTGCAGTTCAACCAGCTAATAGTGGCACATAAAGTCCTTTACCAACCAGAAAATACACCAGCACTAAAAAATATTATCAGGCCCTACACCACCACCCGGCCACTGTGGTCATCCACTGGACTCCTAGTTCAAACATACAAATCCAACTACTCAGCTGGGGACTCTCTGTTTGCCAACTCTGTTGGAAAAATATTGAACAGACTCCCAGCTGAGTTGACCCTAGAACCCTCACTAACTCAATTCAAAAACAAACTGAAGAAATACTTCAAAACTCATTGGTTATGTCCTTGCACTAACCCCGACTAGTGACCTGTCTATTTCTTAGGTGTCTTACCTTCAACTACTTCTAACTTTTTTCTATCACTCCATTTCAGGAAGGGTCAATTGTATAACTGCTGCTCAGTGTGTCTTAAACCTGAATGTGATGTTATGTATGTTTAACTTTGAAAATAATGTTATGTTTTGTAAAGTGTTTTATAATAACTACTACATGTGCTAAATGCTGGTATTGCTTATGACTGTAATCTGCTTGAAACTAGCATGTACTAAATGTTCAATGTGTATTATTATCTTGGAACTTTTCTCCCCGGGCCTCCACTGAAAATGGACATGTATCCAGTCGGACTATCCTGGTCAACAAATGTAAAATAAAAATAAATATGAGTTGAATGTCACCATAGATGTAATACAACCTCCTCAGATTAATAACTCGGAGATTCTTGCCACCAAATTGCAACTTAATAAAAATATATGCATTAATATCATCTGTATGTACATTCCCCCAGGTAACAATATATCTACATTTGAAGATATCCTGCACTGGCTATCATGTCACTACCCCCAAGAAACTTTACTACTTGGAGACTTTAACATAGACTGGGGCACCTGTTCCTCAGAAGCCCCAACCACCCATATTAACCTGCATGCATTTACACAAATCATATCCACCCCTACCAGGATAGGTAAACCCAACCAAAAAGAAAGTATACTTGACTGGGTACTCATAAACAGTCACCCCCAACTGTACACCTCTGGTACCCTCCTTAATGGCCTAAGTGATCACCTTCTCACATATGTAATTAAGCACAAAACCATTAATTCCCAACAACCCTTACTCAGAAAGGTTAGAAACAATAAAAACTTTGACCCTGCCAAATTCCAACAAGAACTAAACTCATGTAATTGCTCTATTCTAAAACATCACCCCTTAGAGGAAGCAGTAGCATACTTTAACAAATTCCTTGAGATCCTTGATTTGCATGCACCTGTTCGATCAAAGAGAACCAAAGCAAAAACTGCACCATGGCTTTCTATAGAGTCTAAACTCAAAATTACCCTTAGAAACAAAGCATGGGCTTTATGGAGTTCTTCTAAAGACCCACAAGATCACATTAAATACAGACAATCCAGGAACGAAACCAAAAAATCAATTTTACAAGACAAAAAAACAATACTACTGTAATTTACAGACAGTACATCAAAATAACCCTCAGAAGTTTTGGGCAAGTTTAAATAATCTACTACATCCTGGACAAACTTCAACCCCAATCCCTGCTACTACTATTGATAAAACCCCTGAAGGTGTTTCTGATATTTTTAACTAATTCTTTACTGAGACAATTCAAGCCCTAGCTAGCCAACTACCTCCTAGCTCCCCTGGTCCTGAAAGTAGCACCCCTAGAAACCTACTCGGGTTCAGCTTCCAACCAGTCGCCACTTCACTTATCCATACCTTGATCAAAAAATTAAAACCCACTACACTTTCTGCTGATCAACTCCCTGCCGAGTACCTAAAAAAATCAGCTGATGCTATTGCTTACCCCGTCTCAATACTAATCAATCGAACCATAGTAGAAGCTAAAATTCCCACCATCTGGAAAATATCCTATGTAAGCCCACTTCACAAAGGAGGCAGCTCTACTGAATTCTCCAATTATAGGCCAATAGCTATACTCTCTCCACTTGCAAAGATTATGGAAAAATGCATTCATAGACAGCTCATGCACCACCTAATCCAAAATCACCTTATGGCAGACACTCAGCATGGCTTCCATCCTCATAACAGCACTACTTCAGTCCTCCTAGCCTTTACTAACACCATAAGCCATAATTGCAACAATAATTATATATCCTCAGCCCTCTTTCTGGATCTTTCCAAGGCATTCAATATGGTTGATCACCAACTTTTAATCCACACCCTGCAAACATTCTGTCTAGATACTGGAGCCCTCCTGTGGTTTCAGTCCTACCTGAGTGGTCGACAGCAGACTGTCCTCTGGCTGAACAAACTCTCTAACCTTCTACCTAACACCCTTGAAGTACCACAAGGCTCTATACTAGGGCCCTTGCTGTTCTCCATCTTCATTAACGACATTTATACTGTCATCCCAAAAGTCAGCTGTAGCCAATATGCTGATGACTCTACTCTGATTTGCTCAGCCACAGCTCCAGTAGAGTTATGGTCAGCTACCCAGATCACCTTTAATACAATAGAAAACTGGCTTTCTGAACATCATCTGATCCTATATCCCAAAAAACTAAAATGCTGTTATTTTCACCAACACGTATGTCTACCTCTTTCACCTTTACCATAAAATCAAATGATGGCACAATAATCTCCCTTGACCCATCTACAAAACTATTAGATGTCATCATAGACAATAATATAAAATTTGACCTGCATGTTAACCAAACTATCAAAACCATCAATAAAAAACTAGGGTGACTTTACAGAATAAAAGCCTTTCTAACCCTCCAGCTAAAATTGCCATAGCTCGCTTGCACCTTCTTTCAACCCTTCTATATGCATCCTCTCTACTCTCGAATTTAAACAAGACTGTCCTTAACAAACTCTCAATTTGCTACAACCACATTGCCAGGTTTGGCACTGGACTGCATTTTAGGTCACATCATTGCATCAATCTAAATCAGCTTGGGTGGCTTGAACTACCCAGCCTAATCCAGTATAACCAACTGATTATGGCCTATAAAATCCTCTATAATCCGGACAATACTCCTGCACTTAAAAATATTATCACCCCCTATAACAATCCTAGACTGCTTTGATCCTCTAACAAACTACTAATTCAGACTAGCAAAATTAATAACACAGCTGGTGATTCTCTCTTTGCAAATTCTGTAAGTAGATCCTGGAATTCTCTTCCAGCTGATATTACCTTACTTTCCACCTTAGGTCAATTTAAAACTAGACTCAAACAACATTTGTCACTTAACTGGCTATGTCAATGTATCAAGCCTGGCTAACTCTCTCTAGAATGTGTAAAAATCTGTTAACCAGTTTACTGTGTAATTTAATTTAATCCTGACTTGTGCTCAGAGTTAACTGTAACCTGTGGAACTTGTTTAACTTGCTTACTTATGTAATCTCTGTAAATAGTCTGTTTGTAATATGTAATGCTGGTATTATGTAATGCTGTATCTGCTTACCCTTGGAGCTTTTCTCCCCGGGCCTCCGCTGAAAATGGACATGCATCCAGTCGGACTATCCCGGTCAACAAATGTAAAATAAAATAAAATAAATAAATAAAATAAAATAAAAATATATATGTATGGGTCCACTTTTAAATTTCGGAACTCCAAAACCTCGAACGTCTAAATCCCAAAGCTCAGAAGATCAAAGTTTTGGAATCTCTAAACTTATCAATGTATAGTGCAGAACAGGAACTTTACATGTTCTCTTCACTGTAGTGCAGTCTTGGAGTTGGTATATTTAAGTAGCAGAGGGTATGGGGGGATGCAGGTAATTTATGAAGTTTTATTGTTTTAGGTGTTTTGTTTTTTTTTTTTTTATTTTGAGATTCCAAAACTTCGAACTTCTGAGCATCGGGATTTAGAAGTTCGAGGTTTTGGAGTTTCAAAGTTTAAAAGTGGACCTATATATATATATATATATATATATATATGTATGTATATATATATATATATATATATATATATATATATATATATATATACACACACACACACACACACACACATATATATATGTATACATATATATATTTATATGTATACATATATATATATATATATATATATACATATACATATATATATATATATATATATATATATATATATATATATATATATATATGTACATATGTATATTTATTATACACAGGTAAAAAAAACGCACTCTCCAAAGCTAAGAATACAGCATCCATGGGACAAGATGACATCCCGGGCTGTGTACTACATGAATTACAAAATGAACTGGCACCTCACCTAAGTGTCATGTTTAATCATACCCTCACCTCAGGCTTCATGCCCACTGAGTGGCACACAGTTACAGTTATCCCACTCCACAAGGGGGATCCACCTTGGATCCCGGGAACTACCTGTCCCATCAGTCTAATGAGCCTGATCTGCAAGACCATAGGTTCATAGGTTCATAGGTTCATACTATGCTATCTGCCCTGGGGCAATTATAAGCCTAGCCCGATTCTGTATGGCTTACGCCACCCCTTGATTTGAGTATACTGTGCCCTTTTTAAGGTTTAGTTTACTGTGCCTCTGTCTAATAGTGACACAGGAGTAATCCCTGGGACAAACCTATGATCCCCCATCCACCTATCAAGATTCTTCTTGAAGAGATTCAGTGAGGTGCTCTGCCTCACATGAACTGGAATTCTATTCCAGAGCGAAGGGAGCCTCTGGGTTATGAACCTGTCCCTCCAGCAAGTTCTATTTATTTCTGTGCTGAGGTTCAAGTCCCTCGAGCGTGTGGCTCTAAGGGATTTAGATTTACTGAGGTGGAGCATGTCCATTAATTCTGGATTTGACATAGCTTTGTATGTCAGGCATAGATCGGCTCGAAGTAGGCGGTATGCAACTGAGTAGAGCTGGAGCTTTTTAACCGAGCAGCATATGGCATCTGTTTGAGACCCTTGATCCTCTTGGTGAGATACTTTTGGGGTCTTTCTAATTGCTGCAGGTGTCGGGTAAGGTACATCCCAAAAGGGGCATTGTATTCTATGATGGGCCTGATGAGGGATGAATAAAGGGGCACGATTACCTCTCTTGATCTAGATGTGAAACCCTTCGTGATGAGGTGGGCTATGTAGAAGGTCTTTCTAACCACTTTGGCAATGTGGTTTTCAAATGAGAAATTGCTATCAACTTGGGTCCCCAGGTCCCTAATAACTTTCTCTGTACTTAATGGGTTTCCGCCTATGTGCTAATTTGTGGGCACATTGTTTTTGCCAAAGGGTATGACTATACATTTTTTTGGCATTTAGCTTTAAACCATGGTGCTGGCACCAGTTATCTGTCTCTGTGAGACCTTTTTAAAGGATGTTTGTGTCAGCTGTAGAGTTGATTATGGCGCCCAGTTTGCAGTCGTCTGCGAACTTGGTGAGCCATAGTCCCCCCACGTTTGCCTGTACCTCGGAAAAGTATATACCGAACAAGAGTGGTCCCAGGACAGAACCCTGTGGGATGCCACTTTTGACCGGTTTCGAGTCTGACATGGCTCCAGCAACTCTCACTCTGTGGGTTCTGTCTTTGAGCCAGTTTGTGACCCATCTTGTGACATAGGGGTTTATATTTAAGCTGGATAGCTTATCTATGATGCCCGAGTGGGGTATTGTGTCAAATGCCTTTGCAAGGTCCAGATAGGCTGTGTGGACTACCTTCCCTTCATCTATGGCTTTGGTGACTGTTTCAAAGAAGTCAACCAGGTTCAAAAGGCAGGATCTGCCCTTGACAAAGCCGAACTGGGTAGGATCTAGTGTCTGTAGGTCCCCAATGTCTTTGTTTATGAGCTCCATGATGATCCTCTCCATAGCCTTGCAGACTAAGCTAGTCAGGCTTATGGGGCGATAGTTTCCAGGGTCCGTAGAGGCTCCACCTTTGTGGAGTGGGACCACTGTTGCTGTATGCCATTCTGTGGGCACATATCCTGTAGTGAGGCTGAGATTGTATAGCTGTTTTATTTGAGGGATTAGTTCCTCTTGGAGTTCATGTAGGACACAACCTGGGATGCCATCTGGTCCCATGGAAGCAGTGTTTTTTGCTTTGGAGAGGGCAGCCTTCACCTGAGCTTCAGAGATGTTTTGGAGGCAGCCCTCTGCCGGGATAGATACTTGCTCTTTTGGGGGGGGGGGGAGTTTGCACTGAACCTGTCTGCCAGGATATTGGCAATGTCTGTGGGTTCAGTATATTTTTTGTCATTTAAAATCAACTCAGAACAAGTCTAGGAGTTGCATCCCAGGTTTCTAACATAACTGAAAAAAGCCTTATGATTGTCTTTGGTGTCCTGTGCAATTTTTCTCTCAAAGCTGGTCTTGGAGGATTTTATGAGAGATCGTAATTTTTTGCTAGTACTGATCAGAGATGGCTTCCCTATTAGGGATTTTGCTCTATCATGTAGTAGCTTCCTCCTTCTGTTGTACAGTTTATTTATGGCATGGGTCCACCAGACTGGACGCCTGACTTTGGATGATTAGGTCTTGGTTTTGTTTGGGATAGCATGATCCATGCATTCCTGGAGATGTCCGTAGAATGCATTTATATAGGATTCTGCAGTTTGGGCCATAGTTTCCACTGGCCCTGGGGCCTTGAAGGATTCCACTTCGGTTTTGAGAAGTGAGAAGTTCGCTTGTGAGAAGTTTTTCACTGTGGTTTTCTGGGCTGGGGGTGGGGTCGGGATATGGACATCCAGTGAAATTAATTTATGATCTGATCTTACCAATGAGGGATATACTTCTGGTGTGGAGCATAGAGTCCCCATGTTGGTAATGATCAGGTCTAGTATGTTGTCCCCTCTTGTGGGAGTGGTAACTAGTTGTTCCATAGCATTTGAGTTTATAATTTCCAGGAACCTTTGGGCTAAGGTGCTGGGGCTTGGGTAGTGCTCCCAGTCAATGTTTGGGTAGTTGAATTCACCCAATATAATGGTGTTTGGAGAGATCTTCATGTTCTCCAATGTTTTCAGGAAAGCCGAGTGGGATTCCTGACTTTGAGAGGGTGGTCTGTAGGATGCTATAAACTGAAAATCAGTCTTGCCCACTGTTAGTTGCACATGGATGGTCTCCGATACTTCGTGCAATGCCACTAACCTGGAGGTGTGGATATCCTTGATAAATATGGAAACTCCCCCTCCTTTTGTGGTTCGGTCCGGGTTTTGGGGCCGAAAAGCATGATATGAGGTATAGCCTGGTAGTGCTGGGGTGCTCTCTGGAGCCTTGAACCAGGTTTCTGTCACTGCACAGATATCGATGTTCCCCATACTGAGGAGTGCTTCGAGTGCATGCATCTTGAGGTTAAGACTTCTGGTGTTTAGCAGCATTACCCTTAGTTTGTTGTTTCTTGTGCTGTCTATGGGGGTGGGTTTGACTTTTGAGCCTTGCCTAAAAAGGCACTATGGGGGGTGGCAAGAGCCTTTGCCAATATCCGAAAGCCCAGTGGTGACAGGTGCAAGCCGTCCCTAGCGAAGCAACGTGGCTTGTTGAGCATGTCATCCCAGGCTGACAGACACTGGATCCCTTTTGAATGACACCAAAATTTTAGCCAATTGTTAAAATCAATTATTTTGTCTTTGTACTGTGGCATCATTCTAGGTGAGGGTAAGATGCTGCTCAAGGTCAGGGTCATACCAGCCTGGGCTACATGATCAGAGAGCTCCTCTATGTCTCTTTTCATGTAGTCCAGGGAGGTACATCTCAGGTCATTCACAGCAGCATGTACAATGACTGAGTCATATTTGTATTTGCTTTGGAGTGACCTGAGTGCTTGCATTATGTGGCGGATCCTAGCACCCGACAGGCAGTGCACCATGACCTTCTCTTTATTCAGCCTGGTGAGCAGGACGTCAATGTGTCTGACAATAGAGTCACCTATTACAAGAGTATCAGGTGTGTTATTCAGCCTTAAGGTCTGTGGCTGCTTGGCACACTGACTTTGTGGGCTCTGTGTTGTGTGCGTTTTGTTTTGAGGTAGCGTTTGCTTGGGTGTCTGCTTTGGAGGTCTCTGTTGCTTAGGTAGATTTTTATTTAGAGCATCAGAGTATGCTTTTGTGTATTTATGTGTTTGGTTCACTGATGTGGTGGGACTATGTGATACTGGAATTGTGTTGTGTGAAGTTACCTTCTCCTCCTGACTGGTTACACCAGTTTTGAGATGAGAGAGCTCAGCCTCCAGTTTGGCTAAATAGTTGCATCACTCACATATATTTGATCCTGTTTGGAGGAGGAGAGGGTTGTCCGTGTACATGAGACAGTTGTAACATTGCCTCAGAATTCCCAGATTCACCAGCTGGACTGGAGAGGAAACCATTGACTGACCTTTGGACATGCTAGAGTAATATAGGGAAACTGAATTTAAGATGGACCAATAGAGGACAGGGTAATCATAGAGAGTATAAGAGTAAGCAGTGCTTATGGTTTAATAGTGCTAACTTGTAGGATTACTTAATTGGACCAGTGAAGGGCCTTAGAATGAGAATATGGTGTTTAAATTGAGAGATAGAGCAGTTCTAAGGGAAAAAGTGAAGAGCAGACTCTGTGGAGCCAGGAATAGTTTAAACCCAATTAGGCGGCACTGCCCGCTGTTGCGCTATGCATAAAAATGCGTAAAACCGCGCAAAAGAGGGTTTTAAGAGAGGAAGATGAAGGAGTTTTGGAATTGACCCAAAATGGCCAATAAAACTACAGTTTCAAGTCAGTAACCTCTCACACAGGGGCAGGCAGGCTGCTCAATGTTTTTCACTGCCACTGATCAACAGAGAGACTTCCCTGTAGCCCAAGCAATAAATGGCCTCACAGAAACTTACAAACAGTTCAAGAACAGCAAGCCTGTAACTGAACTTTTTTAAATCTCAGAAAAGTGGGGTTTTGGAGAACATTTCTTGGCATTGTTTGGGTTTGTGAAGGGCTGATTTTGTCTCCTGAACCTGATTGACTTCTTCAAATCAGTCTCCAGAGCTGGGGACGAGGGTAAGACAGTCCACACAGCCCATCTGCACCTTGCCAAGGCTTTGACACCATCCCCCACTCTGGAATCATAGATAAACATACCAAGCTGGGCATTAATCCCTACATCACTTGATGGGTTGCCAATTGGATTACTGACAGAACCCACACTGTAAAAGTAGCTGACTCTAAATCCAGCTAGAGACAAGTGACAAGTGGAGTACCTCAGGATTCAGTCCTGCAACCTCTCTTGTTTGACATCTACTTCTCTGAAGTACAGGCCAACCCTAAGGGGCTCTGGCTAACAAGATGACTACAAACTGAGAGCCATTATTGAATCCCCATATAATGTCGATACTCTACAAAAGGGCCTTACAGAAACAGGTGCTTGGTGCCAGAGCCATGGGCTCAAGCTCAATGCCAAGAAATGTATAGTTATCCCCTTTGGGGAAAAAACATGTACCTGTGAATTACCACATAGGTGGCAGTACCCTAAACACTGAAAGTGTGATAAGAGACTTAGGGACAAAGGTGGACAGTGGTCTCACCTTCAATAACCACACCGCCACAACAGTCAGGAAATCCTTCTATGTGGCACACGTCATCACTAAGGGCTTTTCATCCAGAAAAAAGGAGGTCATTGTCCCACTCTACTCATCCCTCATTAGACTCATTATAGAATGCAACGCCCGGTTTGGTATGTACCTCTCAAGACATCTGCAACAACTGGAAAGGCCACAGAAATAGCTCACTAAAAGAATCACAGGCCTAAAGCAGATGCCCTATGCTGACCACCTTAAAAAACTCCAGTTATACTCTGTCGCATATCGTCTACTCCGAGGCAATCTCTGCTTAACATACAAGGACATGTCAAACTCAGAGCTGTTGGACATGCTGCACTTAGAGAAATCCCAATTCCTCAGAGCCACTCGCTCCAGGGATCTAAATTTAGTCATTACAATAAACAAAACATGCTGGAGGGATAGGTTCCTGACCCAGAGACTCCCCAGAATCTGGAATAGAGTGGTCATACATGTCAAGCAGACTGCCTCTTTGGCCCTCTTCAAAAAGAACATTGATGACTGGATGGGAGAAAGGAAATTCACCCCGGGGATCACGTCAGTCGCCCTGCTAGACAAGGGTCCAGGGAAGTAAATAGTGTGGGAAGAAATAGCCAGGGAATTGTTATGGCTAGGCTTGTATAGGTCCTAGGGCCGATAGCCTAGTACCAACCTATGAACCTATATATATATATATATATATATATATATATATATATATATATATATATATATATATATATATATATCAATCAAACACCACGAATAAACCACAAACAAACTTTTAAACAAAAGTGAGAAGAAAACCAATAGGAGCCGGCAACTATAAAACACTGGTTTAATAAGCGCTTTCGGTAAAGCAAATACTTCACCTTCATCAGACCTGTTTTTTATAGTTGCCGGCTCCTACTGGTTTTCTTCTCACTTTTGTTTTTATATATATATATATATATATATATATATATATATATATATATACACATACATACCATGCACATTTAGATCATTAGACAAAGATACATAACAGAAAATTGGTTAGAACTGCTTTACGTTGCCATGGGGAATATACTTCCTTTCTTATAGTCTTTTGCTTCTAGTCAGGACTCAGGTCGGAAGCTGTAGTCTCATTCCATCATGGTGACAAACACAGATTTTGCTGAAAAGTAGCTAGCTCAATAATAGTTTGCTGTGTTTGTATCAGTGACAGTTTAGCATCCTACAAACTAGTCTTCTGACATTTTAGTACAAGGCCATATATAAATGACAGCACTTGGTTTTGCTTTTACTTTAACAGTGTTATCACTATATTCTTATTTATTTTTGTTGGTTCAATCTCTGAGAGAAAGTCTACTTCAGACTTCAAATGAATGTTAAATCTGCTGTTTGCTGTCTGTTCAAATCCTGTCAATTTTTCCCCTGTGTAAGGCATTTAGCTCCAATCCAGTTAACATTCAATCTGACACAACTGACAGGTTGAAAAGGGCATAACAGTGGTATGCTTCTAGTGACAAGTTATGTGACAGTGTCTGTAAAGTTGAAAGGTAATCAGCACTCAGATTCTGCTACACTGTGAAACCATGCAATTCCTGTTAAATGCAAGACTGACATAAGTTATTTTCATATTCTGGGATGACACTATTGACTGGCTGTAAATGCATTAGTCAGGTAACTGAAAAAAGATTTGTTTTAGGCTAAGACTGTGTAAACAGTACTGGAAGCTTCACTTCAGCAGGGGTCAAGAGACAAACTTATTAAATTCCAGTAAACCTTGACCCTCTTTGAGCTTTCTGACATCAAACCAAATCTAATGCTTTCAGTCAAGTAGATGTATGTATGTATCAGGAAATTAAAAGACTGGTAGAGGCAGTGACAGGGAATGTAACCATCTATGTATACAGCACTGATTGTAAGATGTACAGTAGAGGACCTGTAATTAGGAGGGCATGTACTGATAGACTGAGGACTATCTCATACAAACTATGTAAAACTCTTTCCTCCTCTGCATACAGGTATGAATATAAATTATTTTTTAATTTCTCCAAGTGGTTTGAGTTTCTAACACCATGATGAGAATGGACTCCTATTTATAGTCAGAATATGATTAGAGTTCATTAAATTAATCATTTGACAACACTAATGTTCTGTTATGTCTGATTTACACAAATGTGATTGTGGAAATCTCAATTTCCGTGGGTAGTATATGATTTTATTTTATTTTGCCTTTGTTTACCATGATAATTCAACTGGGTTTAGTGTAAATCCTTTTTCAGCAGAGGTTCTGTACGATAATAACAAAACAATCATGAAAGTTTAAACAAAGCTTGGAGAATTATATACACTACAATATTATGCATAAAACAGATTAAGCAAAAACAAATCAGACATTATATACATTCACATCTAACATATGCATCACATACATACATATAAGAAGGAAATATTTATACAGACAAACAGGTTATGAGCAGCAGTGAAGTTTACTTTATGGGCATACTCTACTCTAAGCCTAGGTCCTTGATGGAGTGAAATTTTTTTCTGAAAAAAATACTTCTAAGAGGACATAAACGTGACACTAGGAAGTCAGTAATAGTAAGCAAGATATAACTGAGTGAGAGTAGGAGGAAATGACTGTAATGAGAAATCAGAAGTGAGGAAACGAGCGCAATCAGAATTTGTTCTAGAGATGAGAGGAATTTAACTATATTGGCATTATGACAGTCAGCCCAGTGAGATGCATGACAAGATTAATTTTTCTCTTAGTTGACATTTCAATTTTTTTTGAAGAAATGTATAGTTTTGGTCTGTTTTTAATAATACTATAATGAGAGAGTTCCACAGTTTTGAACTCCTGCAGAATTGTAACATTTCATTATGGCGAGCAAAGATTTGTCTTTTGATCTGCTTCTTTCTTTGTTTTTTTTTTTTTTTTGGGCAGTTATCTGGCTTATAAAAGATTTTGTGCAGAGTAGCAAGTTGTGATAAAGATAAGCAGTTGGGTAGTTGTGGCCAGTTAATTTCCCTGAGTGGTAAACAGTGGTATGACCGGCAATGATGGTTTGCAGTAAATTTGTTTTTCATAATATTATTCTAACTTTGCCAGTAATGTAGCTTACATGTTACTGAAAATGAGGGAAGGAAACAGTAGAGAAGGCAATAAAAGTAAGCAGATGCTATATGTTTTCTGGCTTCTTCAGTAAGGAGTGAATTCTAATTGTATAAAGAGGCTAGTTTCTGCTGTGATTTCTTTACGGTTTGGTTAATGTGTTGATCATATTTCACCTGGTCATCAATGAAGACACCTAGCAGTTTAGCCTAGTGAACTTGTTTGATCTTTGTGTTGTTTGCAGAGATGATGGTAAAAGATGTCTTTTGATTTGAGAGGGGTTTGCGAATAAATATTTATTTTGCCTTATCGGTACTTAGTAGAGGTTGAGATTTGTTTAGCCAAGACAAGATTCAATAGAGGAGAATGCATGCTGGATTACGTGTTGAAGTTCTGTTAGTGTTTTTGCTGAGCAGATTTGGGTAGAGTCATCAACGTATTGTACTATAATGGCTTATTTGCTAAGATGTTGGATGTTGCTAGGAACATGGCTTCCAAAAATCAACTTTAGATTTCAAATGTGGAATGAAATTATATTTCATTACCAGAGAAACATTTCTGTGACTTGGAGTCAAGTCTGACATTGTTTATACAAATTATATATTCTATGGATTATATTTTTAGATTTGTATTATGAATCTAGACATCATATGTAAAAAGTCTGATTCTTATTGTTTAGTATACTACTTAAATATGCTAATATGCTATAGCCATAAGAGTATCTGATTATACTGAAATTTGTCAAACACTATTGTCCTCTAGAGCTGAGTCAGAAATGACACCAAAGTTGCCTTTGTGACCATTTTATCCATATTAAAACCCAATCAAAAAATAACAGTAGCCAACAGCCAAAATAAACTTGAATATTAAGCAGGTCTAACATGAAATGACCACAGCAGCTGGTTGGTGTTGACAGGCCCATTCCAGTTTCCAGTTAGAGTTTGGGGGCCTAACCTCAAGGTCTGTCTGATATGCCATATTAACCAAGGACTGAGGACATAACTCTAAGCACAAATAAAATTTGCCTTGAACTAAGCCTCCTTGGTTATCCCAATCTGTTAAACCACCAAGAGGTTGCTGAAATACAATGGGAAATACAAGTCGGGGGGGGTTAAACCAGGAGGTGGTGATAGACCTGGGGGTTTCCTTTCTGCCAATCATCTGAATGAAGTCACTAATATGAAGAAGGGACTTAAATAATCCTACTGAGCTCTGTCTCTGATATGACTTACTCACAGATGATCCAGCTTATGGGTAAGCCTTGTTTGTTCTGAGTTGCTTTTGTAACCATTTTATTGATATGAAAACCCAACCAAAGGATAACAGTGTCCAACAACCAACATAAACTTTAATATTAAGATGTTATAACATGAAATGACTACACCAGCCAGTTGGTATTACCAAACTTATTCCAGCTACCAGTTAGATTCTGGGTGCAAAATCCTAAATCCCCATGGACATGTTATACTGACCAAGAACTCAGGGCATAACTCTTCTTAGTCCATACATAAATTGCCTTGAACAAGTCTCTTCAGTCATCCTAACCTGACAAACTATCAAGAGACCTATGAAGTACAATGTGGGAATACAAGGGGGTTAAGCTGCAAGGTGACCACCCACCAGTATGGCTGCAACTGCCATTCTCCCATCACAAGGCATCTAACCCACACTACTAAAGAAGAAGCATAAATACCTTAAAATAAACACTGGTATTGTTATCCGACTTAATTGAAATTATCATTAACAGACAGTGTTAATTGTAAATTGTACAGTGAATTACAATGGCATCATAAGAGCCTTTGTCTGACTTTGCTAATTCACTGTGCTCAGTAATTTGGTAATCAGTGTCTCATGCTACCAGAGCTTCTCGATGGTTAATAAAGTGTCTAGATGTTTCCACAGCTGAAGTTTATATAGTACCCAGCCAGTGTAATCTGGAAAAGATAGCAGACTGAAATAAAAACAAGTGCAAATGGAGACTGTTCAGCTTATGAAGGTTAAATAAAATCCTCGGTGACAAGCTCTTCTTTGGAACTATAGTTAAATCATTGTCTCAAGATGGATGATCAAGATGGATGATCAAGATGTTTGGTAATTTTGATTGAAAAGTTATCTGACACCAGATATCCCAAAGTTGGGACCATAACAAACCTATAATGCTGAATTAGCAGACTACCCGATGATTCAAATTCAAATTCAGATTCAAATTCAAAGAACCACTGTGCCTTTACAGCTGGATCACCACTTGCATGGCCACTGTTTGGATAAAAGAGTCCTCCAAAATCTATAGCAATTTCTTACATGCAAAGTAATATAACAAGATTATAGCCTAAGGTAAGAGAAAAAGGCATCAGATAACCATCTCCCAGTCCTCTTTAAGACGTTGGTTGAATGACCTTCCTCTGCGAGGTCTGTGGTACGTCCTATGTGGAATGACTGTGAGGAATATCCATATGTGCACATGCAATGACAAGAAAGGGCTTTCTTTAGGGTAGTGCTGACTATGCTAGAGTAATAGAACTATAAAATGGAATATGGGGCCAGGTAACTGAATGTTGGGTATTAAACTGTGCAGGGAGGTCACCCAATCTTCTTGACAGGAGACATAAAAGCTGGCCTTATATAGCTGAATATGTTCCCCTTGCTGGACCAGTCCATTTTAGAATTCCCTAGCCATATTAAAACAAAGTCCTTGCCAATAAAAACATCATTCCCAACACAAGAAATAAAGCAGCTGACTGGTTCTAAAGGCCCCACCATACAACAAGGTAAATAAGGTGGCCCAGCAGACAAAGGAGTAAAAATTATTAGCTGGGCAATAATGTCTCTTAGCATTATGCCCCTGAAGGTGATAGCCAATAGGTTCCCTGGGAGTGCAGATGGTACCTCTGGTGTTTTATGAGCACTTCACCATACGAGCCCTTCACCATTCTGCCAGTGACTGCAAACATTTGGAAGCCTTAAAACTGTGCCAGCTATCCTAAGGCAGCTATGTGTATGCTAAAGTGGTGGGTGCATCCTTCAACAAATACCTATGTGTTAAAAACAGCAAAAATAATGAACGATCCCAGTGTCTGTGGGGTTAATGTAAGCCCTTGTAGAAAAGACTGAAGTCATGTAAAGATGAGGAGTAAGCCATTTTTTATTTGATCTCCAAGACTTAGAAAATAGTGTCATAGCTAACTTTGCCGATAAGCCAAACTTCTTGAGGAATGGGTGTCCCATAGGGAGCCGCATCTGGAGTCAGCTGGTGGATTACTGGAACATGAAAATGGGCTAAGCTGGTATACTATTTTTCCTTTCTAGTACATGATGACTTGCAAAGCAAAAATTGATCTGTAAACTTAGCAAAACTATCATACTAATCACTAAATGAACTTACCTAGACTTCGACAACCTCTTGTTATAGGCTTGGAATACTGCCATTTGTCTATGTAAAAAGAAACCCTGCTGTTAGAAAAATACTCCTTCTGAAGAAAAAAACAGAGTCCATTACTCAGTGACTGTTCCTGATTGAGCAGTGAGTGCCTGTGTTTGTCCTTCCTGATTGGTCTCTTTGCTATTTAATGCATCTATCAAGAAAAGGCTACAGCAAACCTACAGACCCTTACTTAATCTGAGACAAGACTTTTATCACCAAAGAACCTGTGGCCTGTTTCTCATCTTGGGAATGGTGCAAATGTTTTGCTTCTGGTGGGAGAAGAAGCAAAGTATCATTCTATCCCAGAAGCATGAATCTGTGATGAGACCAGAACTAGTAGTAGCCAAGCAGCAGACATTCAGGCGAATCCCCCCTTTTCATCTTTCTTAACAAAGCTAATTCTTTTCAGTAAGTACTGCCTGATTTTCTGCTCTCTAACCTAAATTCAGAATTTCTCCTTAAATACTTCATCCATACATCACTTTGGTCTACTTATTAGCTTCCCCTCAAGTGTTTTTGTAGTGCCCTATATAGACACAGACACCATGAGTTGACATTTTTCCTGTAAAAGCACTCTTGAAAATTCACCAATACCTAGTTGCACACAGGACAACTAGTTTTCAGTGACAAGCACTGCCCCTAGAGTTGCAAAACAGATACTTCTGACATTACTTTATATTCTCCCTCCAACCGTCTAATCAGTAAAAATGGTTCTGTTGCCATGGATATGACCTTTCTCCTTGCCTCCATTACCACTTTGTTGGATATGGGCATCCTGAGGCAATGCAGAAATTACCTCATGTTTACTGAAAACCAGTTCATTCTCAAACAAACTGATATGGTATGTGAGAGCTGCATTTACACAATGTTACTGGAGGCATAGCTCTCACATAAAAACACTCCTAATGTCAATCAGGTTTTCAGTAGTACATGCTGCACCCACCATGCACAGTTCAAAGTAGACACATAAACTGAAATATGAGGCACGTAAATGTAGCCTTCCTAAACCCCAAAGACCTATGAGATAAAGTACGCATAACAAATACCCTCAGCATTCCTGAATGCACTCTTTTAAAACAAATACCCACAAGAAATACAGCAAAATCTCATGTAGCCTCTACTTCTAAGCCCTTATGGAAAGTCACCACACAATCCAAAATTCTGGTAATTACAGACTCCATTGTGAGACACAGTGATGGCCCTCTCGCTAGGCTGAGTAAGGAGAAAGTCATGGTCAGTTTTTTATCGTGGGCCAGGATCCACCACATTATACACACACTCATGTTATTGGACAACTGCCAGTATGACTGAGCCATAGTCCATGTGGGTGTAAATGACCTCAGACGTGCCTTCCTAGATTATTTGAGAAGAGACATCATGGAGCTGTCAGAATACATGTCCCAGGCTGGTATGAGCCTAGCACTGCGCAGCATTTTACCATCTCCAAGGATGATGCCACAGTATGAATAGATGACTGACTTTAATTATTGGCTTAGTTTCTGGTGAAATATTTATCAGCATGGAAGGAGATGGTCAACAGATCATGCAGCTTTTCTAGGGATGGTCTGCATCTCTCCACTCTAGGCTTTCAAATATTAGCTCAAATATTAAAATCAAACGACTAAAAACACAAATAGACTCTGTTGTGTCTTTCAGCTTTTCCTGGTTCGGGGTCGCCACAGCATAACTCTGGTCCACTAATGATTGGCAGTGGATTTTTACGGTGCTGAGTTGCCAGCCAGATGCCCAACCTTCAAAGAAGGCACACCCATTCATGCACTCACTTACTTGCATGTCTTTAGATATCATTCGACCGCTGGGAGGACATGCAGACTGCACACAGAAGGTGCTCCTGCCAAGAAGCGAAAGGGAGACCCTCTTGTTGTGAGGTGACAAGGCTAACCGCTGCACCACCACGGCCCCTAAAAACACAAATAGACTTTATTACCAAAAAATCGAACTGGATCTGAAGAAGTTCCATGAAGGGAATGAAAGCGCTTACCAGTTGGATTTTTGTGTAATAAAGTCAATTTGTGTTTTTAACCATTCATTTTTTATTATTTTGACTTTTTACAGCTATTTTATTTGTTTGTTTGGAAGTTTTGTGAGGTATTATTAGCTAAAATATTGTCCTCCCCTATAGTGCTTTTTTTAAGCAATGCCAAACTGAAAGTATTTCCAACAAAGCAAATCAAAACCAAGAAAATCTAAAGGTGTTACTGCTCCATGTTAGGAGTGCAAACAAACAAAAAAAACTCCACTCCTTACAAGCTATCCTCACCCTAGACAATGCTGATGTCTGTGCGGTCACTGAGACAGGGTCAAGAGCAGTGGAGAGAACACTGGCAGTACAAGACTATAATGCCTTCCACACATTTAGACCAGCTACTAGCAGACAGGGCTAAAGCTGGAGGTGTGTCAGTTTACATAAAAAATAAATATACCTCAAGGCTGGTCAAACAGACCAATGCATTTGAGCTTCCCCACATTCAAATCACCATATGTAAAATCCCATACCATTGCCTTGCAAGCTATAGGTCCTCCTCTATGACCCAGGAAACCCATAACATGTATTTAAACTTACTGGAAACATTCACCATCTAACCCAATACCATATTATTGGGTGACTTTAATTAAACTGTTAACAGGAAGTTATAAATGACACCAAACATACAAAAACAGAGATTCCTGCATTTTGTAAACATAAACTCCCTGGACCAGATTGGCAATACACCATCCAGGGGTGCAAACATACTGGATCTGGTCCTCTTTAACATTGGAAAGTGCTGCATAACTCCCTAGTGTAATGTCTTCTTTTGTAAGGTCAGACCACAAAATTGTCTCCTTTAAATTTAAAATAAAACCTAAGAAGCCCAGCTAACCCGGGAATATTCAGGAACTACTCTAAGGGGTTAACATCCTACTGTTAAGTGATAACCTCGGAAAATTTCAAGCCCCCCCCCTAAACCCTGAAAACAATGCTGCCTATGTGAAACTGTTCAGAAAAACCCTATACAAGCATGTTAATAGCTCCATATAGGCAGGTGTACCCACCAGGAAGCTACCTTGGTGGAATCACAACATCAATACAACTTAGAGGACAAATAAAGCATAACAAAGCAAACTTTGATGTAAGTTTGGCCTCCCAGGTCAAGGACAGACACAAAGCATTCTTTAGCTAAGTCCAAAACCTCAAAGGCAATACACAATTGTGTGTAGAGCTCTTTGTTAATGGACCCTCCTATACTGAGCCAGAAGATATAGCAAACCTACTGGCTGACAAATTCAGCCCCAGATGTACCCCCCTTTCCCCATCAACATTACTTCAGGAAATACCATCAAATATAACCCCCCCCCCCTGCTATCACTAGAAAACAGGTCCTTAATGGTCTCTCCAAGTGCAAGAACACTGCATCAATAAGCCCCGACAATATCCCAGGATACCGTCTAAATAGCATGAAGCATTAACTATCATTACCTCTGGAGTTGCTATTTAACTGTAGCCTACAAACAATCTTCATGCTTCATGAATGGAGAACAGCAAAAGTCATCCCTCTGCAAAAAGATCGGCCATCTACAAACCCTGAAAACTGCAGACCCACATGTCTCACTAGTCTCATATGAAAAGCCATGGGAAGAATTATCATGGAAATGATCAATAATGACATAAGAAACCTCCAGAACTGGAGCCAACCAAATTTGGTTTTGTCAAGAGCAGGGCATGCCTACTCAACCTGGTGGACTTATTTGAGAAGGTCACCAAAGCAATGGATGAAGGCAAAATAGTTCACACTGCCTACCTTGATTTGGCCAAGGCATTTGACACAATACCTCACTCAGGCATTGTTGACAAACTAAAGAGGTTAGGAATAAACCCTTATGCCACCTGGTGGTTAGCCAGCTGGCTCATAGATGAGACCCAAGAAGTTAGAACTGGGTAGTCTACCTCTACAAAGAAGGTAGTCACAAGTGGAATCTCTCAGGGATTAATACTGGGGCTGCTTCTTTTTGGCATTGACTTCTCTGAAGTCAAGGTCAATGTCAATGACCCCTAGCTGAAAAAATCTGTAGATGGTTGCAAATTAGGAGCAGTCATAGAATCCCCCATTGCTACAAATGGTCTCCAGGAAGGGCTGACACAGACAGATAACCAGTGTCAGAGCCATGGACTTAAACTAATTGCCAAGAAATGCGTAATAGTGTCCTTTGGCTGGTAGCTATCATATTGACAACATATTGCTAAGAGCTGACCCAGTAGTCAGGGACTTGGGGACACACATAGACAGTAACCTAGTCTTTGACCATCACGTGTCTACAGTAGTGAGGAAATCATTTGATGTTTTACAACTTAATAACAAAGCTATGGCATCTATGTCCAAGGAAGTCATTGTTCCCCTGCATTCAGCATTCATCACACCTATCATCGAGTACAATGCCCCCTTTGGTATGTACCTAACCAGGCGTGTCCAGCCCTCACTAAATGAATACAGGGAATGAGCAACATGTCCTGTGTAGACTGCCTAAATGGAACTGTCCCTGTATTCTGTCTCCTAATGGCTGCTGAGTGGAGATCTATGCCTGGCAAATACGGTATTGTCAGACCTCACCCTGATGGACCTCCTGCATATCCACAAACAAACAGCACCTGAATTACCTATTTTAAAGACTTAATCCTTGCCTGTGATATAAATAGGACCTGTTGGAGAGATAGATATGTATCCCAGAGACTACCCTTTCTCTGGAACAGGTTCCCCATCCATGTGAAGCAGAGCTCATCCTTAAACCAATTCAAGTGTGACTTAGACATTTGGATGGGGAACAGGAAATTCATCCCTGGTTTGACTCTATGTCTCTAATGGACGTAGGCAGCCTGTAAATGGTTATCTCCCAGGCACCTACTTATAAATGTTTCATTTCTCAAGACCCTGCTTACAGTTATCGAGTGTACCAGAACTTGTCACAGATTTGGGATGCATGGCCAGTCTTAAAAAGGCCTTTGTGGTCATTAGCCTAGTAAACAACTATGTGCTTATAAAATCAAAATGGCTATCCAAGTTGGAAAAAATGTCTAAAAAGTTCATGTCTTTTTTTTTCCTTTCTTTCCTTAGACCATGAGGTGACTCATTTTGCTGCAAACCATCTCTCTTGGAAATAGACACTTATACCCATGCCTGCTGTAGCAGCGGTCAAATGTTGCAGCTCAACTGATGAAACTCAGGGAATTTGCCAGAATGTGGCTCCACTGTATTTGTGTAAGAAGGTGTTGCACAGGTTTAGGTCTTCCGTAATTCACCTGGTAATTCTCACTCTGTGGTATTTAAGTTTGCTGCCCTTCAGTAGAAAAGTATTTCCAGGAGTGATAGCTCTGCAAGCAAAGTTTAGTAACATATGCAATTGCATAACTTCCTCAATTTGCACTTTATGAGCTACAAAAAAACTTGTAAATTGAGTAACTGAGGTGATGTAATTTGTCTGTGGGAAGCTTGAAAGCAGAAGCTGGAACATTAATAAGCAGGTCCAGAAACATAATGGTTTGGCAGGTGCCCTCTAGCTTATCCTGGCCCCAGTTCACTGCAAAGTTGAATGAAACATGCCATGCCTTCTGGGGTCTCATCTCTCCCTTTATCTGTTAACAGGTAACTATCTAGATAATGAATGGTGGCTTGTTATGGAGCCCTTTGTTGCCAGCACTGATGCACTGCAGAACTAAAGGATTCAAAAAGTACACAAACAGGAAGAAACCCATGGACATGGCTGTGCTGTGCAACAACATCCAGTCAAACTGAAATCCCAGTAAAGGCCAATTATTATCTCTAATGGGAAGAAAGCAGAAAGCAGACAAATTTGCACAGCCGTGGATCTGAAAATTCCTTGATGACCTGAACAGCCTGACCTAGATATGCATGGTATATCCTGGATTGCCATTTGAAAATAAAGTTATTGACAGAAAGGCCAGCTGGGTGATAAAGCTGATGAATTAAAGATAATGTTCCTTCTTTGTTCTGGACCAAGCCTATGGTGAATATTCTGTAAGTGGGCCAAAAAGGATTAGAAAATGAGCTGATGATCCTTCCTGCTCATGTCTCTTTATCAATTAACTTAAGAGCCTTTTCTTTATTCCCTTTGTATGAATAACAGGTTTTTAACTACCTTGGAATTCAAAGACACAGATAATTCATTGGTGAAGCCTGAGGAAAAACTTTGGACAAGGAAAGAACTGCCTTCTTATTGGGATAATCCGGCAACAGGTGTCATGTTTATCTACTGTGATTGGGGAATGTGAAGTCCTAAGTACATAAGTGACCTTATGAAAGATTACTTCTTTAGCTCCCCAAAAGATGTCTGCCTCTTGCTGGGTTATCTTTTTTCTGTTTGGAATGTTTATCACTTAAAGATGTAGTAGGGCTTAGAGGAGGCTGGCCTAATTTCACTCAATATCTAACAAAAGGGTGAGCCTTCCAGCAGTGGTAGCAAAGATGGATGACCCTGCATGTATGCCATTAAAATGTGCCATGATGAGGGCCAAACAAAATGTAACCTTCAGCTGTGTCTCAATTAGGAAATCTTTACCCAGGGAATTAGTTTTGTCCAGCATGATGCTGAGCTTAATATTTGGTTATTGCTGATCTCACTTAAGAGTCTTGTCTGCTGCCCTTAATTTCACAAACTTTTGGTCATCCAAATACCAAGCTACCCCCCACAAATGTGGTGAACTTCCCTAATGGAAATAAAGTGAGCTTAAAGTGGGAGGGCTTGGCTTAGGTCTTTTTTAATGAGAATGTCCATGTAGAATTCAAAGCCCAGAACCTAATTGTCCCATTTCCTGTTTACTGTCTTGGCTGTAGCCTTCTTATAAAGGGTAGCGAGGGCTGCAACAAGGTCTTTAGACTCAGTTTTGTCAACCTCAAGAATTCTCTGAAATCCTTCCATGTTGATTAAGTCAAAGATGTCTATGAAACAACCTTGCATAAGTTTCTCTTTGATATTTAAGGGTACATGTGATGTAATGTGTGTCCTCAGAAGGGAGGACCTAGTAGAGCTATCCATGGTGATAAGATCAAGAAAATGATTTAAACTGAGGTCTGAGTTGCTGCACCTGTCATCCTTGATGAGGAGGGTGTTCAGGGTCTGTGCTAGCAGTGAAGAAGAAGCCTGACCTGGACAAGGTTGATGGGGCCCTTGGGCAGTACTGGCAGATATAGGCAGTGAGGATCCAAAGTTCCTTTCCAAAACTTTGTCAAAAATCCTAGACTTACCCTCATCAGACAACGAGTCTAAGAATTTCGTTAAGTAATCATTCACTGACTTGCCCATAAGAGGCAAGGATATCCCTGATCAAGTAACCTCACCATCACCTTCTGTTTCTTAAACAACATCTGGGAATGGCACTGGAGTGTCAGTAGAGCTATGTACATCCTTCTAGGTCATACATCTGGGTCTTTTGGTTGTGGCTGCAACATTCAAAGATCTGATTTTCTGTGTGGGCATGCATGGGTGTGTGCGTGTGTGTGTGTGTGTGTGTGTGTGTGTGTGTGTGTGTGTGTGTGTGTGTGTGTGTGTGTGTGTGAGTGAGTAATATCATAATAACTGAACAAACACATAAAACCTGATCACAAATGCAAATATAAACAAACTGCATTACATTTGCATAAACACACTACTACAAACCAACCCCAACTATAAACCACAAACAAACTAGAAATATCTAACTCACCTAAACCAAAACTATCTTTTATAAACTTCCCACATCCCTCACTGTGATTGCCCTGTCTCCAAACCCCTATAACTTATATATGCTAACTCCATAAATGTACAACTGTCATCAAAGCACAGACACAAAGAATGATAGAATAGCCAACACTATGGAAAGTTGACTGTAGTATAGTTTAAAAGAACTCTTCTGAAGAAAAAAAATTGTAGTGTGTGTGTGTGTGTGTGTGTGTGTGTGTGTGTGTGTGTGTGTGTGTGTGTGTGTGTGTGTGTGTGTGTGTGTGTGTTTATTTGCAATTTTATCTTGACCACTGCCAATGACACCAGCAGAGTGAGTTTGGATTTAAGTCCCAAATGAGAGCTAATATAATACTTTCATCTCTGTAATTCATGATCATATTATTGACCCATTCATTCCACTAGTGAGAGCCCTACAGCCTATATTCTCTCCAAGGAGTGACAATGAAATGCACAGGAAATGATTTACATTTCCCCATTTATGTCCACAGACATCTCAGGTGCAGGCCTGTTATAAGGGGTTTCATCCACTTCCTCAAGTGACAAAACACTCAAAGGCTCTTACTCCCTTAAACCAACATGTATTGTTGTCTGCAGGGGGAATTCTAATGAGCAGAATGCACACTAAGCAGGCATCCCCAATCCAACCTCTGGCAGAGAGGATTAAATATAGCATTTTTACTTTTCTATGTCCTGCACCAGCTTCTACAGTCCCTGAGCATCTTAGTCAATTGAGCTGCCCAGGTTACATTCAGGATTTTATTGATCTACTGCAGGGATTTAGCACACAGCAGAATTCTTAATTCTAGATATATACATTTCAATATTCACACACACACACAGACACACACACACACATATGTAGGCTTCCACATGTATATAGTCTCAGATATACACATACATGCACATGCGCACACACATACACACACACTCATGTAGACAGATATGTAGGGTAACATACATGCATTGACTCAGAAACACACACAGATATGTAGCCTTATGTACATGTGCAAAGTCTCGAATGAGCACACACAAAAACACGTAAACAGATATGTAGTCTAACACAAGTGTATAGTCTCAGATATGCACACATATACTCATGTAGACAGATATGTAGGCTTGCATACATGCATAGACTCAGAAACACACACAGATATGTAGGCTTATGTACATGTGTATAGTCTCAGATGCAAACACAAAAGCACATGTAAACAGATATGTAGGCTTACACATGTGCATAGTCTGTCTTTCTCTCTCACAAATACACACACACACACACACACACACACACACACACACACACACACACACACACACACACGTGCCTATATAAATATATGCACACATTCTTAGTCATGTACATGTGCATACAGAATAACACATACACCAATAATATACATCATGTACATTATCAATATATTATACAGAGAGAAGTTGAAATACTTTCAGCAGTTCCTGTAGTTGTTAATTATCACAGTATCACCAATGAAAGCATCACTGAATAAAGATGTTTTACCAGTCCATAGGAGAGAGAGAGAATAATAGTGTAGCATACTCTGATGTCAATACCAATGTATACTTTTACAAAGGTTTATGCAGAAAAAACTGAAATGTTGCAATTTTATTGATATGCTATTGTTTGTGAACATAAATTCAGACAAACATTATTCAAGTGTTGAATATTTGTGATTGTCTTCTATCTACTTTATGGGGCACTTAGTATCAGGAACTTTGAATTGATGTAATTCTCTGTAGCATCTGCAGGGAAAAGGTAGGTTTTATACTTTTCCTGCATTTGTTTTATTTCATTTTATTTTATTTTATTTTATTTTTAAATTTTGTTTGTAAACAAGCAAAGTGTCCACTCACAGTGCTGCTACCAAAATTAATTTCTCACCATCCTAAAACTTCTGTAATTAATCTTTAAATACCATGTTAATAATGCACTGCTGAAAAAAGTCATATTATTTTGATCATATTAAAAGTGTTGTCTGACACTTGAAAATCTCGCTAATTCTTTGTGTGCTAACATACAACACAAGTGGGGCTTAGATGCAGTTTTCAACTTTATGGGGGAAGGATTCCATACCTCATTTCTGATCTCTTTGCTGCAGTTTTGTTTGATGCACAACTATTTTTGCTTTGAGAATGAAGTTTTTCCTGCAGGTCAAAGGTACATCGATGGGGGCTTTTTTTGCCCCCACATATGTGATATTATATATGGGAGATTTTAAGAGAATAAAATTAAATCTGACATAATTCTTTTCAGAACATGTAGTTCTGTACAAAATATATATAGATGATTTGTTCTTCATTTGTAAAGGAAATGAGACTGAATTTGTTGAATTTTTAATGAAGTAAATGGGAACACTCATGATCTCAGATTCACATATGAATTAAACAGGAACTCTATGAAATAGTTGGATGTTGCATTTTATGTGGATGGGAAATTAAACATTCAGTATCAACCTTATAGAAAGGAAAACACAATGAATAATGTTTTGCATACTACCAGCATGCATCCGCCTCACTTGATATATTCTCTACATTTTGGGGAGTTTAAGATAATAATTAATACTACATCAGAATAAAGGTTTAAGGATGGTCTGTTGGAGGTAGAGTACAGACTCAGAGAACATTGTTACCCCACTGTACAATTAAATAATTCTAAAACAACTTTTGAAAGGTAGACGTAGGAAACGTTTTGGGAAATGTAGAAATATTTTTATTGGCGATAATACAAAGGTCAAGGATGGTAGCAATGAAAAATATTTTTTGTTACAATATTTTCTCCTTTTTCATCAGATTTGGAGAAGATTGTTAAGGACCTTTGGCATGTGGTATGTCAAGATGAGGTAGTGGTTGAGCTTTTCCCAAAATACATTGCTGTTTCTTACAGTAGATATAATAATTTGAAAGAATTGTTAAGTTTTGAACAGAGACTACCTACTGTACCCTTTGACAAAAGAGGTTTATTTGTTTGCAGACATTTTATGGTTTGTCGCAAGATAAAAAAAAAACTCAAAGGTACTAAAATCAATTGGAAAAATTTTGTTTCCAAGAATAGATTTGATTATGGATCTTATAAGATAGTGTATGTAATTGGCTGTAATTGCAAATGTCCTGAATGGTATGTGGGTCAGACCAATCACAAAGTAAAACTTTCTTACTTTAGAACATTTGGAGGATATTAGAAATTGTAACTTGAAAAGTCCTGTGGCAGAGTATTTCCACAAAGAACACCAAAGTTTATATACTGGTTTAATTTGTAGCACGTTAGCACAGCTGTATCTTCCTAGACTTGGCAACTTTGCTGATAAGTTAAATGAATTAGAGAGTAAAATGATATAGGTTCATAGGTAGGTACTAGGCTATTGGCTCTAGGGCCTATATAAGCCTAGCCAAAGGTACCCTGGCTTTCGCCACCCAAGAAAATAATTTTCCTATGCCACTGTCGAGCAGAGCCAAGTGATCCACGGGGTGAATTTCCTATCTCCCATCCAATCATCAAGATTTTTCTTGAAGATCGCTAATGAGGAGCTTTGTTTGATATAGATAGGTAGTTTGTTCCAGAGTATGGGAAGTATCTGGGACAGGAATCTATCCCTCCAGCATGTTCTGTTTATTGTGGTGACAATGTTCAGGTCTCTAGACCGTGTAGCTCGTAGGGATTGGGATTTCTTTAAGTGGAGCATATCTAAAAGCTCTGAGTTTGACATAGATTTGTGTGTTAGGCAGAGATCGCCTCTGAGTAGGTGATATGCAATGGAGTAAAGCTGCAGTTTTTTGAGATGGTTTGCATAGGGCATCTGTTTAAGGCCGGTAATCCTCTTTGTGAGGTATTTCTGTGGCCTTTCCAGCTGTTGTAGATGTCTTGTGAGGTACATACCAAAAGGGGCATTGTACTCTATAATGGGTGTAATGAGTGACAAGTAGAGGGGAACAATGACCTCTTTTTTCCTGGATGAGAAACCTTTTGTGATGAGGTGTGCCATGTAGAAGGATTTCCTGACTACTGTGGCGATGTGATTATCAAAGGAGAGACTACTGTCCACCTGTGTCCCGAGGTCTCTTATCACACTTTCAGTGTTAAGTAGACTACCGCCTATGTGGTACTTCATGGGTACTGAGTTTTTACCAAAAGGGATGACAATGCACTTTTTGGCATTGAGCGTGAGGCCATGGCTTTGACACCAGGCATCTGTCTCAGCAAGACCCTTTCGTAGGATGTCCACATCTTTTGGAGTTTTAATTATGGCTCCTAGTTTGCAGTCATCTGTGAACTTCCTTAGTCAAAGACCTTCTGTGTTGGCCTGTACTTCAGAGAAGTAGATAACAAACAGGAGAGGACTCAGGAATGAACCCTGTGGTACTCCACTTGTCACTGGTCTGACGTTGGATTTGGAGTCTGATACCTTCACAGTGTGGGTTCTGCCAGTGAGCCAGTTGGCAACCCATCTTGTGACATAGGGATTTATACCTAGTTTAGTGAGTTTATCTATAATTCCAGAGTGGGAGATGGTGTCAAAAGCCTTGACGAGATCTAGATAGGCTGTGTGAACCACCTTACCCTCATCTATGGCTTTGGTGACTGCTTCAAAGAAGTCTATCAGGTTTAGGAGACATGATCTGCCTTTTACAAACCCAAACTGGGTGGGGTCCTGAGTTTGGAGATTACCAATGTCATTGTTTATAAGTTCCATGATGATACGTTCCATAGCCTTGCAGACCAGGCTCATTTGGCTAATAGGGCGGTAGTTTCATGGGTCTGTGGTGGCTCCCCCTTTGTGGAGTGGGATAACTGTTGCTGTGCGCCATTCAGTGGGCACATAGCCTGAGGTGAGGCTATGATTGAACATGGTACTTAGGTGGGGTGCCAGTTCATTCTGTAGTTCATGTAGAACACAGCCTGGGATGTTGTCAGGTCACATGGATGCTGTGTTCTTGGCTTTTGATAGTGTGCTTTTTACCTGTGCAGCCATGATTACAGGAACTTTGCATTCTTCTGGTATAGAGATGGGCCCTTTAGGGGATGACAGGGGGGTAAAGTTAGCACTGAACCTATCTGCCAGGATGTTGGCAGTATCAGTTGGTTCTGTATATTTAGTGCCATTGTGCTGTAACTCAGAGCAGATATGAGTGTTGCCATTGAGATTCTTGACATAGCTATAGAATGCTTTGTGGTTGTCTTTAGAGTCAGTGGTGATTTTGTTTTCATAACTAGCTTTGGAGGATTTTATGAGGGATCTCAGCTTCTTACTGAGGCTGACCAGGGAGTTTCTCCAATCATGGGATTTTACTCCTTTTTGAAACAGTTTCTTTCTTCTGTTGTAGAGTTTGTTTATGGCAGGGGACCACCAGATTGGCTTCCTTTTTTTGGAGGATAGCATCTTGGTTCTGTTAGGGATTGCATGATCCATGCACTCCTGTAAGTGCTTATAAAGTGCATTTTTGTAGGATTCAGCAGTCATACCTCTATTGTCCATCAGCATGGGTGTCGTGAAGTTTGCCACTTCTGTCTTAAGAAGCGTGAAGTTGGCTTTGGAGAACTTTTTTACTGTGGTTTCCCTAATGGGGGGTAAGGGAGGGATATGGATGTCTAGGGTGATTAGCTTGTGGTTGGATCTGACCAGCGAGGAATTGACCTCTGGTGTGGAGCACCGGTTGCCCATGATGGTAATAACCAGGTCTAGGATATTGCTGCCCCTGGTGGGGGTGTGGATAAGTTGATCCATGGCATTGGAATTTATGAATTCCAGAAAACATTGAGCACAAGAGTTGGTACATGAGTAGTTTTCCCAGTTAATGGTAGGGTAGTTGAAATCACTCATTATTAGGGTGTTAGGTTGTACCCTAATATTTTCCAGTGTATTAAGAAATGAGGAGTGGGAATCCTGTGGCATGATGGGGGATCTGTAGCAAGCTACAATTTGGATTGCAGTCTTGCCCAGAGTTAGTTGCACTTGGATAATCTCGGATGCATTATGCTGAGCAACTAGCCTGGAGTTGTGGATATCCTTAATGAATATGGACACGCCTCCACCTTTAGTGTTTCGGTCCAGGTTAGGTGGCTGAAAGGTGTGGTATGAATTATAGCCTGGTAATGCAGGGGTACTCTCTGGAGCCTTGAACCATAATATTATAAAACATTTTTTTCCTAAATGTTTAAATTTAGAGATCAATTTGTGCTTTTATATTAGATAATAATAAAATGTCTAAATTAATGAACTATTGATTAGCTAGTTGCTATATTAATATATTTTATATGTGATTAATAAATTTGTATTTTTAGTTTATGCGTAATGTCAGGAAAAATGTATGTAAGCATTATATTGTTTGTATTGAATTAAGGCAGTATTTATTAGATATAAATTGGTTAAATTTTTTTATAATTATTTAAGCTTTATTGTTTAATTGAATAATTGCATAATTTATTGTGCATTAACTGGGTCCTACCTGTATAAAAAGAACTTCATGGAGTTGGCTAATTATCCTGAGAATAGTTGAGGTACCAGATCTGTAATAAAACTGAAGTGGTGACAAAACAGCTTGGTTCATTTTTTTTTTGTTTTTTAGACTTTGTTACATTTTTAATTTTCCTGGGTAGGTAATTATTCTAAATACATTTCTCTGTTACTGTGTAAACAAGGAAAATATAATTATGTCTCAGATCTCTACTCTTTTGTAGCTCAAAATTTACTTTAGTTTAATCTGGGACATTTCTTTTACAAATATCGTAGATTAATAAACATGAACTAAAATGCATTTTTCTCACCTAAGGGCAATTGGTTGATATGTTTGTGAGTTGTAAAATCCTGTTTCTCCTAATCAACCTTTGTCAAGAACCACAAAATTGGTTATTATAATGCCTCTGAAACGCATCATCCAGAATAAACAATTTTATAATCTGATATTATGCTAACGTTCTCCAGAGAGGTGAACTTATTTCTTTAAAACAGCCTTTCCAGCTGAATTCAGGACAGAACATTTACTTGATATGTTATTGCATAATTTATCAGTATGACAAAGGACAAAAGTTTATTGACTTCCATACTAAGATATAAATATACAAACCCATATATCCAGTCAAACCAGTGGCATAGTAGGATAAAGCCCTGACTATGGCACAAGTGACCTTTGATTAGTCACCTCAGTTGTCTGAGGAGCTGGCAGAGGAAGAAGGGATGATTATGCTGGGATTGGTAATGTTATCTGTGGTACATATGGTCTCTCTCAGACCTAGCTATGTCTGGGCCATGAAGGTCTGCCATTTTGAGGGAGTAGGTGAGTCCCGATGATATAGCTTCTCAGACCCTGAGGTGGAACTTCCTTCCTTGGCTATGCTTCTTTGCCACCCAGCCTTCATGAATATCTCTATATTTATCTATATATATGTATGTGTATGTATGTATATATATATATATATATATATATATATATATATATATATATATATATACAGATGCACTCATCACTCATATGCACTCTACATTCACTATAGACATACAAGCATTACAAATTTACAAATGCAGGATGAAGACTTTAGTACTATTAT
>NC_056737.1:542276597-542304097 GCF_019279795.1 Protopterus annectens
ATATAGCCTCACCCCCTTCACTCTGTTCCATATCCTTTCCTTTTCAGCATTTGCTCCAAGGATTTGATTCACTTCTTTCTTAACCAGACCACATCTTAGAAATGTGTGTCCCTACTCAGAACACAGTTGTCAGTTTTAATTGATTTGACCAGCTGCTCTATCTCAAATGCAAAACCTTTAATATTTAAACCCTTTCCTCTCCTCTCTCATGTCCCTTTTGTGGCATTTTCCCATTCACTTTCACCTTCTCTTTTGTCCATAATCTTTTCTAAACTACTGGTTTTATGCATACTGTTGCTCTCTGCAGTTATTATTTTATGTTCTCTCTCTCTCTATATATATACATAAATATATATATGCATATGCATATCTATAGATATATATATATATATATATATATATATATATATATGTATTCTGTCTTTCCTCATCTTCTGACAATTTAATACATTTTGTCTCCTAAATAGCCTCTCCACTGACAATTCCTGCTGCATACATTGCCATCTTACAGTTTCTGAAATTCTGTCATTACAGCCATCTACATTTTCCTTCCATGCCCATTTTTATTTGATAAATGATTGTTCTATGTCCCATCTTTACAAATTTATTACATGACTTTTGTACTTCTTCCACAAAATGCTCTTTGGGAGAGATCATTGGGTGCTCAGTGCAGATCTATGCAGTACAAAAACAACGTTGGAATCATAATTTGATTATGATTATTCTTACCATCGCTAAATTTCCTCTCCCTGTGCACTTACCTAGCTGTACCTAAGCTTCGCGAAGGATTTACTGTTTCTTCTGTATGGGATATAGTTTAATTATAAAACATGTTTTCTCTTTAAGATAATGGACAGGTCACAGTGCATTTCTTTCTATCCATTAAGTGGGACTATAACTGAACTTACCAGGCACTATTACAGTCTCACCATTTTCCTCAACCATTTAAATTCATTGAAAATACCAGATACAATCACGTTTTCACACCTTTCAAAAATACTGTAGAACTTTATGTAAATAAACTAAAGGATTATTTCTTTCTCCTCCATCCTTAAGTTCCCTGAGTCTAATGCTCATTCTTTTGTGAGGACCTCCATCTGCAGCAACAAACTATATGGTGACAGGAGGCAGCCGAACAGGATCCCCACTTTCACAATCACCTTCTTCTGATAATACCTCATTGTCTGCCACCGTGAAACATAACACACCACCAATTATGTAGAACCCTATCCCAATTAATAACCATCTCTTCAAAACTCTTATCTTCCATCACTGCATTTGTAATTCTCTTTGTAAAAATTTGAATGCAAAAATATACAACCCTACATAATTCTGTCTATTCTTCATGGTTCATTTAGTCTATAAGCAGACCCACCAATTCCGAGATAATCTGACATTTAGACATCCACCTATCTGTACGTTACTAAATCTCCCATTCCATGTTTATTGATATCAGATTTGCAAATATTTTTGATTACGTATGTATTTGAGATAAGCAGCAGTGATTTGCAAGAATGTCTGTATCTTCTTCCTTATTAGATAACTACTGTAGACAAAAATGTTCATTGAAATTGGTAAACCTTCTTCAGAAATAGACTCATATGCCTTTTTCAATTTTATTACTTGTTTCTGAATCATGTTGTAGAAGTTAACAACGGGTGCTTTCTACTTTTCCCAATATTTGCTCTCCATAACTCTATCCTGTAACAGGCACTTACCTCACACACTTTCCCTTTTGTATCACTTGACTTGTAAAGATACTTGTAAAATCTCCACACGTTTTGGATAGCTTTTATCTTTTTGCACACAAGGACTTCATATCTGGTCTCCTACTGCTAACCCTTCAAGTCCCACATTTGTAACTTCCCCTTTTCTCCTTGGAATAATCACATACCTTTTGTCTTGCAGAACATTGCCTCAGTTTTGATTGTCAGCTTAAATTTTATATTTAAATCTTTAATTTTTACCTATCTCTCCAATCTAACTGAAAGAATGGTTATACAATCCACTCTAAGTTTCTCAGAAGCTTTCCATAATTTTCATTTTTAATTCTCCCTGTTTTCTCATAAAGTCCTCTCTTATCCATTAAAGCCCTCCTTCTTCAGGTTGCTTTCAACATCACCTACCTCCTGCATGTTCTACCACTCATCCAGTATAATTTTCTTACAAAACCTGCTGAGCAATCTCTTTATGTCATTTCTTCCTGTTGTCTTCACTTCACATGTAGCAGTTTCCACCTGGACTTAATTCTATTTCTAGTGCGACACTTATGTTTATGTTAATTTGTCAAGTTCAATTTTTTTAATTACATCCACATAAAACAAGTAACTCCAAAAATTGAATAATCAAAATAAGACACATATAGAGCAAAAAAAAATGTTTTAAGTGTTTTTGCTGAGGAGTTGCCTATTGCACCCCACGTGTGGAATCATGTGTCCCTCATATCCCAGCTAACTTTAATATACCAACTTCAAGATTGCATAATACTGGAGAAAGTACAATTATGTAAGATCTTACCATAACAGTAGATGTCCTACTTCTCACCATTGCACTGTTCTTTACTCCTGGGATATCCTGATGAGGATAGCCTAACACTCAGCCATTATACCAAAGCCTTTACACCTTCCAGGTATCATACATCAGATGTGTGTCCAGTGTGGAAGGCATAAGGTACATATATGATGTACAGATGCCTAATCCTCAGAACAGCAGGACCATTGGACAAGGAGGTCCCAGGGTGGGGCCCAGATGTGCTGGTGCCTGGTGCCATGGCCAGATGAGGTGGGAGAGGTGGGTCTGCTGGGACCGGCCTTCCCAAACGTGCTATGGTGTTTCAATTTTAGAACATATGTGGGTTAGTAATAGTTAACACATTCCAGGATTAGATATAACAGCATGCATAGATATTCCCATTAACGCAAAACACCAGATATGAAACAGTTGCATAGCAAACAGAACACATGCATATATGGAACCACAGTGGGCCATTGCAACAGCATGCAGGTACACTGATGGCGGCATGCCACCAATGTGGGAGTATTTCAACATGGCACATGCATAGAAACAAATTTCAATATTTATCAAACGATAGAACATATGTCCCAACAGTAGATTTAATTGTACACATACCCATTTAGTTGTGTATTTAGATTATTGTTGCAGATATGGTGGGGGGGGGATGTCAATTAACAACTTGTATATCCCTGTAGTTCTCATTACTTTCTTAATCAGTGCTGTAATCTGTACCTTACAGGTATTATTACACTACCCTATGGCCTTAAAATGGGCAGTGGTATGGATGTAGACAGCTATATACATGAACTTGGTTTTGCCTGCAGTATATACCTTTTACCTCTATACCTGTGGAGGTATTGTTTGTTAACACTACCTGAATGTTTCTACGCATATTCCCAGATTCCAGGTTGATTTTATGCACATACCTCTCCATCTCTTATTGCACACACTCTGAGCATGTCTTGACAACATGCAGGTGACACTGGGACATATTTTGAGTATTGCCCTCATAAACCTTTGGTGAGTTGCTACAATGACAAGTTTGTTTTCATATGCATTTTCCGAATATTTACAGGTCTGACAGTCAGTTATATGACATTAAATGCTGCCTAAATGTCAGAGATCATCACACTAATATGCCAGGGGGACAGGGTAACAGGCAGCAGATATGGGCCAAGTATCTAGACATTCTGGACAAATCTGTACAGTTGAGGGGCATGATTCTGCATACAGCTTACTACCACTCCGAGGATTCAAACCATGACTGCGTCTGCTAAAAATAAAACAGTGTACTTCACATTTGAGTGTGCTATATCGATATTGCTGTGCATCTCTTCTCTGATTTCTGTCTATAAGTCTCCCATGGTTTTACAATCTGACATTATAATTACAACACTCTTATACAGGGTTTCCTAGACAGTTTTATTATGTAGCACTGTGTGGATTACAGTGATGAGTAATACCTTATTATTCAGAGAAACTGCAACACTAACACTGCCATACATTACCAGACTAAACAGTACCAGTCCAGGATTTCAATCTTTTATTTCTAGGCACAGTTTCCATACATGACAGACCTGTGGAGGGAATGTTTGTTAACACTACCTGAATGTTGCCACACATATTACCAGATTCCACATTATTATTATGCACATATGTCTCACTCTGTTACTGCACACACTTTGGTCATAGCTTCACAACATGGGGGTGGAGATGGGGACATACTTTGCTTATTAATCTCATAACAATTTGGTGAGTTGCTAGAGTGACAGGTTTGTTCTTACAGATATATTTCTGACAGTTATAATGTCTGACAATCAGTTGTATGTCATTATTCGCTGCTTAAACATCTGGGATCATCCCACTAATTTGCCAGGGGAATAGGTTGACAGGCAGGGGAATTATGCCAATTATCTGGACTTTCTCACAATATCTGTACAGCTGTGGGGTATGATTCTACATACAGCTTACTACCAGTCCCAGGATTCGAACCATGGCTGTGTGTGCTAAAAATACAACACTTCACGTCTCAGTTGAGTGCGCTATTCGGATTATGTTGTCTAGCTTTTCACTGTTTTCTAAGTCTCTCTCATTTGTACAATATGACCTTGTGATTACAACAGTCTTATACAGACATTCCTACACATTTTATTTATGTAGCACAGTGTGGGTAACAGTGCTTAATACAACAGTACTATTAAGAGATTGCAACACTACATTACCATATGATATCAGAGTTAACACAAGCAGTCCAGCAGTTAGTCTTTTTATTGCCAGACTGTTACCCTTTTATTTACATACAACCTATATATGACACTCTTCCTGCCATATTGTCCGGTTTATTCCCATACACAATACAGGTTTTATACTGGCAATTAACTTTCTACTACTTTTAGATTTATTTCTTATGACAGTACATGCAAGATTATTACTAACATGCCTCACAACGCAGCTTCTTTAGCCTATAGGGATGGGCTTCCTGATTCACAGCCTGCTCGTCTGCCACTGTCAAAGACATAAGAGAAATATTTAGCCATACCTTTCCATTATATACATGAGCTGGCAATTATTAAACAGGTAGTAGGATGAGTACTTACACATAGCTGGCACATCACTCAACTGCCTAGCTTTTTGGATCCACTGATCCAAGAGCTCCCTCTTCCTCTGTTTCAGGTCATCATAGTGATGCCTGACCTGCTCACCAGTTTGAGGGATGCCAGTGGCACTGGTGACGGCATGTACGAGACAGTCCTAGGCTTCTGCTTTATATTGGGAACCCTGGTACTGGCCCTGCACCAGTCTCTGTTCATGGTCTTTAAAGAGGAGTCCTGCCATGACTTTGGACTCCTGGATGCCCCAGAGCTGTGCCTGGAAGCACAATCTTTCTCCCAAACCAGACATAGTGCCTACAGGAGGAAGTTGTGACCAGTTATGAGATATATTCCCACCTTTGAGGTTTAAATAGGGCCAATTTTCCCACTTTGCTGTGATTGAACAGTTTTGAAAATGCTAAGCCATGGGTAAACCTGCTTACCTAAGGGTGGCATTGCTTAAAGGGGTATACCAATGGGCGGATTGATTTAGCTGGCCTACACATTGCTTACACCTAGTAAACGGGGGTGTGCAATGCTTAGCATTGCTTATTTTTAAATTTGCATACTATTTGCTGTTTGGCATTGATTTATCATTCTTTTTCTGTTATATATTTGTTTAGTATCCATGATTCATGAGTATGTACACTGTATGGAGTTCTTGTGTTTATTGGGGGATTTCACCACTTTATTACAATGACATCTCACATCTGGACTAAATGCAATACTCCAGTTCACATATTTATGTTATTTAGTAGATTATACAACATAAAACTGTATATAGATTCCTTTCAAATGTAAATTGCGATTTTGCTATAGTGAGGATCTGTTTGGGGATACCTCAGTTTTATGTACTGCAGTGATGGCTTACTGGTTAACTGCTGTGACTATAGTGTACAGGGTCCTGGGTTCAAGACCTGTAAGGGCTGTTTATTTTGTTGCTGGGCAGAACAGCGGCTGTTGGATACAGACTGATTAATGCACTTTTAAGCAGCTGTGCACAGGTTTGCATGATGGTAAGCAATGCTAACTTCTGGTTGAATATACTTACAGAGAGTTAGCTTCAAAATTGCTTAACCTGCATGCACATTGCTTACCCCACACAAACGGGCTTAAACCCGCTTACTACTGCTTAAAACTGCTTACTCCCACTTACCCCCACACTAAAAGTGGTAGATTCAGACACTCTATGGTTTTATCATTCATTACACATCATACCTTCATTTAGTATCCCTGATTTATATACTACGTATACTGTATGGGGCACTTGTGCTTATCTGTGGATCTTACCACATTATTACAATGACACCTCACATTTGCACTTAATGCAGTACTCCAGTTTACAAATATATGTTATTTAGTAGGTTATACAGCAAAAAAAATGTTCATAAAGTAATTTCACATGGAAAATGGAATTTACTACAGTGAGAATTGAACCAGGAATGACTGCTCGCAAAATGAATGCTCTGACCACTACACTATTGCAGTACAGCTTCAATTAAATGCATCTTGCTATTTATCTTCTTGTGCTATTTAAGCTACAGTATGCATAGCTAAGCAATGGGCTAACCCGCCCACCTACGGTTAAATTTAATCTGCTTGATAAAATAAATTCTCTACTGCTATTTTCTCTAAGAAGGGACAGGTTTCACTTATTGCTGTGGATTCTTGCATGCATCTGTACATTTGGCAGACATCCTAGCAACCCCCATATCTCTTAACCTCTTCATGCACATTTTCTGGACAAAGCTTGACAACATGAGGTCCAACTACAGACATATTTTAATTATTGTTCTTATAGACTTGGGAAAGTTGTTAGTGTAACAAGTTTCTTTTAATATACATTTTCTGACAGATTTGAAGTCTGACACTGCCATTATTTACTGACTTCAATCCTGAGATCATCCCAGTGATTTGTCAGGACAATTGGGGTGCTGTATGGGTGACAAATCTGGACATTCTGCGATGATTTGTACACTTGGGAGGTATGCACCCTCCTATGAGCATTCTCGCTCATTGTAATTGCCGAGCGGCACTTCCTGAGTGCAGGTGCATGTGTATTGTGAGAGCTCTGCTCTCAGACATATTCCCTGCACTCATCCATCCATGCTCCTTGTCCATTAAGGAGCAGATGCAGTACGCCTTCATTACTATGCATAGCGTGCTGCCCTTAAACGGTCATTTCCTTGCAGGAATAACTTATTCCCGCACGGAAGATTAGTGAATCCTGGAGAATGTCATGTTTTGCATTATTTTACATTATATGAGAATGGAATGCAATTTAGCAAAAAAAAAAATACATGCATTTGAACAAATCACTATATCATTTTATTTTATTTGCATCTTGAGGTTCATTGTAACATTCATTTAATAAATACTGGCCTTACGCCTTCTATTGGAAGTGAATACCTGGATTATTAACTGGTTGGATATCAGCTTGTACTTGTTTTGGTTGACTAAAGACTATAATTACAATAAAAGATTGTTTCAGTAATCAGAATCTTGGGGAAATTCTCTCATATTGGCATTCCTCAGATTCTTTCTTCTTCATGTTTTAAATGCCTGAATGACTAGCTCCATTCTCTCAGCTCATTTCACTCAGAAGCAAGTTGAAAACATCTTCACCATACATCAGGGGGCTTAATTAGGCCTTTTGAATGTGCAAATAGTTCAATGAAACTCATCTCCATTGCTAATTAAAACAGCTAAATTTATGACAAATGCATTAGTTCTCAATGGAAAATTGCTGATTTACTTTCATGCACATGACAGTAAAAATAGCATGAAAAAAGATAGATAAGCAATGAGAGTCTTCATAATTCTGATGATTCTAAGTGCTTCAGAAAATCATAGCTATTTTTATAAGACAATTTTAAAAACAACTGAAAAAGACTGAATAAAAGCCTGAGTAATGCTCACAAGCAGAATAATAACATATGCAGTATACTATGAAAGATGATGTTACTTGTGGACATAAAAACATACAAGCATGACCCACACTTTTTAATGCTGTAGTTCACACTGGTGGTGTCCTTGGAGCAAAATGCACGCTTTCTCCTTTGTCTCACTATATTTGTAGCTTTATGCATTAGTTGGAAACAATAGTTTGCTGAAATTTACAGTAACCGATGACTGCAGTTATAACAGGCTATGTGTTATGATAGCAATTTATAATTATTTCTGCATGAAGAAAATAAATAAATGACCTCCACTAATTATACGCGCCATCTAGTCAGTGTGTTTTAAAAATAAGTCTTAATATTGTGTATGTTTCAGTCAACAGCATCCAATAACAAAATATAGTCCCAACATAAGAAACAGCAGTTTTGTGAACACGTATTTAACATGACTATTGAAAATAGTAAAAACAAAAAATTAATGCATTTCCATGACCGTCCGTGTCACAAGGTATTTCACAATTTAACTTCTACCATATTAATCAGCATGAACAAAAATATTCCAGTCACAGCTTACAGTAAACATACAGCTTGATAAAGGAACATAATGTGAAGTTTAGCAGAAAAGGGTCAAAGGATATGACAAGTAGGTTTGCACTATGAGAACTTTTAAATGGCTGATGTCATGGACTCTGTGTTTCAGAATAATACATTTTTCCTTTTCATGAATGCCCAATGAATTTTTGAGCTTCCATAATCACTAGGACCTATTACTTAGATTTCTAATATATGAAAAAAACAAACAAAAAAAAAAACAGTAGCTGCCACTCAGGCGTTATAATATTCTTTTCTGAACTCCATGCCATCTACATTAATTCCCAAAAGTATTTCATACCATATTCAGAAATATGAATTATGTGTATGCTAATTTGCATCTCTTGCAGTTTACTGTCTCAAGATACATGGTCTGGCATATTCAATACTCTATTAACTGTTTGTCCAATAGCAAGGGATGCTGAGTTAAATTATTACCCATACTGCCTGAGGAAAACAACAACATCTCTAAAACTGTAGCACTAATACAAATCAAAGTAGTCCCAGGGACACAACTTGGTCAGCTGCTATCCTGTGGAATTCTTGATGACTGAAAAAAGGTCTTCCCAGTATAAAAGCAATCTCTTTTCTGTAGATAATTACCGCAGTTACTAACACACAAAGCTACTAAACACATTTATTTAAGCAGCCACAGTATCAGCCATAGCTTTTTAAATGAATCTGGCATTAACACTCACTCCTGATCAGCTACCATTCAGGACTACTAATGTTACTCCCTAAAAACATGTGTCAGGGCAGCTGCTGTCTTTGCCCCACCCTAGTTACATTACAGATAGTATCTCTCTCTTTAGCTCTGAGTGTTTTTCAGTATTAATGTGCAGACAAGTGTAGCCATTGTACATGTAGAAACCAGAACAATCAGAATTTATATTTAAAGCCAACGTTTAGCTTGGTTGACTACGACAGAAAGAGTAGAAATGAACTATTTTTGTAAAATTCAGTTTCCTTAACTGTACGACAGGAATAATTACAACACTACAATTCTCAGAATATTTCTTGCTATGCTGCTTTTGAAGAATTAAGGCTTAGATAACACATTTTAAGTACTCCTCACATGGTGGAATTTAGGCTAGATGGACTTACCTATAATAAGTTGAGCTATCTTGATATGTAGTGTCACTCAATCTTCTAACATTATAATAATAGATTAATTTTTGTGAGCTTTATTGTTCATAACTTCATCTGTTGGTTAATTACTCTGTCTATATGTTTCTATTACATTAGAATTTAGTTATTCTAAATGTATAGTTAGTTCTTATATTGTTTTTTTTTTTGGTTTTAAAACAAATATTAAACAGAGTACATGCTTTGCAATGATATGAAATGTGGTTTGCAAATGAAGAAAATAAGTTAGTGCATTTAAAATCTTATACTGATTCTAAATTAATATGTATCATCTTCATTAATGTGAAATAATTCTTGACAGGAGTTAAATATTTTTGTGAATTATTTTTTTTTCTGGCTAATCTGTTTCAGTCAGTTTGTAATTCTTGTTTCAATGTCTGAAGAAATTTATGCATGGCTTCAGTCGGTTTAATTTCTCAAAGTTTTTCGGGTTTTTAACACCATGATGGGAATGGACCCCATTCCTAAGTCAAAGTATGATTAATGTTTATGAAATTAGTATTGTTTTAATATTTGATGTTAGACAAAAGTGCTCTTCTCAGCACCCACAGTGTGGCCAGAACTGACTCCATCTGCAATTTATACAATTTTACAGGTCTACTTCAAAAATTCAAAGTAATTTCAAAGTTTCAAAACTTCGAATTTATTATGGTTGAGACCATATGATCGAAATTTTTGAAATTTCAAAATGTAAAAAAAAAAATAAAAGCAAAAAAAATTTTTTTTTTTGTTTTACGTTTTTGCACAGAAGCAATCCCCCTGCACCCCCCACACCCCAATTTTGCTTTATCTAGTATGTCTTGCAACTGCTGTCTGAATGCATTCTTTTTATTAGGTTAGAGTCTGACTGCCATGAGGCTATCACTAATTCTGATAACATTCCTCATGCCTTCTCAAGCCTCATCCTTGTCAGAATTCCCCCACCATTTTCTAACCTGTCCTCCTGAGTAGTAGACTCTGGATTCCAAGCCAAGCAGCTTGGCTGCACTGTTCTTCCATCTTGTCTCCTGAATACAAAGGATGTCCAGTCTCCTCCTTGCCATCATGTACTTTCAAGCTCCATCCTGTCAGTAAACCTACACTGAGTATAATAATTCTTAGTTCATGGTTGGCAGGTTGCTTGGTTTTATGTACAGCTTTCGCTCAACAGAGCTATCCCAGGTAACCAAAGCTAGGCAACTGGACAATAGCTGGTCAGTAGCTTGTTAACCCAGGGCTGATGGGCTTTATGGTAGCAAACACTAGACTATTGGGGCACATACACCCCTCCTGCCATAGGTACCTTCTGTAGGTCAGAGTAGGCTGTGTCCTCAACCCACTTATCACTGGCAAATGTTCATGCCCATTTAGTCATCATGACTGAATCAGCTAGAGACATATTTTACACTGTTGAGTGGCTAGACCTGCCATAGAGCCTAGTCTGTGGTCCATTTTCTCCTATATTGAGGATACTGGACACCACAGTATATGCCCAACGCATTTGGTCAATACAACTCTTCCCCTATAGCTTCCCCTATAGGGCACCATTCTTGCCCACAGTTCCATTCTTTGGTGAGGTTGAAACTGAAATGCACAGAATATGTTTTGGAGGTGGGAGGACCTCCTCAGAGACATAGAATAATACACAAACCCCAAACAGGCATTGGCCAGAGGTCAGGACTGAACCTTGTACCTTGTGCATCAGATGTGAAGACCTTAACCATTATACTAACTTGTATACACCTATGAACCTATAATAAAAAAAATACACAGCAGGTGCAGCATCATTACATGGAATTTAGACAATTGCCTCATTATCATACTTAAGTGTAAATAGATGGCATCTCTATTTTTTTTTTACATCTGTGCGCACTGTAATACAAATTAGAATCCAAAAATAACAACCCCATGGTAGTCCCCAAAAACCCAGTCCTCCAATAAAATGAATGCAAGGGTTGTCCATGAAAACTCAGTCCTCCGATAAAATGAATGTCAGTACTGTCCATGACCACAGCAGTCTAGATCAGAACTCTGATCTGAACCCAGGTGTCACGAAGACCACATTTTCCTAAAGCACAGTCAAATGTATGTTGCGGCATATTTTTATATAATTTTTTTTGCTCCTGTATCTGCTGACCATTGTATCTCCCCTTGATCAGATACTACTCAATCATCCTGGTAATTAGAAGTTATGTTTTTTCCTATCCTAATCCTGACCCTGGTGGTGATGACAAAAGTAATTGCATCACCTGAAGGCCTGTCTTTCCCTACTTGTTCATAGATGCATTATTCTCCCACAGGCATTGACAGCAACCTTGTAATCAGAGGAGTGGTGTGAGCTGGGTTGGAATCATATTACCCCCCTCCCTGATGGGCATGCCCCATCCTACAGCTTATCCCTTTGATGAACACAGCTGCCAGTGCCTGACTGCATATCACAGAATGATATTGTCAAAGTCAAAGTAATCTTTATTGTCATTTAGCCTACACAAGTGCAGTCTAAACAAAATTGCATGCATCATGCTTGAATTGAGAAGATATATACATACATACAATGACACACACAATGGACATATATTCATCATTTCTCATTAGACAGGTTATTCTACTACATATTACCACAGTTTACCTTATCTATAATTTTCAGCAGCTGAATGATTTCTTATTGCGCAAGTTCTTATTACACTGTGTGATTCTCATATGACTAAAATGATCTAGTTAGTATAATATTGCACATTCATTGCCATGCATGTATTGTTTATTTTTAGAATCCAAACTGTCTCTCATTTATTTTCACCAAAAGAGTTGGCTGTCCCATATCATGTCAGTGTCCAGCTTCCCTGAGATAATAGCCAGAGTTCAAAAATCTCACCACATAAGGGAAGAAGCTGTTTCTGAACCTGGATATTTTACAGTGTACACTGCAGTATCTTCTGCCAGATGACAAGCATGTAAACAACTCATAAGCAGGGTGTGTAGGATCCTTGATTATTTTTGTAGCTCTGTTGTGACATTGTGCTGTGTATAACTCCTGTAATGCTGGAAATTTGGAGTCTGCTATCTTCCCTAACACTTTCACTATCCTCTGCAGTGCTTTTTGGTCAGAAACAGAGTAGCTTCCATACCAAAAGTGAAAAGTTACATGTTAGGATACTTTCTATGGTACCCCTATAAAAGGTGGCAAGGATAAGGGGTGGTAGATTTGCTTTCCTCAGTCTCCTCAGAAAATGTAGACATTGATGAGTCTTCTTTACTATAGGACTGGTGTTTATTGACAAGATAGATCCTCCACAATGTGAACCCCTATGAATTTTGTGCTCTTTACTCTTTCCACCATCTTGCCATTAGTCATGAGAGGAGAATGAGCTGGCTGTGTTTTCCTGATGTCCATTATGATCTCCTTTGTTTTGTTGACATTAAGGATGAGGTTGTACTTGGCACACCAGTCAATCAGTGTGCTCAGTTGTTCCCTATACTCTTTTTCATCTCCTTTTCTGATGAAGCCCACAACTGTAGTGTCATCCACAAACTTAATGATGTAGGCAGTGTTGAATCTACCTTTACAGTTGTAGATTAGTACAGTAAACAGTATGGGACTCATCATATAGCCTTGAGGTATGCTTGTGTTGACTGTGATGCTTTTCGAACAGTTATTGCCCACATATACCATCTGAGGTCTTTCAGTCAAGAGGTCCAGGATCCAGTTGTACATATGGGCATTGATACCTAGTTGAACACGTTTTTCGATTAACTGTTGTGGAATGATAGTATTGAATGCTGACCTGAACTCAATAAACAGCATTCTAACATAGCTGGCATTGTTTTCATGGTGTGCCAATGAGAGATGAAGTGCAATCAAACTGGCATCCACTGTGGAACGATTGGCACAATATGTGAACTGGAGTGCATCTAGTGCCCCTGGAAGGCTTATTGTCAAATGTTTTTTGACTAACCTTTCAAAGCTTTTCATAATGGTGGATGTGAGGGCTACTGGTCTGCAGTCACTGAGGATTGATGGAGATGATTTCTTCAGCAGTGGAATAATATTTGTGTTTTTGAAGGATTTGGGTACCTTCGCTTGACCGAGGGAGATGTTAAATATATCTGTGTTGAAGAGTCGGCATGTCCCTCTCATGTTGATGCTGCTTCTCATTTTCTTCAGCCTCCAAATGCCACAGTCTCTCTGCTGATTCTAATTCTGTATGTTTTGCCTCCAATTCAAGTCTTTAACTCCAGACAGGTTTTAAAGTCCTCTGAGAAAAAAGATGAAATGTCCTGTTTCTAAGAGCTGAACATCTACATCATCAGACTGGTTGTCCTCCTGGATTCTGGTCTGTGCTGCAGCTGTGACTAAGCCTGAAATTATTTCCTCTTTAGTCAGGTTGGAATGCACCAGTTATTTCAATATGCACATCTTAGCCAACTGGTTCAGTGTCAGCTTGCCATAATCTTCTGCTGTTATCTTTGCTTACTTTCTCTAAGTTAAACTAGAAAAATAAATAAAACTGTTGTGAAAAATGAAACACTGTATGTTTACATTGTGACTACTGAGAGTTCACACACTTTTAGTGACAACTGCATACAGGCTACAGAAGCTCAATTAATATCCACACCACTGCTCACCAATATGCAACATCCCTCCTCTGGGCCAGTGATCAAAGAGTCTCAATCCTCACCATTGCCACCAGTGGGGAGCATTCACTGTAAGAAAAATAGATGTACACAGTATTTTCAGATGCAACCCTCTGCACCAAGTACAATTTCCCTTAAGATCACACAGAGAATGCACACTCCACTCCTGGCTCTGGGCTTCCTCTCCAGACCTCAAATAAGACTCCCCACTGATCACTATAGAGCTGAGTCCTTAGCCAGGCGTTCCAAGCCAAGTCCTCCATCACTCTGTCTGTGAAAGCAGTGCTCTCAGTGTCCCTGTTCAAAGTAGCTGTCACACACTCTGTCTTTGAGATTTGATTTTCACACACAAACACAACCTCCTGGGAAAAGTTGGCACAGCCTACTGCTCTACCACTTCCACCCAGACTATAAGGTAGATTTGCTGCCACCAAAACACCTGAAGCCAGCTACTTTAAAGCTCTTATCAGGGTACCCAATTACACTTATTAAAATTAATATTTATACAACTGGTTGTGTTTAACCAAGCAGCAAGATTTTTAGGAATGTGTTGCCACAGTGCCACTACATAAATGCAAGCACTCTCAAAAGTTAATGCCACAATGAAAGGTTTAAATATATTTAATATTAAATAATAACAAAACATGAACATACTGAATATATATTTATAATAAACACCAGAGTTTCAATCACAGGAAAAAATAACACAGATGGAAAGACTCAGACTGATACAGAATAAACATTTAGCTAATCTCACTTGGCTGAAGAATTAATGTTCCCTAGTTACTTATTAAAGCAAGGCAATAAGAAAGAGGATGAATGTCTTGTCAGGTCCAAAAACAGAGTCTATTCCTCACATCTTTCACTAGTATTGAAATACAATTTCAGTGATGGCTACAGAATTACATCACATCTGGTCACCTCACTCTGTGGTTCCCACACTACCCTTTCACTAGAGACATAGCCAAAATCTGGTATTGATGTGTCAGAATACACACACACAGAACTTTAGCTAAGGTTTATTACAGCACCTGGGAATTGTAAAACAATTCCAACTCTTCCACCTTTCCTGCAGAAACTAACAAGCCATTATTTGGCACCTGAGAGTAGCAATTAGTTCACCACTAAGGACAATAGAGCAGGATCCCAGCCCAGCCTTTTCACATACATTGCATCGCTAGCTGCATTCAGACCTATGAGGTAAAATTTTTATGGCCTAAACTGAGTCATTTAATTTCAGGCTTTTCTTAAGGCTAGCTGGATTGAGCTTAACCCCTTCCTTTCCAGTATCCTCTGTTAAAATATGTATATTTCATCAGTTACAGCAATGCAGTCTGACATACATGTATATTTATTTTCTGCCATCAGGACCTACTGTTGATACATTTTTAACACAAGGAACTTTACAAATACATTTTTAACACAGACATCTGTACAAATCAGTTTGATATTCAAATGACATATAATTCTTTACAAAACTCCAGCTAACTATGCTAACATATGTTACACATGCACTGTCCTACTCGTCCAACACAGCTGGCATTACCTCACATCTTCACAATGCCAACTCTGTTTTCCATTCTGTATGTAATGCATGTACATATTGCATTTTGTCAGCCACTGCCTTTGTAGCATGGAGCACAGGGATTACTTCCTGATATCTGGAAAAAGACAAATCAGTTGAGCTTTATTGCGGAGCAAGACCCAGTCTTAATAAATGTTATGCAAAAAACAGCAACAGAATAAAAAACAGTTTTGTTTCTGCTTGCTGCCCAGACTGATAACATGCCCATCACTTCCTCTTAAAAACTTAGAAAGCAGCTAGCATAACACAGTATGTATTTGCTTGAATTTCATGTGAGATACACTGTCTGAAACTGAAATGAATGTAATTATTTAGTGGCTTAAATCCTCAGTGACTTGTCCAAAAAACAAATATTTTATGAGGAACAGATCAAACATATGATGCAAAAATCTGGACATTTGTGAGACATGGCAAGTTGAGTGTAAACATAAGGGATTGTATTACACTTTCCCCGGGATTCATGAAGCTTGCACCAGGAGCAGGTGTAGCGTCGGCGTTCTAACACCAAAGATGGCCGCTGAGCGATTCAGGTACGAGCTGTTCCCATGAGCATTACCTGCGTATGTTACGACCGCACAACTCCTGAGCCTTGTATGCTAATTACCCCATGTCCAGCAGTGTAGCATGCAAATGAAGGTATGTAGCAATTCAGGAAGTGGTGCAGGCATAGTGTAAGCATGCAGAAATGTAAACCGTAGAAAACGGTTTACATTTTTGCAAACATAAAATCGGAGCCTTTACAGCCGACCAAACACATGTATTAAAATGTTAATATATGCCAATGGCTAAATATATAGCCATTGGCATAAAAAACATGTACAGAATATAAAATTAACATTAACATTTAATATATATAGTCGCACTATTGTGACGTGGAAGCTCAGGAAATTGGAGTACAAATGACTAATTGACACCTAGGAGCCTACAGTGGGCCATTGACAACAGCTAACAAGGCTGCAAGCAACTACCTACAGAACAGGAAAGGGGAGGGGCTGTACTGCAAAGGAAACAGCAAAGTGTCAAAGCAGAACAAAGGTGATATGCAGTATATCATCTACAAGGCACATTTCGCCATGACTGCGTAGGGAAAGTATAAAACAAGAAAGACGGCAGGTGGATGCATGCCTGATAATGGGAGGGGATCCAGGTCTAAAAGTTAATTAAAGGGCAACAGATTAATCAAGGCAGGCAAGTAGATCTCCACAGTAAAGGCCCCACACTTTCAGTACTCATTGCAAAACCCATAATTAAGACATGCAGCAGCTGGAATAGCTCATACACACCCACTTACATCAGCAGCATCCATAGCACAATACTATAAAGTATGAAAGCACCTCACACACATTTGTGTATTCCCATACACTCTGCACCAGTGGTGTATACAGACGGGGAACTTTTATTATGTATATGTTAGGGGTTACCGTAGCTTTGATCCACCAGCATATGTTGGAGACTGAAGGTGGTGTGGAGGATGATGCACATGACCACCGCAGGCACCAGAATAGGTGGAGAGTGTTCAGACCCAGGGTAACCTACCAGAGGCTACATGATCTGGAGATAATAGAGCATTACAGGGTGGACAGGGACACCCTACAGCAACTTGTGGAGCTGTGCCGGCCATGCCTCAGAGCCAGACCAAACAGAGGGTAACCCATCCCAGTGGATATAAAGGTATGTGTAAGCCTAAGAATACTAGCTACATGTACCTTTCAAAGACCAACTGGGGATATTATGGGTATCTCACAGGCATCAGCATCCAGGGTACTACACCAGTTCCTGGATGCCATGCTACCACATGCCAATGAGCACATATATTTCCCCCGAACACAGGAGGAGTTGGCCAGCAATATGCGTCTCTTCCATTGTGTGGCAGAATACCCGGAGGTACTGGGTGCAATAGACTACACGCACATACACATCAAGTCACCACCTGGTGAGCAGGGTAGGCTCTACATAAACCACAAGGGATACCCCTCCATCAACTGCCAGGTCATGTGCAACACCCAGGGCATTATCATGGTTGTGTGTGCTGGCAGCCCTGGAAGCTATCACGACTCCCACATCTGGCATGCCTCACAGCTGTTTCGGTTATTTGACAGGGGGGACATCCCAAATGGCCACCTGGTGGGGGATGCTAGCTATGCACTGGAACCGTGGATGATGACTCCCATCAGAAATGCACACACACCCATGCAGAAACACCATAATGAGGCACACGCACAAACCAGAATCATCATAAAGCATGTGTTTGGGATGCTGAAATCACGGTTCCATTACTTGGACATATCTGGTGGAGCCTTGCAGTACTCTCCAGGCACATGTGCTCACATCTTCATAGTGTGTGCCATGATACACAATATGGTCCTGCGGAAACAGCTGCAGCAGGGACAGAATGGTGAAGGCCCTCACAGCCAACCACCATTGCCAAGGGCCCCACAGGCACAGAGGTACTCAGACCACGAACACCCTGAGCCAGCCCCAGTAGGCAGATGGAGGCGTGCCCAGTATGCCCATGCCTTGGCAAAGAGGGAACGTATAGCACACACACTGACAGTGTAGGCACCTAGGGACTAACACTTTTCTCCACCTAAACACACAGTAAAAATGGATGGCACACACACAAGACTACCTGTAAATTGTCATGTATAGGCAGCCTACTGTGTGCATCCAACATAGGCAGCCCTCAACTACTGCACACACAACAGCCATTGGCACAAGGTAAGTCAACACCTGAACAGTAAATTAAGCTATCAGCATATGCAGTTACTGTATGTATAGATTCATAGGTAGGTACTTGGCCAACTGCCAGAGGCCATTCATAAGGCCAGCCAAAATGTGTCAGCATTTACAACCCCATTGATTCATTAACCATCCCACTGTGGAGCAGAGCCAATGGTGGGATCCCTGGGGTGCATCTACTGTTCCCCATCCACCCTTCAAGGTTTCTCTTGCAGAGTGTTAGTGAGGGGCTCTGTATAATGTAGTTAGGGATGTTGTTCCAAAGTATGGGGAGTGTCTGTGACAGGAAGCTGTACCTCCAGCATCTCTCGGTTATTGTGGCAAGATCAGCTCACTACAGTGTGTGGCTCACTGTGACATGGATTCACATAGGTGGAGCATATCCATCAAGCCTGAGTTCGACATGGCTGTGTTGGTCAGTGGAGATCATCTCTGGGTAAACGAGATGCCACTGAGTAAAGCAGGAGTTTATTCAGTCTGGCTGCATAGGACATATGTTAGAGGCCAGTATTTCCCTTGGTGAGGTACATTCATTGACCCCCATTTGTTGGACGTGTCCCCTGAGGTACATCCCACATGGGTTATTATACCCTATGATGGGACTGATGAGTGATGAGTAAAGGGGCACTATAACCCCAGTATGTCTAGATGGAAATCATTTAGTAATCAGATGGCCTACATAGAAGGATGTCCTAACTACTGTGGAGATATGATTGTCAAAGGGGAGATCACTATCTACCTTAGTCCATAGATACCCCATTACCTCATCAGTATTAAAGTGGTTGCCGCTCATGTGTTAATATGTTTGTGCCAATTCCACAATGGAATGACTGTGCAGTTAGTGGCACTTGGCTGGAGGCCATGTCGTTGTCACCCTGTGACGTTCTCTGTGAGTCCCCTTGAGGGATGGCCGTGTCAGCTGGACTATCAATCATGGCTCCTAGTTTGCAGTCATTGCCAAACATGGTCTGCCGTAGTCCACCTGTGTTTGCCTGTACATCTGAGACATATATGCCAAACAGTAGGGCTCCCAGGACTGAGTCCTGTGGGACACCAGTCATGACTATTCAAGAGTTAGACCTGTAGACCGCTAGTCGTACCATGTGGGTTATGTGTGTAAGCCCATTGGCAACTCAACCTCCTGTAATGTATGGGTGAATGTACAGGCTGGTGTGTTTATCAATAATACCAGAGTGGGGAATGGTGTCAAAAGCCTTGGTGAGGTCCAGGTAGTATGTGTGAAACACATCCCCCATCATCTAATGTCTTGGTGACTGTATGTAAGACGTCAAACAGGTTCAGTAGGCATGAACTGCACTCAACCAAGCTGACCTGGGTTGGGTCACGTGTTTGAAGGTTACCAATGTCATTGTTAATGAGTGCCATGAGGATGCGAACCATACCATTGCAGACTAGGCTAGTCAGGCTTATGGGGTGGTAGTTACCATGGTCAGTTGTGATTTCACCTTGATGGAGTGGAATAACCGTTGCCACTCACCACTGTATGGGCATGTAGCCTGTGGAGAGGCTGAGGTAGGAATGCTTAATTAGGTGGGGGGCAGGTTGTCTTGCACAGTTTGCAAGATGCAGTTTGGGTCAACATCTGCCTCCATTGATGCTGTGTTCTGCTGTTAGAGAGGGCCATTTCCACCTGTGTGTGTCTGATGGTTGGGATACTGTACCTTTCAGGTAGTTCATAGGTTCATAGGTTCATAGGTTCATACTAGGCTATCTGCCCTAGGGCATTTATAAGCCTAGCCAGAATGTGTTTGGCTTTCACCACCCATTTTAAATTTATTTTGCTATGCCCTTTTTCGAGGTTAGTATACTGTGCCTCTGTCTAACAGTGACACAGAAGTGATACCCGGGGTAAACCTACGATCTCCCATCCACTCATCAAGATTCCTCTTGAAGAGAGTCAATGAGGGACTCTGCCTAACCTGGACTGGGATTTTATTCCAGAGTGAAGGGAGCCTCTGGGTTACGAATCTGTCCTTCCAGCATGTCCTATTTATTTCAGTGCTGAGGTTCAAGTCTCTCGAGCGCGTAGCTCGATGGGATTTGGATTTTCTGAGGTGCAGCATGTCCATTAATTCCGGGTTGGACATGGCTTTATACGTCAGGCACAGATCGCCTCTGAACAGGCGGTATGCCACTGAGTAGAGCTGGAGTTTCTTTAACCGGGCAGCATATGGCATCTGTTTGAGCCCTTTGATCCTCTTGGTGAGGTACTTTTGGGGTCTTTCCAGTTGCTGCAGGTGTCTGGTAAGGTACATCCCAAAAGGGACATTGTACTCAATTATGGGCCTGATGAGGGATGAGTAAAGAGGCACGATGACCTCCCCTGATCTAGATGTGAATCCCTTCATGATTAGGTGGGCTATATAAAATGTTTTCTAACCACTTTGGCCACGTGGTTGTCAAATGAGAGATTGCTATCAACTTGGGTCCCCAGGTCCCTAATTACTTCTTCTGCACTTAATGGATTACCACCTATGTGGTAATTTGTAGGCACTTTGTTTTTGCCAAAGGGGATGACTATACACTTTTTGGCATTTAGCTTGAGGCCATGGCTCTGGCACCAGTTGTCTGTTTCTATGAGGCCCTTTTGGAGGATGCTTGTGTCAGCTGGAGAGTCGATTATGGCGCCCAGTTTGCAGTCATCTGCGAACTTGGTCAGCCACAGTCCTTCCATGTTGGCCTGTACCTCCGAGAAATATATACCGAACAAGAGAGGTCCCAGGACTGAGCCTTGTGGGACACCACATGTAACTGGTTTGGAGTCTGACATGGCTCCAGCAATTCTAACCATGTGGGTTCTGTCCTTGAGCCAGTTTGCAATCCATCTAGTGACATAGGGGTTTATATTTAAGCTGATGAGCTTATCTATAATGCCCGAGTGGGGTATTGTATCGAAGGCTTTTGCGAGGTCCAGGTAGGCTGTGTGGACCACCTTTCCCTCGTCAATGGCCTTGGTGACTGTTTCAAAGAAATCAACCAGGTTTAAGAGGCAGGATCTGCCCTTAACAAAGCCGAACTGGGTAGGATCCAGTGTTTGCAGGTCCCCAATATCTTTATTTATGAGGTCCATGATGATCCTTTCCATAGCTTTGCAGACCAAGCTAGTCAGGCTTATGGGGCGATAGTTTCCAGGATCCGTTGAGGCACCACCTTTATGGAGAGGGACCACTGTTGCTGCACGCCACTCTTTGGGCACATATCCTGTAGTAAGGCTGAGATTGAACAGTAGTTTTATGTTTGGGTTTAGCTCTTCTTGGAGTTCATGTAGGGCGCAGCCGGGACACCATCTGGTCCCATTGATGCTGTGTTTTTGCTTTGGAGAGGCGGCTCTTACCTGAGCATCTGAGATGTCAGGGGCAGCACTCTGCTGGGATAGATATTTGCCCTTTTGGTGGGGAGAAGTTTGCGCTGAACCTGTCAGCTAGGATGTTGGCAATGTCTGTGGGTTTGGTGTATTTTTTGTCATTTTGGACTATTTCTGAGCATATCTGGGAATTACCACCCAGGTTCCTAACATAACTAAAGAAAGCCTTGTGATTATCCTTAGTGTCCTGTGCAATTTTTCTCTCGAAGCTGGCCTTAGACAATTTTATGTGTGCCCGTAGTTTTTTGCTAATACTGATCAGTGATGCCTTCTCTTTTTGGGATTTTGCTCTATCATTTAGTAGCTTCCTCCTTCTATTGTATAGTTTGTTTATGGCTGGGGTCCACCAGACAGGACGTCTGCCTTTGGAGGATTGGGTCTTGGTTTTATTTGGGATCGCATGATCCATGCATTCCTGAAGGTGTTCATAGAATGCATTTATAAAGGATTCTGCGGTCTGGGACGTATTTTCCACAGGCCCGGGGGCTTTGAAGGTTTCCACCTCAGTTTTGAGGAGTGTGAAATTTGCTTTAGAGAAGTTTTTCACTGTGGTTTTCTGGGCAGGGGGTGGGGTCGGGATGTGAATATCCAGTGAGATTAGTTTATGGTCTGATCTTACCAGTGAGGGATACACTTCTGGTCTGGAGCATAGAGTCCCCATGTTGGTGATGATCAGGTACAGTATGTTTTCCCCTCTTGTGGGAGTGGTAACAAGTTGTTCCATAGCATTTGAGTTTATAAATTCTAGGAACCTTTGGGCTAGAGTGTTGGAGCTAGAGTAATGCTCCCAGTCTTTGTTTGGGTAGTTGAAGTCGCCCAATATAATGGTGTTTGGAGAGACCTTCATATTTTCCAGTGTTCTCAGGAAAGCTGAGTGGGGTTCCTGGGTTTGGGAGGGTGGTCTGTAGCAGGCTATAAACTGGAAGGCAGTTTTACCCACTGTTAGTTGCACATGGATAGTCTCTGATGCGTCGTGCTTTGCCACCAACCTGGAGGTGTGGGTATCTTTGATGAATATCGATACTCCCCCTCCTTTTGTGGTTCGGTCCAAGTTTTGGGGCCGAAAAGCATGGTATGAGGTATAACCTGGTAGTGCTGGTGTGCTCTTGGGAGCCCTGAACCAGGTTTCTGTTACTGCACAGATATCGATGTTCTCCATGCTAAGGAGAGTTTCGAGTGCATGCATCTTGAGGTTTAGACTTCTGGCGTTGAGTAGCATTACTCTTAGTTTCTTATCCCTTGTCACATATTTTTACTCTTATGAGTAGATATATGCTATCTGTGTATGAATTCCGAACGCTGTTAGCGCATCATGGTTTTGTCTTAGGATTGATGCTTGGATACGCAACAAGTTCCTAATCAGTATCGTCCTTTTTTAATGTTAGACTTTAATTGTTTTATAGATGTAATTATGTGATTTAATTTTTGACATTATTTTATGTCATATATTTTCACTCTTATGAGTAGATATATGCTATCTGTGTATGAATTACGAGCGCTATTAGCGCATCATGGTTCTGTCTTAGGACTGATACCTGGATATGCAACAAGTCCCTAACCAGTATCGTCCTTGTCTACCAATGCTAGACTTGAATTGTTTTTATTTTTATTTTTAAATTTGTGTATGAATTATGCAGAAGTCTTAATGGTTTTGAATATACTGTCTCAGTACTGTATTATTCAAATGTTATTTAAGGGCAAGTTTGAAGATTTGAAACTTGATACGGTTGGTTGTCAGAATGAACCGTATGCTTTAATAAAGGCATTTGCATGTGTTATATCTTTAAATCTGTTCAATTACTGCCTTGATTGATTAATTGAGAATTTTGCCTTTGTATAAAAGCAAGCAATGTTTTTTGATTTAATTGTAACCTGATGAAGCGCACCTGAGTGTGCGTGAAAGCGCTCGTTTTTTCATTAAATTTTACATTTTTTACTTCATGGTGGTTCGTTGCAGTTTCTATCTTTCTAGTTTCTTATCCCTTGTGATACCTATGTAGGTGGGTTTGTCTTTTGAGCCTTACCTAAAAAAGGCACTATGGGTGTAGCAAGAGCCTTTGCCAATATCCGAAAGCCCAGGGGTGACAGGTGCAAGCCGTCCCTAGCGAAGCATCGTGGCTTGTCGAGCATATCATCCCAAGCTGACAGGCATTGGATCCCCTTTGAATGACACCAGTACTTAAGCCAATTGTTGAAATTGATCATCTTGTCTTCATATTGTGGCATCATTCTTGGTGAGGGTAAGATGCTACTCAAGGTCAGGGTCATACCGGCCTGGGCTACATGCTCAGAGAACTCCTTTATGTCTCTTTTCATGTAGTCCAGGGTGGTACGTCTCAGGTCATTCACACCAGCATGGACAATGACTGAGTCATATTTGTACTTGCCTTGGAGTGACCTGAGTGCTTGTGTTATGTGGCGGATCCTAGCGCCCGACAGGCTGCTCACCGTGACCCTCTCCTTGTTCAGCCTGGTGAGCGGGACGTTAGTGTGCCTGACGATAGAGTCACCTATTACAAGTGTATCAGGTGTGTTGAAGGGCTGTGACTGTTTGGCACACTGGCTTTGTGAGATATGTGTTGCACGTGTTTTGTTTTGGGGTAGCGGCTGCTTGGGTGTCTGCTTTGGAGGTCTCTGCTGCTTTGGCAGATCTTTATTTAGAGCCTCCGAGTATGTTTTTGTGTGATTATGTGTTTGGTTTGCTGTCGTGGTAGGTCTATGTGAGACTGGAATTGTAGTGAGTGTGGTTTCCTTCTCCTCCTGACTGGTTATGCCAGTACTGAGTTGAGAGAGCTTAGCCTCCAGTTTGGCTATATGGTTGCATCTCTCACATGTGTTGGAATTTGTTGGGAGGAGGAGAGGGTTGTCTGTGTACATGAGGCAGATGTAACATTGGCTCAAGATTCCCAGATTCACCAGCTGGACCAGAGAGGAGATTGACAACTGACCTTTGGACATGCTAGAATAATATTGGGAATTCCTTAATAATTGAAAACCAGGGCCAGTAGGGAGTGAGGGTGTAGTGCTTTTAATTTTTAGTGCTGACTTATATAATTACTTTAGTGAGCAAGTGCCAGGTAACTTAAGTGCAATGTGTTACAGGTAACTTAAATGCAAAAACGACAAACAGTAACTTTCTTTCAAGTGAAACAAGGAAATAAGTACAGTAAGCAATGCAGATATCACTAGTGATCCACAGAAGCGCTGAGAAGCCGTGTATTAGGTGGAATTAGCGTTCCAGGAAATAACAAGCAAACAAACAACAAGCATATAAACAAAGCTAGATTCAGCAGGCCTGGATCTAGTCTATGCTACAGCAAACAAGGTGTACCAATTTCAGTAAGATACAATTCAAATATTCAGGCACTATAAACCTTTAACCAGAAATTCCCAGCTCAGAAGGGCAGAGTCCAGCCTCTTCTCTCACAAGAGTGCAGACCACAAACCTTCTTAATGTAAAATAACTGGCCTGAAGCCCAAGTGCTTAAACCAGAACTAATACACTTTAAGAATAACTGACACTGGGCTCTCAATCAGCAGTTCCCAACTTAGAAGGATGAAAGCTACCTGTCATGCCACCACAGTGCATGCCACAAACCTTCCTAATATAAAACAACTGGTCTGAAGCCCAAGTGTTTAATCCAAAAGACTTAGAATGATAGCTACACTTTAATCAAGTTACTACCAAGCAGTAATAAATACAATTGAATACTTTAGAGAATGCCTGGATTAGTGCTCAAGTTACACAAACAAAGCTAGATCCAGCAGGCCCGAATCCAGTCTATGCCACAGCAAACAAGGCACACCAACGTCAGTAAGAAGCAGTTCAGATATGCATGCACTATAAGCCTTCAACCAGAAATTTCCAGCTCAGAAGGGCAGAGTCCAGCCTCTCCTCCCACAAGAGTGCAGACCACGAACCCTCTTAATGTAAAATAACTGGCCTGAAAGCCCAAGTGCTTAAACCAGAATTAATACACTTTTAGTGTATTAGTGTTGTGGGATCTTTATGGGGTGAAGTATGCACCAAATGTATCTGCAAGGATGTTGGCGTTATCAGTAGGGTCAGCATATTTTGTGCTATATTTCACCAGTACAGTGCAAATCTGTGTGTCACCACATAGATCCTTGACATAGCCAAAGAAGGCTTTGTGGTTATCTTTCGAATCATTGCGTATTCTCCTGCTAATGTTAGCCTTGGATGATATCATGAGGGACCTACGTATCATACTAATAGTGGTCATGGATTTCTGCCCTTAGTGGGATTTGCTGTGTGTCTGGAACACTGTCCTACTTCTGTAGTATAGCCTGTTTATTGCAGAGGTCCACCAGACTGGTGTCCTTGTCTAGGAGTGAGTGAGTCTTGGTTTACCAGTGATGGCATGATCCATACATCAGTGTAGGTACTTATAGACTGCATTTGTAAATCTGTCTGTATCTTGAGCAGTGTTTCCCATTACCGTGGGGGCTGTGAAACCCCCCACCCCTGTCACTAGTAGTGTAAATTTAGCTGTAGGAAAGGTATACACTGTGGTATCTGTGGGTGGGGGAGATGTTAGGCTGTGGAAACAGTGAATAGTTCATAGTCAGATCTAATCAGTGACCGGTTAACCTCTGCTGTGGTGCACCTGTTGCCCATGTTGGTGATGACCACATCTAGTAGTTTCCACCCCACGTTAGGGAGGTTACCACCTGATACATGGCATATGAGGTGATACGAACTAGGAAGTGCTGGTCCTGGAAGTGAGTACTGGAGTACATTTCCCAATTAATGGTATGGTAGTTGACATCGACCAATGCCAGATTGTGTGTTAGGACTGTCATGTTTTCCACCTTCTCCAGGTAGGTGGAGTGTAGGTCCTGGGTAATGGAGGGTGATCCGTAGCAGGCCACATTCCACATTGCAGTTGTGGCTGATGTTAGCTGCACATGGATGATCACAGAGGTATCATGCTGCCCCACTAACCTGGAGGTGTAGGTATCCCTGATGAATATGGATACAGCCCCTCCATGTCTGTCAGTCCATGTTCTGTAGCTGAAATGTGTGATATGGGTTGTAGTCTGGTAGTGCTGGTGTGCTCTCAGTATCCTTAAGACATATTTCAGTTAATGGACAGATGTTGATGTTGTCCATCCTGAGGAGTGCTGTGAGTGCATGTATGTTGTGATCACAACCCCTGGTATTAATTAGCATAATCCTAATTAAATCTGCTATTGTGCTGTTTAGGGAGCTGGTATTCACCTTTGAGACTCTCCTAAATAAGGCACCATGGGGGCGCCAATAGTCTTTGCCAGTATTCCAAAGTGTAAGGCTGAAACATAGGCCGATATGGTATCATTGCATGCATGTTCTCCATCTGTGCTTGTTTTTCATCTCCCCTGTAGGTAACCTACTGGTAAGCAATAGAAAGCCTTAAACTTATACAAGTCTTCTAGCT
>NC_056737.1:542309097-542383776 GCF_019279795.1 Protopterus annectens
GTGTAACATCTGTAGTAGGAGTGTAAGATGTAGGAGACAGCTGTCCATGTGTAATAGCCACATCATAGGTGATGGCTCACACTATCTGATTATATCCTGATCATGTTGATAGTGGCATCAGAGCCTATTGATACATGACTCTGTTTGGAGAGTGGGTGTCTGTGCCCAACAGAGCTCATGGTCCTGGTGGATATGTGGGTATATACCCAGAGAAGGAAACAGACCTGTAGACACTTGCATCATCTGTAATCAACTAACAGGATGTGATGTGCTCCTCAGAGAAGGATTGCTGCTAAAGGTAGCTACAATGTTTCCGTAATAGCCAGTGGTGTCACGTCCATAACACAAATATTTACATGTGAGCATCACTGTCTAAAACATCTTCATAGGCAATATGTAAACTAAATACAGTACTTGGTACTTGTAGTACTGACTGCTCCTACAGGCATGTCCACTAGTGAGCTACTGGTGTTTCCTAATGTCAGCTTTGTGTATGTGGCCATCCTGTAGGAATGTAATCTCTATTCCATGTACACTGCCAGTCTCACCTAACACCATGCCCCACACATTGTTTGAGATGCAGCTACAAGGGTAAGCTGGAAGGCAGCCCAGTCTACAGCCATGACTGGACTGGACAGTCATGAGGTGTAGGTTAACACATGCAGCTCATCAACACAACCAACACATACCCTTACCAGAACACAGTAAGGACACCCACACACACTACCGGAAATCACACACATTCACAGACGCGTCTAAGTATCTGGCCATACAAGTGACCCCCCTCAAGCAGGAAGAGACAGACACTGAAATACACAAACTGTATGACATAGTTTGCATAATTGTGCCACACCTCTGAACACATGACTGGAAACATACCTAACAGTACTCATTTGTGAATGCAAACTCTAGCACTATGTTACACACCGACCTATACGAGGGCATACATACTGTCAGCTGCCTGTCTGCCATGATTAGCCAGATACACATACACTCAGACCACCTTTTGAACTATGCACATGGCTCTGGCATATTCCATGTTGTTGTGCAGGACCTGTGATGCAGTAGCCCGGACTGCATGGAAACACATGTAGGAGCTGTCAGGTCTTGTAGCCCATGCAGGTTATGTCCTAAGGCCTGGGTAGCATTCTGCCATTGGCCAGAATGATACTGCAGTACAGGGACAAAAATATTGTATTCCACAATTGTCTAGTGTAGTGATGCATGTCACAGGGTATCCAGTATCTGTCTTCCTGGGATAACATGGTTGACAGACCATGATGCTTTGCCAGACAGGGCCTGCACCTGTCACCCCTGGGAATCTGGATATTGCCTAGGGCTCATGATTCCCCTATTGTGCCTTCATCATGCACAGTCCAAGTGAGGGTCCACTGCTGTTACAGGGACAGCCAAGCAATAAACTGTGGGTCTCGCTACACAATGATACATGTCAGAAACACTATACGGACACACATATATCAATCCATAACATGGAGAACATATCTGTGCAGTGGCTGAGACATGTTTCAATGCTCCGGAGAGCACACCTCCATGACCATGTTATAACACATACCACACCTCTTGCCCATTATCCTTTATTGGAACACATGGGCCACAGGTGTGTCCATATTCCTGAAGGATATGTACACCCCCACACTAATTGCACTTGCATAACATCAGATGCATTATGCTGAGCAACTACCTTTGTGCCAAAGTGGAATTCAAAATGCACCTTGAGACAGATCACCCACCAGGCCACATACTTCCCATCATAATGTGCTGTAATGGGGAAGATTAGGCCTGAGACAGAACCATAATAATGGCTACTCGCAACTATTCCATGATGAACTGGGAAGACTCGTCATGTACCAACACCTACACTCAATGCATGTTGGATTCCATCGACCCCACTTACCTGGATTACAGTAGTCACAGAAAGAGGGCTAACAGTATGCTGCACATAGTTAGTCTCCAATGCCAATGTTATGTATCCTAAGAGCAGAGTAGTGAGTGCCATGGCACCCATGCAGATGGACAATGCATGTGCAAATGCTGAATCCTACACAAATGAACTTTAAGCAGTCACATATGTGCAGTGATTGTGCCATTGAAACAGAACCAAGATGCAGATACACCATATAAAACCACGCAAAGCTACTGTGAAACTAATCAGCCACATATTATGAGGCCAAGCACAGAGCATTCTATAGCTGTGTCATTAATTGTAATGGCAATGACAAGACCTGCCGTGCTGCACAGCACTATGGCATGGGAAGTACTGCACCTACAGAAATAGCACCCATTCATCCAGATAGGGTCTCAGAGAATCTAAACCCACTCCTACCCCCCCACCCCCAACAGGTACACTTAGTAATATATCCATGTACACTATAGGGCCCCTGTACTAACGACTGTGCAGGTACAAGCTGCACTCTCTAAAGCCATACATACAGCTTTCATGAGACCTGTCAGCATCCCAGGGTGTATCCTACACAAATGTAAGAACATTCAGCTATCCACATACGCATCATGTTCAATCATAGCTCCATGTCAGGCTGTGTACTCACCGAATGGTGCACAGCAACAGTTATCACACCCCACAAAGGGGGAGACACCATTGATAATGGGACATAGTGCACAACTACCCTGCTGAGTCTGGTCTGTACGGCCATGAACTGTGGTCAATGTAATTGATGCTCTTGGTACAAATGTATATGACAGTAGGGTTGACTCACACTGCATATCATGACCTTGCCAGGTCATCTGTGTACCAGCTACACTCAGTAAACTAGGTGTATATTCCTATGTCACAGGAGTGGTTGGCAACTGGACTGCCGGCAGAACCCACACTACAGAAGGTGTCTGACGAATACACGCACATCAAACCAGTGCCAGCCACAGTAATACAGGGGTCATTTCTGGTACTCCCCTTCTTTGTTATCTATACCACATAGACTAACACAGAAGGCATCAGCCTATTGATGTTTGCAAATGACTATGAACTAGGAGCAATAGTTGACTCATTGTGTGCTGTGTTCAACATACAGAAGGGCCTTAGTGTGTCAGATGTGTGGTGTGTGATGTATGGCCACAATCTGACAGCTAAGTATTGCATTGTCATCCCCTATGTTACAAACCCTGTACCCATTAACTATCACTTAGGCAGCGGTCAACATAATGGCAACAGTGTGTATGGGATACAGCTGGACACTACTTCCCTTTGATAGTTATGTCACCACAAAAAACAGGTAGTCGTATGTGGCACCCCTAATCATGACAGGGTGCCATCCAGGAATATAGAGATAACTGCTCAGCCATATTCAACACCCAAGTGACCCATAACAGATCACATATTTCCTTTAAGGGTTATTGCCCATGTGTAGATGGCCTACACTGCCCTTCACAATCCCTAGCTGCACTATATAGCATGCAGCCTACCCTAAATAAAGCCATGTCCAACCCAGAGGTGTTGGACATGCTACACTTAACAAATCCTGATCCCAAATAAACACATACATCATGGACATCCACCTTTCTAGTACAAGGATCACAACATGCCTGACAGATCCCTGTCCCATACACTTAACATACTCTTGCCATATTATGCATCCCTGTCCAGCAAAGTTGCACATCGCCCCTCACTGTGACATGGTGTGATGATCGAATGCCAAATATATCAGTAACCATGTGTATGAGTTCTCTGGCACTGCTTGAACTGGCCACTGAAACTTACTTGTCTGTTGCCTACAGCTATGTAACCTGTCTGCCTTGGCTCATAAATTTCCCAGGACATATAGCCTACTAGATCACTATGACCATACATGCTATAGTTGATATCCAACCCTGCAAATACCATCAGGCTAGCTATTGTCCCATGTGTTACATGGGCAACACATGCAATACATGGCAGGAATCTACATAGCTGTACAGTGCCATGTAGATGTATATGGCAAAACACATACATGCTTGCAAGTCTGCAGGGTCACAGGTCATGTCCCTAACGGCTATGTATGACTATATATATGGCATATACACAACACTAAGGTTGACTGCATTAATGTGAACACATCCAGGCATGTGCTAATAGGTAAAGACACCACTACAGGCAAACAGACATGACCACATCAAGACAACATCCACATGGTGTATGAGCAATGTCATCACATAACACACACACATATGTGGCAATAACATCACATCACCAGTAGGTGTCAAATGTGTGTGACCTATACATGTCAGTGGTGTTAGTGTCATGTAGATTTACAAAGATGTATTTGTAATCTTAATAAATGTGATACATATGTATGTTCATCTGTACTTCTTTGTGAGTTACTGTGACCTGTCTCCATTGTTATGTCTTCCAGGTATGCCACGTAGCAGACTGCTGCCGTACAGCCACTTGGAGGATGAGGTCCTCATCCCATACCTCCTCGACAATGACATAACGCACTTCAGCCATGTGCCACAGGATGCACAGCACTGGGATGCTCTGTGGGAGGAACACTGCAGGAGGGTAAATTACATTGGCGGTCACAATCGCACCTATCAGCAGGTGCGCCGACACTGCACTAACCTGATAAGACTGGAGAAACAGCATGCTAATGCAATCGCCAGGGAACAAGGTGCAACAAGTGGGGGGGGGCACTCACCCAGCCCCCACTCACACATAACGAGGAGCTACTGGCCAACCTGAGGACACCTGTAGACCTCCATCCACAAGCTTTAGATGGTATTGTGGAGGTGGGTGTCTCTCAACCACCAAGCCTGGAGTTGCCTGGTAAGTCACTACTGCACATAAAACACAACTACATATCACATAGTTACATGTGTTACTGTACACTATGTATCATCATATGCAAGGCATGTATGCACACACACCACATACTATAGTCTGCTACTCTATGAATGCACAGATGTGCATACTCCATAGTATAGTGTATTGTACTGGCTTATGTGCTAACATGGACATTGCACCCTATAGCTATCACACAGGTGTGGATAATGATCTTACTGCTGTGACACTCCTGTTTAGGTACCTCTGCTGTTTTGCAGTGACAGCAGACTTTGTCAGGTGAGACTGTTATTATTTACCAAGCTTGATAATGCATGGAACATATTAATTGCATGTTATCTGCCATAACACATGTATACATAATGTATGGTGGTCCTGTTAATGGACACTAGTCAGACATGCAATGCATCACACTGTTTACCTATGTGAAACAATTGAAAACTATATGAAACACCTACACTAAACCTTCCAAACTGTCATTGCCAGATATGTGGACAACAGTGAATACAATGGTGGAGGTATGTTCCATTGTAGGGACAGGTACTACATATCAGCATTACACATGTTGGGAATATGAACAGTACTGTACAGAGAGCATATGTGTGTGCACACAGTAAATGTGTTGGAGCTGGAGTATGCCCGGCCCACAGGATACACCCTTGTTGAGTATACCCTTGCTATGAATGGCACACAATGTCATGTGCTATCAGACATGTCCATGACATGTAGTGGGCTGACTGCAACACTGCTCAACTATCCTGCAAAACATGTCTCACATCCCATACATACCACCCTTTGTCTGCATAACCCTGTCCTCAGTGGAGCATATGACATCTATGGGTGTATGTCATATGGGGTAACACTGACATGTGAAATAAGATGGCCATCACAACCACTGGGTTGAACATGTGTACACATGGCCATGGAGGATGACCAGAGACATGAAGCAACACACACAGTAGAAGTGATATACATGTGTGTACACCCTGTTGTACATTGGCTCAACACAATACAACTATGGCCTTTGTTTAATGGTGATATTGCAGATGTGAAGCACTAAACATCATACTGCCTGTGCACAGCTTGAGTAGGCATAACATGAAACCACCACATAACATGTCTTGAACATCTGGAGTGTGTCACGCCATGGAAGCATTCACCTATATAGTATCCAAATACATACATGTGTTGCACAATATACACATACATCCACATCAAGCCACAGATACAGTACATTCACCTTGCTGGTGTCAGCAATCACTGTCATACCTGATCCTGATGTGTGTGAGGTACACAGATGGCATGTGTGACATAGACTACTTGTAAGTTAGCCATGTGTGGGCATAGTTGCCAGGTATCAGTAATATGGTTGCAGATGTGTAGGGGTGTCATCTGTATACCCTTCTGTGACCTGTGTCACACATTCTACATTACAGTTTATTGTGTATACACTTCGGTGATATGGGTCACATTCCACATTAGATATGTATTGTATGTGAACATAGTCATGGCTATGAACTGTGTCAGTAGCTCACACTGTATAGCAATTTTGAAGCCACATGATGCCCTGCAATGGCTATGCACATCAGCTCAATGTGCAGTATGTCCCTGCATATTTGTAGGGTGGACAGACAACATTGAATCAGCTGAAGGTCCATGTTAGTATAGCATGTCTCTGCATTGGGACACCATTACCGTAGTGTAGATTGGAAAGGACACCATTGTGTTACACATGTATGCATGTCATTCAACACTTTAGCAGAAGACATGTTATACTACATGTGATTGGCATGGTCATATGCCACACAGCAGGCCGATGTACTGTAAACCTGTCCTGGTCTGTGGCACCATTGTAAAGTAAGGACAGTCATGTCAAACATGTATGTACTGCCACATGCACAATGTCTACACTCAGCTCAGGGGTAGGTGGAATAATGTTGAACAGACATGCACTGCTTTGGGGGAGATATGCAAGCTAGGGCTCAGGCAAACATAGTATGTAGTTGACATACCCTACTTCTCATGTCCTCACACATGGGGGCAGTGGCCAGCACAAAGCATCAGTGGCAGATGTACAAAGGTCAGCAATGGTCTGTTAACATGTGGTGTATGCTGCACACACCATGGCAGTGCAGTGCAATGGTGCAAATTGCATGCATTGTGTTGCAGGTATGGGGCATAGGCTATTAACACAAATGGTGCAATACAGGTATGTATGCTAACCACCACTATAATTATGTAAGGTGCATGCCATCTTCTATAACACATGCATGCTGTTGTGTGCAACTCAGGGATGTATAACTACCACTATAATTGTCTAAGCTGAAACTATAATTGTCTAAGCTGAATGCCATCTGCCATATCACCTGCATGCAGTGTGTGTGTCTGTGTGTGTCAGTGTGTGTGTCAGTGTATGCCAGTGTGTGTCTGTGTGTGTGTGTCAGTGTGTGTTTGTCTGTGTGTGTGTGTCTGTGTCTTTGTGTGTCTCTGTTTGTCTGTCTCTGTGTGTCTCTGTGTGGATCTGTGTGTCTCTGTGTGTCTGTGTGTCTGCCTGTGTGTCTGTCCGTGTGCATCTTTGTCTGTCTGTGTGTGTGTGTGTGTGTGTGTGTGTGTGTGTGTGTGTGTGTGTGTGTGTGTGTGTGTGTGTGTGTGTGTGTGTGTGTGTGTGTGTGTGTGTGTGAGAATGTCTGTGGCTGTCTGTGTGCATCTGTCTGTGTTTGTCTGTGTCTGTCTGTGTGTCTCTGTCTGCCTGCATGTGTCTCTGTCTGTCTGTGTGTGTCTGGTATAACTTGTAATGTACAGTTCTTGTCTTCTCCTCACAGGTGTTGATGTAGGTGCATTGCCCTCCTGTGGACCACCTGATGTTAGTGTCCCCACAGACTCTAGCGGTGATGACGATAGTATGTTTGAGGCACACACAGGCTTGTCAGGGGCTGAATCTGTGCCATTGGTTGCCATTCCACCTGTCTCCCCCTCATCCTCACACACAGTTCCCCTGCCTGCATATACCCCATCACCTTTGGCTATAGAGGAAGGACAGTTGGCAGGTGGTAGCATGGAACAGGGAAGTGTGGTGACTATGGAAGGTGTGCCTGCACACCATGATCCCAGTCAACAGACTGGTGATGTCCCACACAGGCATGTGCCCAGTGCTGCTCGTAGGAGGACCACTGGCCAACATGCTCCTGGAGACCAAGCACATCAGCTGGAGTCACCAGATGCATGTTTCAGGCTGTAACGGAGGCACAGGCACATGCTGAATGGCACAACAGAGAAGATCTGAGGCTTTAAAGGGCTGCTGTCCGTTCATTAACTGACAATATCCAGGCACTTGCAAATGCTCACCATCATCTTGCAGATGTTATGGATAGACAATTGGGTGACATGGTGGGAGTCCTTGACCGTGGCATGTCAATCCTTGAGCGTGGAATGTCTGTGCTGGAACATCTGGTGGGAGTGAGGCATCAGGCACGTGGACGTAGGTCAGCTACATCACCTGTTGAAGGTCTACGTGAACATACTACTGCACATGCCCGCTCCCATAGTAGCGGTATCAGCAGCAGTGCTGCTGGTGCTGTGCAGTCCACACCAGGACACAGCAGGCCATGTGCACGTGGTCCTGGACGGTCCCAACAGGGACATGATTCCAGTGGACATGTGTCATCAGACAGTACCCAATCTGGACCTCTGCCTGGTAGTGCCCGTGCGACCCCCTGGCAGGCTCAGGTCACATGGCCATGGCCAGACACTGTGAACTGTGAAACCTGCCTTGTACAGTCTGCAGCTGTCAATATTACCCCTATGTAGGCCAGCCACATGCCAGACCTGTGCATGCATACACACACACTGGAAACAAATGTAGGGCACCTCAACACACACATACATAACATCCACACACGCCCAATGATATCACAGGTGTTAACACACACATATGATGTCATCCAATGGCACAGCCTAGACCTCTTACAAACATTATCACCCTGCATGATGATGCCTGTGCCGCATCCCTGTCATCCACACCATCAGTGCAGGGACATGTTCATTTGGTCTGATGCACGGGGTGAGCATACTAGGTAGACAATTGTAGATTAATATTGTTGAGTAGTGTTGACAGGCAGCAGACATACCATGTATTGCAGTTTTAGAATGCATTTTGTACGTTTGACAGTATGTATCATGTGTAACAACACTAACAGCATGTTGATCTTGACATTCTGCCTTCCTCTTTCAGGTGTAGTTACATGTGCCGGGGGATGTTGGTGTTTGCAGGAGTCCCATATGTACATGTTGACTACCTACAGGTCAGTATGACAATACCTGCATGCACTTTGTAGCTTCCACATTACAGTTATATTCTCCCATGTTTCAATTATGTTTACTGCTCTAATGATCCAAGAGCATGATAGCTTTGTAGTAAGCTACTGTGTTCAGAGCTGTCACAACCATTGTGGGTGTTATCACAGATATAGTTACCTGGAGCACGGAGTGGGAAAAAGAGTGGTATGCCAGATGACAAGGGTAAAGGCCAGTGGAAATAGTGGCTTCTCATTGGGAAGCAGAGGTACCCACTGCCATGACAGCATGCAAACACAGACACACCCACATACTCAGGGATTCACAGACACAGTAACACACACTCTGACACACACACAGTTGCCAGTGTTCGGATGAGAACCCCTGCCTATGTGCATATCATCATTATAGTACTACACAACTACAAGACGTGCCACAGAGATTACACATGTACAGGTAGTTTGATGGCCTAAGATTGAGGACATTGACAGTGATACTACAATGCAGTGAGTGTATGTGGGGGGGGAGTCCATCAGTAGGCTATGTAACAACAGGTCACAACCCAGGGTGTACATGTTAAAAGGTGGTTAGTATGCCCGTCTACAATTGATGATATCAACAGGGATGCTAGATTGCTTTGAGTGGATGGGGGAGGGGCATTAACATTTCACTATGGTAAAATACAGCCTCACTCCAGGAACCGGACAGCCACACACACACACACACACACACACACACACACACACACACACACACACACACTGGCATTCATAAAGATATACACCTATGTCACACATATACAGACACTTTACTTGTGTGAGGTTTAACCACCTGCCTATGTCTTTCTTTCTACACTTCTGTGAATCAAACACCTGCCTATCTCATGATAGGTACTACAGAAGTACAGCACTATCACATCCAGTACAATGCTTACTGACACTTTCCTTTGACAACTGTGCTGATATATGCACAATATATGCACAGGGTAGGCATTAGTGTTACAGGTGTCACGAGGTTTGCCTTCAGTGTCACCCTTACAGCATTCTACATTGTCTGTCTTCCATTTCAATTAACACAACTTGACCTTAGCAGGTACACAGGTTATTGTAGGACTAGTTGTAACATACGAGTGAGCTGTACTCAGTAATGATTCATCTGCACAGAAGCCCCACCACTTAGTAGTCATGTCCGAACATCTGTCCATACCTCATGTATGGCTTACGGTACTTAGAGCATATCACCATATACAGTTCGCAATGTTGAGGCTGTATTGCAACTGCATGATGTACTAAGACAACAGTCACCTGCAGACATCAGACACTGCACACACATGGAATCTACACAAACAGCAATACATGTACACATATGCGGTCTACATCAGTACGTGCACTAGCAGATCAAGAGGATGCAATCCACACCTTCCCCACATCATGTGTGAAACATAGCCGAGCATTACACCATAATGGATGTTGTATTCATGTATTGGTAGGACACCACCACTTTCACCGAGTAGCCAAGTGTACATATATTACAACAGCACATATCAGCATGACACACACAGCATTATTCCATGTCATGCTCCTACAAACTGTTACTTGACAGTGCCATGGTGAAGCCAGGGCATTGTAATGGTCAACAGTGAGCACATCATATTTGCCACACACACCTCATGTGTACTGGAAGAGTGCCAACAATGTGCTCTGTTAGAGCTAGGTAGTACACTCATTCAAGCATGTGCAAGGTCTGTGGCTTGTAAACATCTCACCCCAGCATGTACTGGCTACTGTGGTACTAAAGCTAATGTCCAGGCAGCACAGAGCATGCATGGCTTGCAATTGTTGACATAGGGTATATGTAGGAGCTGTGGCCACACATGGCTGTACATGTCATGAACATATCACCTGTGACTACACAGGAAGATACAGAGCAGAGCTGGATTTCCCTGAGTCTGTCAATACAGGCCTTGTGTAGTTCCTATGGTCCTGTTATTTGGGTATGTTTGTAGGTATTGCATTAGGTGGACATGTCTAAAGACATACATACCACATACATGCCACATACATGCCACATGGGGTGCTGTATGAGAGGGGATATTACCTCTGTCAACATAGATATCGAACCTTATGTACTGTTAGCATATTATCTGTTATGTGTATGTGTGTAATGAGTGTAGCCACATGTATGTAGAAAGGTAAATGAAAGCTATGGTAATGTAATTTATGTTGTATGAGTGTGGGATGTATATATCCAAGGCAGGTACAGTTAGGTCATATCCAACCATGAGGGTGTTTACTGGTGTACAGCAACAGTCGACCGTGTTAATGCTGACAACATCCGAGGGACCTGGTATGTGTACAACTGAGCTGGTTACAAACAGTGGTATTATTGCATTGCACAACACATCATTGTCTGTACATGGGTGCTTTGCACAGTTGATGTAGGCCGAGGTACAGTCCACCAATAGAGGGTTAGCTGGTGGTCTATCATACTATGTCATACCACATATGGATGTGTGTTGCTAGTCTGGGAACAAGGTGGTGGATGTATATGAGGATGCAACCTAGAATGCAGCATTTGCCACTGTCACCTGTACCTGACTCATCTGTGATGCGTTATGTCACAGTAGTGGTCTTTACATGTGAGTAGCCTTTATGAATATGTGTACACCACCACCTGGAATGGTCCATACCACTGTTATGACCCACATATCTGGATCTGAGTTATATGGTGGTAGTGCAATTGTGCAATACAGAGCCTTCGGTCAGGTGTTCCTCATTGCACAGATGTCAGTATTCCCCATTGTAGGTTCTACATTGAGCAAATGGATTACTAAAGCCACACATCTAGCACAGGTTAGCATAAGCATCCAATGCAATTGTCATGTAGGTGTCAGGGTTTTACTTCTGTGTGTACGACATTTGCCTTGGAATGTGGCTATATGGGTAAATGCGACCTAGGTATTATCCACACACACGTGTAACATGGATGCATGTGCTCTGTGGTGAAGGCTTGTCATTTGGTCATGACAGCCTGGAATGACAGACACTGGACAACCTCATAATAAGAGCAGGGCATTGTCTCATTGTTTTGGTCTAGCAGTTGCCACACATACCATGACATCACTGCGTGTGGCATTAATGTGCCTGGTAGCAAATGCCCCATGTAAGGTGATGGACAGCAGCAGAACTTGTGTATATGACCAATGTGAGATATACTTAGGGTAGCAGTCCTGCTAATAATGACAAGTACTAACACAGCCGGGAAAGGTCATCTTGACACCTGCACCTCAGTACCATTACACAAGGTGGCTCACACATTATGCTTGCACATGCCACTGTTCCATGTATAATGCCACTGTCCACAATCTGCAATCAATTTATGCCTTTCAGGGCAGCAAGGTGCTTGACACATGCTGTAGGTAGCATCTGTCTGTGCGACCCAGGTAACCTATTGTCTGTCACGTCCATACCTGCATGAATGTGTATACATAACATATATATGTCAGTACTTCATGTACATGTATGCATGTGTATCACACAGCACAGACACAGATATATCATTTACAGGCCACATACAGGTACCAGGCAGTAAACCAGTATGATGTGCATATATACTGACAGGTAAGATGTACCTAGCTGTAAATCTGTGTGTTTACAATAGGAGTCCATTACAATGTGTTCTGTACATGTAAGTGTTTGAGCATGCACACTGTGGCCTTCAGTGGTTAGAATTAGAGTCCATCCCAAACAGCCCTGTGCTACTAAGTGTATGAGCGTACCCACTGCCACCTTGTGTAATTTGAGTCAGTGCATCCAACATGCCCTTTGTTACTAAGTGTATGATCATGCCCAGTATAACCTTGTGTAGTTGTAGTCATAGTGCATCCCAAACGACCCTGTGCTACCAAGTGTATGAGCATTCCCACTGTAACCCTGTATAGTGATAGTAGTTGTCCATTCCGCAGATGGCCATACTCCAGTTCAGGTTCTTGTTGTGCTACAACTATACCTCTCAGGCCTACCTGCGGATGATGTGTCTTGTTTGTGCATACAGGTTGTAATGGACACCTACTTTAAACACACAGGTCTACAGCTATGTACTTCATGACTGTCAATCTCCCTGTTGTTGTCCTCAATTGTAGAAGGGCAGTCTGACTACCTTGGAATGTGTAATCTCTGTGGCTCATCTCGTAATTGCGCAGTACTGTAATAGTGATCTTTAGATCAGCAGGAGTTCTGATCCCACCACTGGCAACTGTGTGCATGTGTGTGTGTCAGCAAATGACTGTGTGTGTGTGTGTCTCAGCAAATGCCTGAGGGTGTGTGTCAGCAAATGGCTGAGTGTGGTTGTGTGTGTGTATTTGTGTCTGCATCCTGTCATGGCAGCAGGTTTTGCTGCATTCCAAAGAGATATCTCCTTTTGCACTGGCCTTTATCCTTGCCAACCGCAAAACCTCTCTCTTCCCCCCACCCCACTGCAAGTAATCAGTCATGTGATGTCTCCCAGCTCAGATGTGGATTCAGTAAGTGTAATTGTATGTGTTCTGAGGCACATATCCCAACTGCATACCACTGTACTAGTTACCTTTGCATAGGTATACACAATACTGGCAAGTGTGTGTGTGTGTTTGTGTGTGTGACAACCCTGTAGCCAGGCATACACATGTGTAATGTCTTTTAGCACACCATGGTAGCCATCTGTGGTGACCGGTGTCTACAAAGTATTACATAGGTAGGAATGGTAAAGAATACACAGTCAAGCATGACTACAGTTGGGTATGTTATTTTCCTGTACCACTGTCGAGCAGCGACAAAGAAGTGGTCACTAGGGGTGTAGGTCTATACCCATCATTGCCCACCCTAACTCCACAATCCCCAGGGTAGATTACATTAGCCATAATTCCCCACCCCAAACTCCACATACACAACAACCATCCCTTCTCTGGTGAACTACTTATGATTTAAATGTTATAACACAAGAGATGCCTCTGTTTTGTGTACACGTCAGTTCCTTTGAAACCCTTCTGTGTCACAAAGGGCATTCAGACGTGTGTGTGTGTGTGTGTATGTGTGTGTGTGTGTGTGTGTGTGTGTGTGTGTGTGTGTGTGTGTGTGTGTGTGTGTGTGTGTAGCTATATATATATATATATATATATATATATATATATATATATGGCTATGGCTGTGTCTGTGTATATGCATATATATGTGTGTGTGTGTGTGTGTGTGTGTGTACACATCCCGTAGGTGCACATATATATGTAGTTATAACAGGTGTACAGATGTGGACTTGTCTTTGTTGTTTCACAGAGTACAGTACATTCAAGGGTACTGTACATATGTACACAAAGGGACTGTCCCATTTTTTCAGTACTGTGGAATACCTGTAGTAGGATGTGCATTATAGACTTCATGCAACATGTGTACAACCCAGGTGGCATAGTGGTACATCCAGTGACCTCAGTGTGCATGGTCCAGGGTTCAAGGCCTGCAAGCCTTGTTGATACTGCAAATTAGGACTGCATAGGATACTTTTAAGCAGTTGTAAGCAGGTGTAAATGTGATTCCGTAACAGTAAGCAGCGGGTATATGCAGGTAACAGACATGTACAACGCGCAGCATACTTGGAATGCTCTTCTTTGGCAATCCTGCTGATGTCAACCACCTACTAATACACCTCTGGGACTGCTGTAACCCAGTAATCTCCATGACGCATGCTATAACTGCGTAACGCTGTAGTGTGTTAAACTAGTTTGGTAAGTGTTCTAATCCCAGACAGGTCAACTGTGTGTGTGTGCGTGTGTGTTTGTGTGTGTGTATGTGTGTGTGTGTGTGCGTGTGTGTGTGTGTGTGTGTGTGTGTGTGTGTGTGTGTGTGTCTGCCTTAGAGTATGCACACTCTTTACAACCCACATGAACACCTTTGGAAATCCTGCTGATGTCACCCACCTAGAAATACACCTCTAGGACTGCTGTAACCCAGTATTCTCCATAGCACATGCTGTAACTGCATATTGCTGTAGTGTGATAAACTAATTAGGTAGGAGTTCCATTCCAAGAGAGGCCAACTATGTGTGTGTGTGTCTCTGTCTGCCTGAGAAAGTAACAATGCCTTTTAGAGTATGCACACTCTTTATAATTCACATGACCACCTTTGGCAATCATGCTGATGTCACCCACCTAGACATACACCTCTGGGACTGCTGTAACCCAGTAATCTCATAGCGAGTGCTGTAACTGTGTAATGCTGTAGTGTGGTACACTAGTTAGGTGGGGGTTCTATTCCAGGACATGGCAGGTGTGAGTGTGTGTTTGACTGTCAGAACCTGTGTGGAGGTGGCTGTGAGTGTTTCTAACCACTGGACATGTTGGGGAACGGATTTTGTAGTTTTCCTATATGGTGTCCATCTTATATGTCACAATGTCCACCTGATGAGGAGTATAGATGTCAGACAGCCAAGGGACTGTGTTGGCAAGCCACACCCCTACATCTGACAAAAGGCCTGGTGAACAAAGTATGTAACCCTACTATTACCCGGAATATGTCCTGAACCCATGTGTTATACACAAACACACCTGCCTAGAATATCCCGCTATGTTGTTAGTACCCTGCACATTGATGACAGTAGGCATTGTGTGATTGCAGTGGGCTGCAAAAGCCATGGCACCCTGTACAGCAGTACAATAGGCACATAATTGCAGACAATGTGCCTTCACTATGTTCCCCACTGGATGCCTGCAACATATGTGGTGCCATCAAATGTGATCCAAAGAGGCCATACAATGCCTTACACATGTGCCCTGTATGGACCGATGCCACTGACACCAGGGAATACCTGTATCATGCTATCAATGCAGGTGTAGGGTCAACCTGCTGACTATAATCAGTTTCTGCCACACCAGGCCAGTATTGGCATATCGGAGGATAACAGTCTGTGTACACAACATGTGCCAGCCAAACCAGGTACACCTGTACATGTCACTGTACATTATTGAGGGACATGCACATCCCAGGCAATGTCCATGTCAAGGACTATCAAACATAGACATGGCATGCATTGCAAAGCTATGGCCATACACAATGGTAACCAGGATGTCAGGACAGTTCATACAATGCCCATCTGTGTGGGACATTGCAGACACTACACCCCTGTACCACACTGCACACCATTGTTGGGTGGCGTGATGCCAAGGATTACCCCTCAAACAGCCTTGTACAGCCATCTTGCACAGCCAACCACTACACACCCATGAAGCAATGCACACATGCATGTCAGTACTGGCACCTTGTGTCTGCATGTGGGGTATGATGCTCCCAACCACAGTAACTCCCAGTATAACTCACACTGATATACCAACAGATGTCAAACATGTTCACATGCCTTAGCCCATAGAACCTCCGGATATCCCCTGTGGTGCATGTAGTACCTGTGCATTACTGCAGTGTGGCAAACTAAGTAGTTTGGGAATGTATTTGTGGGCCTGGCAAAGAGTGTCAATGTGAGTCCATTAGAGAGTGTGGTTGTGTTGACAATGACATCCGTTCATGTGGACAGCCATGTGTGCTACACCTAATGTATGTCTACTATATCTCTGTTGCAGATGCTGCTCACCAACACACATATATGTTCTTACAGCACAACAACATGTCAGCTTTGTGGCACATGGAGTAACTACATGCACTTGTAATAGTAATGACTAGTCAGTCAGGGGTTTGAACCCCTGTACTGGTAGGTGTGTGACAGATGATGTTTAGGTTTTAGTCTCCAAGCCCTTCTCTGATGTATGTTGCCTCTGTCTGTCCCTCCCACACACTCTTTGGTGGATGTGGAGGTGTACACCTGCTCAGAAACAGCTTGTGTATTGTAAGTGATGGTCATGATCGGGTGATGGCCTCTGCACCCATTGCAGTCCTCCTCTAGCTGATTGCATGTGGAACAGCTGTAATGATGTTCCCATAGACATTCACATGAAAAACACAGTACAATATCTAGGAACATCATGTTGGTGTTTGCCCATGACAGTCACTGTGAGTGGTACCAGGATCTGGTGTTTGATAAATTGCTTCACAGATGATATCTGGATGTTCCTCAAACAACATACATGGTGATAAATAGCCTAAAGACAGGAGGGTGATGTGCCAGACATGACTACAGCATGTAAGTGTAGCTATAGGTTCATAGGTTCATAGGTTTATACTAGGCTATCTGCCCTGGGGCAATTATAAGCCTAGCCCGATTCTGTATGGCTTACGCCACCCCTTGATTTGAGTATACTGTGCCCTTTTTAAGGTTTAGTTTACTGTGCCTCTGTCTAATAGTGACATGGGAGTAATCCCTGGGACAAACCTATGATCCCCCATCCACCTATCGAGATTCTTCTTGAAGAGATTCAGTGAGGTGCTCTGCCTCACATGAACTGGAATTCTATTCCAGAGTGAAGGGAGCCTCTGGGTTATGAACCTGTCCCTCCAGCAAGTTCTATTTATTTCTGTGCTGAGGTTCAAGTCCCTCGAGCGTGTGGCTCTAAGGGATTTAGATTTACTGAGGTGGAGCATGTCCATTAATTCTGGATTTGACATAGCTTTGTTTGTCAGGCATAGATCGCCTCGAAGTAGGCGGTATGCAACTGAGTAGAGCTGGAGTTTTTTTAACCGAGCAGCATATGGCATCTGTTTGAGACCCTTGATCCTCTTGGTGAGATACTTTTGGGGTCTTTCTAATTGCTGCAGGTGTCGGGTAAGGTACATCCCAAAAGTGCATTGTATTCTATGATGGGCCTGATGAGGGATGAATAAAGGGCATTACCTCTCTTGATCTAGATGTGAAACCCTTTGTGATGAGGTGGGCTATGTAGAAGGTCTTTCTAACCACTTTGGCAATGTGGTTTTCAAAGGAGAGATTGCTACCAACTTGGGTCCCCAGGTCCCTAATAACTTTCTCTGTACTTAATGGGTTTCCGCCTATGTGGTAATTTGTGGGCACATTGTTTTTGCCAAAGGGTATGACTATACATTTTTTGGCATTTAGCTTTAAACCATGGCGCTGGCATCAGATATCTGTCTCTGTGAGACCTTTTTGAAGGATGTTTGTGTCAGCTGGAGAGTCGATTATGGAGCCCAGTTTGCAGTCGTCTGTGAACTTGGTGAGCCATAGTCCTCCCACGTTTGCCTGTACCTCGGAAAAGTATATACCGAACAAGAGTGGTCCCAGGACAGAACCCTGTGGGACACCACTTGTGACCAGTTTCAAGTCTGACATGGCTCCAGCAACTCTCACTCTGTGGGTTCTGTCTTTGAGCCAGTTTGCAACCCATCTTGTGACATAGGGGTTTATATTTAAGCTGGATAGCTTATCTATGATGCCTGAGTGGGGTATTGTGTCAAATGCCTTTGCAAGGTCCAGATAGGCTGAGTGGACTACCTTCCCTTCATCTATGGCTTTGGTGACTGTTTTGAAGAAGTCAACCAGGTTCAAAAGGCAGGATTTGCCCTGGACAAAGCCGAACTGGGTAGGATCTAGTGTCTGTAGGTCCCCAATGTCTTTGTTTATGAGCTCCATGATGATCCTCTCCATAGCCTTGCAGACTAAGCTAGTCATGCTTATGGGGCGATAGTTTCCAGGGTCCGTAGACGCTCCACCTTTGTGGAGTGGGACCACTGTTGCTGTACGCCATTCTGTGGGCACATATCCTGTAGTGAGGCTGAGATTGTATAGCTGTTTTATTTGAGGGATTAGTTCCTCTTGTAGTTCATGTAGGACGCAACCTGGGACGCCATCTGGTCCCATGGAAGCAGTGTTTTTTGCTTTGGAGAGGGCAGCCTTCACCTGAGCATCAGAGATGTTTGGGAGTCAGCCCTCTGCCAGGATAGATACTTGCTCTTTTGTGGGGGAGGGGGTGGAGAAGTTTGCACTGAACCTGTCTGCCAGGATATTAGCGATGTCTATGAGACTACTGCCTGTTTGACAAGTTGTGTGTGGTAATGGCTATTCTGCATGTTTTAAAACTGACAAGACAGTGCTCTGTTTGTGAAGGGCCCCCATCTGTAGGGCTATCTGTGGACTGGTCAGTGTGTGGAACCATTTGTTTCCTTTTTTACTCACTGAACACACATCTGTGAAAAGCAGGAGCATAGTGTGGGGATTGCAGCCAGTACATGGTGATAGTGATGAGTTACTGCCATCGCATCCTTGACTGGACATATGTCACATGAAACAGTGGTATGACAGACACTGACTGGGGTTGTCAGTGACATGCCAATAATGGGCCACTGTTCATAGCTGCAGTCACAAGTCTTCTACACTTTGTACAGATGTCATGCAGTATATATGCATGTGTTGTGCTCCCTCTGCAAATGTATACCATCTGTTGTGTTGGGTTGATGGTCATATCTATGCATGCTGTTATAAGTAATCCTGAATGCTGCTGACTATTACTAGGCCATATCCGTGTCTGTCATCCTACCCTACCTATAATCCACGAGCATACCTACTCTCCTTCCCCCACATCCCACTCTCACCCTACGGGATCAAAAGGCCAATCAGTTCCTAGAAAATTTGCCCCATACATAGCTGTTCATTTCATACATGTGTCCACTGACACATGTTACCCTTTTAATATGCATGACAACATACTCCAGTTGTCCTCACCCCTGTCTCTCAGACGCACGATCCTAGTATGCACATGACTCCTAAATGGTCCAGGTACACGTAATGTGGACAACCCCATTGTACACACAACACTACCGGTCCCTCTATGGTTACCCCATTTACCTTTGTCATGATGATGATGTCGCACACAGTACCTTGCAAGAGTACTGTTCTCACATAATGATTGGACAGGAACTGTTGTGTTAATGTAAATAGCATGCACAGAGTGATGCATATGGCCAATGTACAAATGTTTGCGTGTATGAATGACACATGTCTGTCTGAGGGAGTCTTGATATTACATAGGACAACACCACTACATAATACAGGCATTGCTGGTGTTTTCCTTTTCATTCTTTTGTAATGCTTTGTTGTCACATGGGATGTTCCTGATATATCTGTATATATGTATGTATCTATATGCTGGACATAAACACTCACACTTACATCTACATGATGGAATACATTTCCTATATTGTTGAATGACTGCGCTGGATGATATGTTTGTGATAAGGTCCGATGTCTGTATATCTGCCATGGCTTAGTGGTAAATCACAATAGCTGTGTGCAGGGTCCTGTTTCGAGCCTTGCAGAGGCCGTTTATTTTGTTGCTGGGCAGAACAAGGCCATTGGATATGGAGTGATTAAGGCACATTAAAGCAGTTGTGAGTGGGTGTGCATGGGTTTGCATGGTGCTAAGCAATGCTAATCTCTGGTTACATTTTTTTACACTCAGTTAGCCTCTACATTGCTTTACCAGTGTAATACTCACATACTGGCAGCCAAACAGGCTTACACCCACTTGCTACCACACTTGCAAATGCACTGCATTTGGTATTTGCATCTGACACTCACAGCCCTGGGTGGGAGTGAGGACTATGATATTACCTTCTGATGCCTATTACATTGGATTACATGCCTATAGTATCGGGAATGGCTGCCCATTAGACGACAACATGCCGTTCGACTGTACGGAATCTGCGGCATGTCCAGAATTTAATGCATATTATTGGTGTGTTCCTCTTACAATCTGCACCCATCTGGCTAATACATGGGAACTGACACTCTTCAAAACAAACAAGTATTTGGGTTTTGGAACCCACATCCTTCAGCCGAGTCATGCTGCTGCATACCTAATATTCTATCATCTTTCTAAGATTGTCAGTGGAAAATGTGCTTTCTGTCCCTATCAGAGCTCTCATACGATTGGGGTAAAATACAAACTGAATCAGGGACACAGCATAACAACATCAGGGACACATTTATATTATTGGTGCTATTAACATGACACATTGACAGACTCAGAGCATATGAATTCATACACATTTTCTGAGGTAAATGATGTTTATATCTCTTAATTGTTGTCGTTATTCATTACATGTAATTCACCACCTTTCCTCCAAATGTCACTAGTTTTAGGAGGGATTAAGTGGGACAGAGTTAGAAACTGAGCGAAATCAGGGATGTTCCTGGAAATTGGGGACAGTTCAGAGGTATGGTCCCTATTTGTTCCCTCAATGGTTTATGTCCTGTCCAGTGGATGTGCTCTTAGGGGTTGAGAGGTATGGGTGTCAGCTATGCCCATTTCAGAATATTACTTACATCCCCGGGGTGGTCATAATATGACTGTGCCAGCCAGCACCTGCACGCCTAGGCCCATAATTGCATACCCATAGTTCCCCCACCTGCCACTCTTCTACAGCACTCATTCTTACTGTGTTTGCAGGTGGGGTATAAACACACCACTACACACTGCCCACTCTCCCTGTTTCGGGACACGTCGTACATTGTGTCAACCTATGGGTTATCAGGCTTGCACAACCTACTGGTCCATGTACATCTACAGCCTGGTTTGATAAGTCAGTACCAGGACTGCCTCCGATCATTAATTTTTGGTGTTCCACAAGGGACATCAATGTCTATGTTTCAAGATTAGACCTGGCAAGTCTCTCCCACTGATAGTATCCTGCCGGTGGTCTGGGAAGCAGTGGTGTGTTTACCTTTATTGTGTGTCTGTATGTCTCACCGGCCTAGCTGGGGGGTGGGTGGGGGGGTTGATGCTACGTGTTACATTTGTTTATTGGACCCCTCACCCCCATATGCATGGCCTGTGAACATATGTTACTCGTAACTGCTGTATCATATCCTAGCTATATACATGTGTATATTTACAGTTTTATATATATATATATATATATATATATATATATATATATATATATATATATATTTCCATTACTATATACAGATATATCTGTATATGTATGCATACATGTATATTTATGTTTTGCTATATATATATATATATATATATATATATATATATATATATATATATATATATATATATATATATATATATATATATATATATATATATATATAGATATAGATATAGATATCTATCACAACATATGGGTCTATGGGTGTCTGCATATGTATATATTTATATGTGGGTATGCATCTGTATTCTGTCTCTGTATGTATGTATGTATGTATACATTTGTACTATGGAGAGGAAGAGGTTTATCTCGATGTCACTATGAGTAGATATTCAGACACATACCTCTACATATATATGTCTACATCTGGTTATTCCATTCCTTGCCATATAGATTACACTTTGCTGCAGTGGGATTCATAGTGGGTGTGGCTGCTCATTTGGGTGACGCCTCTGCCCAATGAACACATTTGCTTACATCCCTAGGGCTGTCCATATAGGCCCTCATCAGCCAACAACTGCACACCTAGACCCATAAGTAGATAACCATAGTTCCCCCACCCACATCTCCCCAACAGCAGCCATCCTTACTCTGTGTCCTGGTCTGTTCTGGACACACCACTACACGCTGCACACTCTCCACTTCATGGGACCCATTTCATACAATTGTCTCGGCCCATGGGTCATCAGGGTTTCCCCCCTTGTATTCCAAATATGTATACACCCCAGACAGAATGTTCGGTCTATCACCTTCTTTTGGTCTTGCCAATTTTTGGGGTGTTCTGCAAGGGACGTTCCTGTCTGTGTTCCAAGATTAGAATTCACTGGTGCAATGTGTACCCCCCTGGTTTTATCCTGCCTGTGGTCTGGGGAGTAGTGGACTCTTTACATTGTTTGTGTGTATGTTTCCCGTGTACGGCTGGGGGGGGGTGGAAGGTCATGCTACATGTTTCTTGCTTGGGCTCCTCACTTCCATTGGCATAGTCTGTGAACATATGTCATTCTTAGGTTCATAGGTAGGTAGTAGGCTATCGGTCCTGGGTCCTATACAAGCCCAGCCAAAAAGGTACCCTGGCTTTTGCCACCCAAGAAAATTATTTTCCTGTGCCACTGTCGAGCAGAGCCACAGAGGTGATCCCCGGGGTGAATTTCCTATTTCCCATCCAATCATCAAGATTTTTCTTGAAGAGTGCTAATGAGGGGCTTTGTTTGATATAGTTAAGTAGTTTATTCCAGAGTATAGGAAGTCTCTGGGACAGGAATCTATCCCTCTGACATGTTCTATTTATTGTGGTGACAAGGTTTAGGTCCCTAGAGTGTGTAGCTCAGAGGGATTGGGATTTCTTTAAGTGGAGCATGTCCAACAGCTCTGGGTTTGACATAAATTTGTATGTTAGGCAGAGATCACCTCTGAGTAGGTGATATGCGACGTAGTAAACTGGAGTTTTTTGAGACGGTCTGCGTAGGGCATCTGTTTGAGGCTGGTAATTCTCTTTGTGAGGTATTTCTTCAGCCTTTAGTAACCACACAACCCGAAAGTTGCAGCAACAACAAAACACAGCTAATCACAATGCTGCTCTGGCACAATAAAGGCTGTCCCTTTACCCACGAACCAAACTGCTATTATAGTCCAAAATGAACGATGTCAAATGGATATTTTAATTATGTTTAATGTAAAATGAAAAACGTTAAATACATAAAGACAAAAGTAACTAATTGAGCGCTTTCATCTCCTTGATGGAGACTTCTTCAGAATCCAGTTACCTTTAACAATCCATACATTATATATCACAGTGTTTGTAACCCATTGGCTGAAAATTAAACAATTTCTTTAATTATACAATCAATTACTGACAAAATTAAAGGGCTAGCTTCAATTAAAAGTCTATGCAACACTGCCTGAGACATTACATTTAATAAACTGTAATAAACTATAATGCAAGTTCAAAACACCATAAATAATACAATACGCAACACCAAAAGACTCAAAAATATATAAATACCTATCATTTTAAACCATAAAGCAGCAGTTGATATTAATTATAAATATTATTATATTAGTGTTATTACTAAAATATTCTGTACATCTATAAAAATGTATATGAAAAGATCGAAATATGTACAAATAAATGTGAAAAATGTATGTTAAAAAAAAAAAAATATATATATATATATATATATATATATATATATATATATATATATATATATATATAAAATATATAATTTATATAGTTTAATATAAAAGTATAAAAATATTTAAAAAAAAAATATATATATATATATATATATATATATATATATAATGTATATAATATATAGTATTAAAAGACCTATGTATAAATAAATATTAAAATATCAGATTAAATGGAATGAACAAGAAGGTTGTATAATTAATCAATAGGAATTTATATATATAACTATAAATATTAAAACTCAATGTATTGTTTAATAATTATTCAAAATATTAAAAATGTTTTGTATAAAAACTAAACTGTTTATTTATTTATTCATTCATTAGACTTCCCTATATCGTTATTCGTTCTACATTTTACATTTCTTCGGGTCCATTGCCAATAATTTTAATGCCGGGGTTATGGATATGTGGTCATTTAGTCCCTTTCCACTACATGCACCTAGTCTTAATTGCCAGATCATTTCCCTGTACTCTAACCTTGTCTCCCAATCACCTTCTCTATCCATGGGCTCAATCTCCTCTAACACCCAAAATTTAAAATCTGCTTGTTTACATACCAAAGCATGCCTGTATAATGCATTATTGTCATTATGTTTATTGATATCCCTGGTATGTTCATATATTCTATTTCTGAGGTGGCGTTCAGTTTTACCTATGTAGTAACTCCAACAGGCCTTACAAAATACTAGGTATACTACTCCTTTTGAGTAGCAACTATTATATCTTTTGGCTTTTAAAGTTATGTCGAGACTCGGTATTCTTACTTCTTTCAATCCAGCAATGTAGGAACATTATGCACACCTACCACATTTAAAAGTACCATGTCTCTTGTTAGCTCCACTGTCTATAATTTTTCTTTTTTCAATAATGTTCTTAATATTTTTGCTCCTTCTAAAACTATATTTTATATCACATTGAAATACATCTGTTTTAGTTGCCATGTTACTAAACATTTCCCAGGTATCATTAATACTTTTTCTCAACCATCCTACACCCTGGTAATATGTAACAGTCAAATAAGGTGTAGAACTTACTGCTGATGTATTCTGGGTATTAAAACTTTTATTCATATTATTAAACCTAACCATGGTCTCTGAAGAACCACCTTTTGTTAAAAGGGGGTTATATTTATTACCTCTTCCTAAGATTACATATTCTTTTATAGGACTGATAAAATCCATAGGATAACCTCTTTTAAAAAAACATTTTTTCTACATTGTTGATTTCATTTAAAAACTCTGCATCGTCAGAAATCATTCTGGCCATCCTAATCATTTATCCTTTTACGATATTCTTCTTAAGTTGATAGGAATGGTCACTATCGAGATGTAAATTACAAACACTGTGATATATAATGGATGGATTGTTAAGGGTAACTGGATTCTGAAGAAGTCTCCGACAAGGAGATGAAAGCGCTCAATCAGTTACTTTTGTCTTTATGTATTTAACGTTTTTCATTTTACATTAAACATAATTAAAATATCCGTTTGACATCATTCATTTTGGACTATAATAGCAGTTTGGTTCGTGGGTAAAGGGACAACCTTTATTGTGCTGGAGCAGCGTTGTGATTAGCTGTGTTTTGTTGTTGCTGCAACTTTCGAGTTGTGTGGTTACTAGTTGCCAATTTATTGTTGTTCCGGATACGAGGAGTCATACCCAGCAAATGGATAACAGTGCTATGTTGAATGAACTATTAAGGGTTATACAAACCCATTCGCAAATGGATATTCTTCCAACGGGTTCTACCAACGATATTCCTTGTGTACAAAGTAGCCCGAAGGAGAATAGGGCTACTCGGATGACGTCAGAAGCCCACGACGCGTTGGCGGGATGGAGAGAGACTATGGTGGACAACACTTGTAGGAGGAAAAACGATGGACAGAACCCTTCCATTTCTAATCCCAATGGAACAAAAGATAAAATGGAACTACATGCTATGGATACTTACAAAGATATGGACTTTAACGTGTGGTTAAACAAATCATGTGTATTCAATTTAAAAGAAAAAGAAAAACCGAAAGAGCAATCGAACAGCCTAACATACAAGGACAAATGTAAGATTTTTAAAAAGCTATTATTAAAATTCAAATCACTTACTGTAGAAAACTGGTACTTTGACAAATGTATTAAAGAAAAGATAGTACCTAAAGGTTTAAGATTGAACAAATTTCCGAGCAATATTAATGGTGACAAAATGTTCTTTCAAAGTGTTTGCGACATTTTGAATGAGTGTGGGCTAGCAATGCTGAAATTAATGATGAAACGCAACACTGATATAATGGAACAAACTAAAAAAGAAATAGACAAGTTGTATGGTGAAATTAATACAGATTTACTGTTTTTAGTAGATGAGTACAAACATTTGTATTTTAGAGTTTTGTATGACATAGATTCTGCTACTAATATGAACATCAATAGAAAATTAAAGAAGTTTGAAATGGACCTAAATGAATATGAGAAAGGTTGTGCATACCTTGGTGAAAGTACAGTTAAAAACTATGGGCAGCATAAGGCCCCGTACATCCGTTACCAGGATAGACACCATAGGAATAGCAATTACAGAGGGGCAGGAAGGGATAGACAATGGGAGCAAGGGCAACCGGATTATAATCAATACGATTATAATCAATATGTACAAGAACAATATTCCAATACAAAGGAAGATGAAAATAATGTTAGAACCAATGTCCCTTTAGGGATGGATGAACCAAGGAGATCAGAGAGGCTGAGGAATCGAACCCAGCAAACATCATATGCACAGGTCACAATGAACAACAATATGCATACAGGGAGGGTTTACAGGTAGGAGACTTAGAAACAGTTTTGTATCAAGATGTAATAGGAGATAGTAGCACTGAACTAATACTGGATGTACAGGAACAATCGGACATTATTATCAACACTTATAATAATATCAATATATTCAATTATACTGACATTTCGATTAACCAAGGTTTTTTTAACTTGCTTACAAAAGGGTTTACCTTTGTTCCTGTGAACAAACCTAGAATTGAAAATATAATACTGGACATCAAGTTGTTTACACGAAAACTAAATTTCAGGCGTATGTATAAGGATAGAGTAGCTCAAGATAAGAAGAATTTATTAACTAGACATAGTACATACAATCCGCCCTTACAACATGAAATTTTGAATTTTGAAAAGTGTGTTATCAGCAAGGTACGAAATGAATATAAGAATGACAATAAAATGAAAAGTAATTTGACAAAGGCTGAAGAGAAACTACTAAAAGACTTAAGTAGTAATGACAAAATTTGTGTAATGAAACCTGATAAAGGTGGAGGGGTGGTTATTATGGATAGATGGGATTATATTAAGAGGATGAAGGATATCTTGGACAAAGAGGAACAGTATGGTTTATTAACGAAGAATGAGATCAATATATCGTATAGGAAGATAGACCTCATTCTGGAGGACAACTTGCTTACAGGAATGATAGACATTGAACTATATAGGTTCTTAAAAGTACCAAAACCTGTTATGCCGGCTATTTTTGGTATACCAAAAATACATAAATCACTGCACAATCCACCCATGAGACCCATAGTGTCATTGCAAGGGTCTAAAACCCAGCCTTTGGCTATTTATGTGGACACTATGATAAAAGAATTTTATAAAAAATATGATCATATCCTAGTGGACTCATGGGATTTTTTGAAGAAAATTGGTGGGAGTACTTATATGGATACTATGTTGTTCATTACTATTGATGTTAAAGAATTGTTTAAGGTTATACCCCAAGCCATCGGCTTGGAATGGTTTGAAAAAACGTTAATTGAAATGAATTTGTTGACAGCTGCTGAGTTTAGAATTGTTCTGGAGAGTATGGAATTGATTTTAAAATATAATTATGTTTATTTTGAAGGCAATTATTACCATCAAAAAGAGGGAGTGGCTATGGGCTCTGCCTGTGCTCCCATATATGCCAATATTATAATATTGTTTTGGGAAAGGAAATATGTGTTTAATTCTATATACAGTCAATATATTGCTAAGTATTTCAGTTTCTTGGATGATATTTTTGTTCTATGGACTGGGTCCTATGATCACACTGAAGAATTTATACAGTACATTAATCACACAACCACTTTTTTACATTTTACCCATCAAATAGACATAGAAGAAATACATTTTTTGGATATAAAATTAAGTAAAGACAGTCAGAATAAATGCTATAGGTCGAATATATTTAGAAAGGAACACCATTCTAATGCCTATTTACATTTCGATAGTGACCATCCCTATCAACTTAAGAATATTGTAAAAGGACAAATGATTAGGATGGCCAGAATGATTTCTGATGATGCAGAGTTTTTAAATGAAATCAGCAATGTAGAAAAAATGATTTTTGAAAGAGGTTACCCTATGGATTTTATCAGTCCTATAAAAGAATATGTAATCTTAGGAAGAGGTAATAAATATAACCCTCTTTTAACAAAAGGTGGTTCTTCGGAGACCATGGTTAGGTTTAATAATATGAATAAAAGTTTTAATACCCAGAATACATCAGCAGTAAGGTCTACACCTCATTTGACTGTTACATATTACCAGGGTGTAGGATGGTTGAGAAAAAGTATTAATGATACCTGGGAAATGTTTAGGAACATGGCAACTAAAACAGATGTATTTCAATGTGATATAAAATATAGTTTTAGAAGGAACAAAAATATTAAGAACATTATTGAAAAAAGAAAAATTATAGACGGTGGGGCTAACAAGAGACATGGTACGTTTAAATGTGGTAGGTGTGCACAATGTTCCTACATTGCTGGATTGAAAGAAGTAAGAATACCAAGTCTTGACATAACTTTAAAAGCCAAAAGATATAATAGTTGCTACTCAAAAGGAGTAGTATACCTAGTATTTTGTAAGGCCTGTTGGAGTTACTACATAGGTAAAACTGAACGCCACCTCAGAAATAGAATATATGAACATACCAGGGATATGAATAAACATAATGACAATAATGCATTATACAAGCATGCTTTGGTATGTAAACAAGCAGATTTTAAATTTTGGGTGTTAGAGGAGATTGAGCCCATGGATAGAGGAGATGATTGGGAGACAAGGTTAGAGTACAAGGAAATGATCTGGCAATTAAGACTAGATGCATGTAGTGGAAAGGGACTAAATGACCACATATCCATAACCCCGGCATTAAAATTATTGGCAATGGACTGGAAGAAATGTAAAATGTAGAACGAATAACGATATAGGGAAGTCTAATGAATGAATAAATAAATAAACAGTTTAGTTTTTATACAAAACATTTTTAATATTTTGAATAATTATTAAACAATACATTGAGTTTTAATTTTTATAGTTATATATATAAATTCCTATTGATTAATTATACAGCCTTCTTGTTCATTCCATTTAATCTGATATTTTAATATTTATGTATACATAGGTCTTTTAAAACTATATATTATATACATCATATATATATATATATATATATATATATATATATATATATATATATATATATATTTATTTTTTTTTTATATTTTTATACTTTTATATTAAACTATATAAATTATATTATATATATATATATATATATATATATATATATATATATATATACATATATATATTTTTTTAACATACATTTTTCACATTTATTTGTACATATTTCGATCTTTTCATATACATTTTATAGATGTACAGAATATTTTAGTAATAACAATAATATAATAATATTTATAATTAATATCAACTGCTGCTTTATGGTTTAAAATGATAGGTATTTATGTAGTTTGAGTCATTTGGTGTTGCGTATCATTATTTATGGTGTTTTGAACTTGCATTATAGTTTATTACAGTTTATAAAATGTAATGTCTCAGGCAGTGTTGCATAGACTTTTAATTGAAGCTAGCCCTTTAATTTTGTCAATAATTGATTGTATAATTAAAGAAATTGTTTAATTTTCAGCCATTGGGTTACAAACACTGTGATATATAATGTATGGATTGTTAAGGGTAACTGGATTCTGAAGACGTCTCCGTCAAGGAGATGAAAGCGCTCAATCAGTTAATTTTGTCTTTATGTATTTAACGTTTTTCATTTTACATTAAACATAATTAAAATATCCATTTGACATTGTTCCTTTTGGACTACAATAGCAGTTTGGTTCGTGGGTAAAGGGACAGCATTTCTTCGGCCTTTCCAGTTGTTGTGGATGTCTTGTGAGGTACATACCAAAAGGGGTGTTGTACTCTATAATGAGTCTAATGAGTGATGATTAGAGGGGAACAATGACCTCTTTTTTTCTGGATGAGAAACCTTTTGTGATGAGGTGTGCCACGTAGAAGGATTTCCTGACTACTTTGGCGATGTGATTATCAAAGGATAGACTACTGTTCACCTGGGTCCCAAGGTCTCTTATCACACTTTCGGCGTTAAGTATGCTACCACCTATGTAGTTCATGGGTACAGAGTTTTTACCAAAGGGGATGACAAGGCACTTTTTAGCATTGAGCTTGAAGCCATGGCTTTGACACCAGGCATCTGTCTCAGTGAGGCCCTTTTGTAGGATGTTCATATCGTTAGGAGTTTCGATTATTGCTCCTAGTTTGTAGTCATCTGCGAACTTCGTTAGCCAAAGACCTTCTGTGTTAGCCTGTACTTCAGAGAAGTAGATACAAAACAGGAGATGGCCCAGGACTGAGCCCTGTGGTACTCCACTTGTCACTGGTCTGATGTTGGATTTGGAGTCTGTTACTTTCACAGTGTGGGTTCTATCAGTGAGCCAGTTGGCAACCCATCTTGTGACATAGGGATTTATACCTAGTTTAGTGAGTTTATCTATAATTCCAGAGTGGGGGATGGTGTTGAAAGCCTTGGCGAGATCTAGATAGGCTGTGTGAACCACCTTACCCTTGTCTATGGCTTTGGTGACTGCTTCAAAGATGTTTACAGGCTTAAGAGATATGATCTGCCTTTAACAAACTGGGTGGGGTCCAGAGTTTGGAGATTACCAATGTCTTTGTTTATAAGTTCCATGATGATATGTTCCATGGCCTTGCAGATCAGGCTCGTCAGGCTAATGGGGTGGTAGTTCCTGGGGTCCCTGGTGGCTCCCCCCTTGTGGAGTGGGATAACCATCGCTGTGCGCCATTCAGCTGGCACAAAGCCTGAGGTGGGGCTATGATTGAACATGGTACTTAGGTGGGTTGCCAATTTGTTCTGTAGTTCATGTAGAATGCAGCCTGGGATGTTGTCTGGTCCCATGGATGCTGTGTTCTTGGCTTTGGAGAGTGTGGTTTTTACCTGTGCAGCCGTGATTACAGGAACTTTGCATTCTTCCAGTATAGAGATGGGCTCTTTAGGGGGTGAGAGGGGGATAAAGTTAGCACTGAACCTATCTGCCAGGATGTTGGCAATATCAGTTGGGTCTGTATATTTAGTGCCATTGTGCTGTAACTCGAGCAGATCAGAGTGTTGCCATTGAGATTCTTGACAAAGCTATAGAATGCTTTGTGGTTGTCTTTAGAATCAGTGGCAATTTTGTTTTCGTAACTAGCTTTGGAGGATTTTACCAGGGATCACAGCTTCTTACTGAGGCTGACGAGGGAGCTCCTCCACTCATGGGATTTTACTCTCTTTTGCAACAGTTTCTTCCTTCTGTTGTACAGTTTTTTTATGGCATGGGACCACCAGATTGGCTTCCTTTTTCTGGAGGAAAGCGTCTTGGTTCTGTTTGGGATGGCACGATCCATACACTCATGTAAGTGCTTATAAAGTGCAATTGTGTAGGATTCATTAGTCATAACTATATTGTCCATCTGTCATGAGTGTCATGAAGTTCACCACTTCTGTTTTAAGAAGCATGAAGTTGCCCTTGGAGAATTTTTTTTCCATGGTTTCCTTAATGGGGGGTGGGGGCAGGATGTGGATATCTGGTGTAATTAGCTTATGGCCGGATCAGACCAATGAGGTGTTGACTTCAGGTGTGGAACACCGGTCACTCATGTTGATAATGACTAGATCTAGGATATTGTTGCCCCTGATGGGGGTGTGGATAAATTGATCCAGGGCATTGGAGTTTATGAATTCCAGAAAGCGTTGAGCAAAGGAGTTGGTACATGAGTAGTTTTCCCAGTTAATGGTGGGGTAGTTCAAATCGTTCATTATTAGGGTGTTTGGTTGAACCCTAATATTTTCCAGTATATCAAGAAAAGAGGAGTGGGAATCCTGGGGCATGGTGGGTGATCTATAGCAAGCTACAATTTGGATTGCAGTTTTGCCCAGAGTTAGTTGCACTTGGATAACCTCGGCTGCATTATGCTGAGCAACTAGCTTGGAGGTGTGGATATCCTTAATGAATATGGACACACCTCCACCTTTGGTGTTCTGGTCCAGGTTACATGGCCAAAAAGTGTGGTATGAGTTATACCCTGGTAGTGCAGGGGTGGTCTCTGGTGCCTTGAACCAGGTCTCAGTCACTGCACAGATATCAATGTTCTCCATTTTAAGGAGTGTCTTGAGTGAGTGCATTTTGAGATTTAGACTTCTAGCATTGAGTAGCATCACCCTCAGTTTTTGCTTGCCTGTTCCTGTTACAGTGGCGAATTTGTCATTTGAACCTTGCCTAAAAAAGGCAATATAGGAGTGGCAAGAACCTTAGCCAGTATCCAGAATCCCAGGGGTGACAGGTGCAGGCCATCTCTGGCAAAGCATCGTGGTCTGTCAACCATGGCATCCCAGGCAGACAGATACTGGATCCCTTTAGAATGGCACCAGAAGCTTAGCCAATTGTTGAAGTCAATCATTTTGCCATTGAACTGCGGCATCATTCTGGGTGATGGCAGAATGCTACTCAGGGCTAGGGTCATACCTGCCTGGGCTACAAGATCTGAGAGCTCTTCCATGTCTCTTTTCATGTAGTCCAGGGAGGTATGTTTCAGGTCGTTCACACCAACATGGACAATGACAGAGTCATATTTGTACTTGTTGTGGAGTTACCTGAGTGCATGGGTTATGTGGTGGATCCTGGTACCCGACAGGCAGCTGACAGTAACATTCTTCTTGTTTAGCCTGGTGAGTGGGACATCAGTGTGCCTGACTATAGAGTCACCTATGACTACTGTGTTGGGTACATTGTTTTGCCTTATTGGCTGTGGTTGAGTGGCACACTGAGTCTGTGGACTATGTGTCATTTGGGTTGTGTTGGGGGGTGGAGGTTGCTTGCATTTCTGCTTTGGAGGTCTCTGTTGCTTGAGCAGATTATTACTGAGAGCCTCTGAAAATGTTTTTGTGTTTCTAAGTGTGGATTATGGTTGTGTAGATTTAGCGAGACTATGTGATGAGTGTGGTGCGGTGCAAGTGTTTACCTTCTCCTCTTGACTGTCAAGTTCAGTCTTGATTGGAGAGAGTTTTACCTCCAGTTTGGCTAGATAAGTGCATCTCTCACAGGTAGTGTTGTGTGGTAGGAGGAGAGGGTTGTCTGTGTACATGAGGCAATTTCTACATTGCCCCAAGATACCCAGATTCATCAGATAGACAGGAGAGAACACTGGGAGCTGGCCCTAGGTCATGCCTGAATAAAAAACTATTTTCCTCTAGATAAGTGAGGAAAGTGAGTACAAGAGCTGTTTTTCTCTAAGCAAGTGAGGAAAGTAAGTACCAAAACTGTTTTCCTCTAGGTAATGAGGAAGGATGAGTGCTGTAGTAATTAGTAGGTTATTTAGTGCTTACAAGTTCTGAACAAGTGCTGATCAAGAATAATCAAATTCAAGTGCTAAAACTAAGAATCTGTATCTGGACTAAACTAGTTACAGGAAAGGGGGGAAACAAGTGCAAATGCAGGCTTTTAAATCAGAAAGTTGAGAGAGATGGAAAAACTTCCCAAACGGCCAGTAACTACAATTTCTGGGCCAGAACCACTCCTAGTGTGGTAGATAGGTTACCTAGTGCTTAACACTCCCACTGATAAGCTAGAAGGCTTCCCTCCAACACAGAAAGCTTGGGGGGGGGGGGCTCAGAAGCTTACATACAGTCCTGGATACAGCAAATCTGAATCTAGACTACACTAGTTACAGGAAAAGTATTTATTTATTTATTTATTTTTTATATATATAAAGAAAAGTAGCTAAAACAGCAGTAAAAACAATTCAAATGCAGTTTCTGCTGTGTATGTTTCCTATCATAGCTGTATATCTGTCACACACACACACACACACACACACACACACACATATGTATATATATATATATATATATATATATATATATATATATATATATATTTTTTTTTTTTTAATATTTATATATATATATATATATATATATATATATATATATATGTATATATGTGTGTGTGCCTGTAAAGCAATACATACCCCACGCAAATGCATTTACACATGCTTACTGATGTTTATATATGCTTGACCTGCTTACTAGTGCCTTATTCATTATGACACTGACTGTTCACTCCAGTTAACTTTTAATTGATATTTTGCAGGTTATACAGCAGACAGATGTCGCAATATGTTCATGTACAGATTACCAATGGTAAATGGTATGTGATACAGTGGGATTTGGTACGGGAATGTCTGTTTGTTAGGCGGTTGCTCTAACCAATACACTATTGCTGTACTGCTTCATTTGCATATATACCCATATAACCATGGCTCCTGGTTTCCCAAACACCCACCCCAATGCCTCCCTAACACTGCAGTCATCTGTTCTCCAGTTGGATTTGCAGTGTATCCACACCACTACGCATTGGCCACTCCCTACTCCTTTAGACCCATCCCATCGGTTGACTCACTCCATATATCCTCAGTACTCCCAAACGTTTAGTCCACAAACATTGGTGACATGTGTGACCAAAAGGACACTATTCGCAATTTATGGGTTGTCCCACATGGGACACGCATGTGTTTATGTCAAGATTAGACTCTATACTTCATTACATCCTTACTCCCATTAACATGACACTACAATAAATTAATAAGTATGACTATGTGGTAACGCACACGTTACACATGAGAGCCTAATTATGTACGTGTTCGGCGTATTCCTTTTACAAATAGACCTGTTTAGTAATTGGCGTTGCCGTAGCAGGCAGATCACAGGAATGATTCCATGTGTGAGAAAGTCCTCACATTTGATTGTTTTCAGCACAGCACTGACTTCGGACATTGTACACACTTCTGCATTTTAGCAGTTTCATCCCATCCCTCTTCTGCACAACCTATTATTCTATCTACTGTCGAGGCTTGTAAGGGCACATTCATGTTATTTATGTCTGTAAATGGAATTAATGTGTTACAGAGAATGTACTTCTACATATTGATGTCTGCATGTGTGTATGCATATATACTTATAACAAACTCACTGACCTCCATGGGGCGGTCCAATTAGAACCAGCCCATCCAACCCTGGCATGCCTGGCTCCATAATTTCATACCCATAGTTCCTCCACCCCACCCCTGTTCAAAAAGCATGCATACTATCCATTGTCCACTTGTTATCGCAGCCTTGACACACCTCCACACATTGCCCTCTCCCGAGTGTTAGGGGCCCTACACGTATGTTGTCCCACCCCATGTATTGTCAGGCTCTCCATCCATTTAGCCCTTGAACATACCTGCCCTTTCTTGTGTAATGGTCGGATGGCCAAATGGTCTATCAATTTTTGGGTAGTCCCACCAGGGACTACCCTCTGTGTGTAAAGTAGACTTAACAAATCAGCAATGTTACTCCCACTGGTAATATCCTGCCTGTGGTGTGAGTAGCAGTGCATTGCTCACTCCTGTCCAGCTGGATATGACATACGTTGACAGTGCTATATAATACTGGGGTTGCTGCTGATTCCCTTCTCATTCCTTTTGTATGCTTTATTGTTACATCGTTCTTTCTTCATAGATAGATATATCTATATATATCTATATATATATATATATATATATATATATATATATATATATATATATATATGGATGTATATATACATATATATATATATATATATCTATATATATATATATATATATATATATATATATATATATATATATATATATATATGTAGATAGATTATATATCTGTATATACTTATATACATTTCCTATGCTGGGCACTGCTTAGACCCGCGCAAGTGCACTCAGACTTACTTACTGGTACTTATATGTGGTTACTGCTGCTTATTTGTGCTTACAGCTGCTTACTAGTACCTTATTCATTATGACAGTGCCACTTTGCTAGAATGATATTTAAGTTAAATATCTCATGCAATACTCTTATGTCGGTTATACGGCAAAATGACATTCATTCCACATGGAAAATGATATGTGCTATTGTTGTGCTTGAACCATGAATGCCTGTTTGTTAGATGGATGCTCTAAACACTACACTATTGACACTTTGATTCCACATGTTTTTCTCTATTTGAATGAATATGATGTGTAAGCTATGCTCGGCGGAGGGCAGTGACACACAGATATGCTGCTCTTTGCTTACACCTTCAATATTGCAACAATTTGAATGTATAATAGGGACACAGGGACAGGGAATCTAATTGTGAAAGTTCTAGGGACAGGGCTCAACATTCCACTACGTGCTTGTGTGTTTACTTCTTCGATTTTATTTCACTGTTCGTGGACACTCTTGTATGCTTAGCATACATTTTGGTATCCACGGACACTGAATTACTAACTTACTATTAGGGGTGGGCTCTACTAGTAGGCATAGTAGGTTTTGCTAGTGTCGGGGCATGTTTACGCCTCTGTAGAGCACTTTTACATGCCCCCTGCATTTGCACACGTTTCCTGTGCACGTTGAGGGTGCAGCAGCATGCCCTCATACATATTCATATGGCGCTGCTGCACCATCTGTAGTGAGGACATTCACCGCAAGGCTAAAACCGTCCTTGCGTCAAGCTTCTTGAATCCCAGGGTTTGTTAATGGCAGGGCTCACTAAGTGGTTTATGGCTTTGAAAGCCAGTAAAACAGTTACTGATTTTTTTTTTTCTTTTTCTGAAGGTAGCAGTAAGTGGAGCAGATAAAGCTCCGTATACTATAAAGAATTATGATTAGATCTCTGATAATAACTCTTAATTGTGTGTTCTCAATATGAATGGGATGATTCACTTTTCAAGCTTTGTTCTCAAGGTGAATTTCTTGACATTCGTGTCTTCAGCACATAGTAAGCAGGTTATAATTGTCGACCCACTCATAATCCTCTGTGTAGTACATGCAGTACACTGATTATGCTCTGATATTTGGAAAAAGAAAAATCATTTAAGCACTACTATGCTGAGACCCAATCTTAACAAATGCTAAGCACCCACTGCTTAACGTGTTAAGGCTGGATTTTATGCTAGGCAGTCAAATCTGCCAGTACTGACCAGCAAAGGACAGTGAAGATTTGTATCTCCCTGCTGTCTCTGCTCGTAATGGGTCCCTGACTTCCTCCTATAAACCTAGATGGATGCTAAAATAACAGGATTTGTGTTCATTTGCATTTTCTGAAGGATATGAAATCTAAAAGTGAAATGCTTATCATTATGTAATGACTTCGGTCCTTTCTAATTTGCCTGAAAGCAACAAATTTTATGAGGAATGAACAAAATATATGAGGCAAAAAAATCTGGATATTGTCTGAAAATCTGGGTAGTTGAAAGACAAGGAAGGTGAGTTTATATACAGGAAACTGAGTTACACTTTTATTGTGACAGCACTCACCAAGCGCTTCATGGATTTGAAAACCGGCAAAATCCTTTTTCACTTTTTTATGTAACCAGTAGTATATGGATCAGGTAAAACGTCATGTATTACAAAGAATTATGATTGAGTCAATGCTCATTGCCATTAATTATGTGTTCTTGACACTGATGCCAAGATTCACCTCTCAAGCTTCACTTTTGAGGTGAATTTCTTGGCATTCATGTCTAGAACAGATAACAAACAGGTTATAAATGGTGACCTGCTCATAATACTCTACATTTATTGCCTTTATATCCTAAAGTCAACACTGACATTCACTTAGTATAAAATATATGTATGTATTGCATTTTTGTCTTTCACTGCATATATAAATTCAGGTATCAGTTGGGCTGAGACTGAAGTAGGGCCTGTGGGATCAGTGCTCTACTCCAGTTAACTCATTCAAAATAAAATAAATGAACTGGGTACCAAAGTTTCAGAAATATAAGACAACAATTAACACAATTAACATTACACTAGCCAGCGGCAGAAAAAAAAAATCGCAAAGATGTACAAGAGCTGCTGGAAACAGTTAACAATCAAAGAAGAATGCATTAAAGCGTGTGTGTGTGTGTATATATATATATATATATATCTGTATATATATATATATATATATATATATATATATATATATATATATATATATATATATATATATATATATATATATATATATATATATATATATATATATATATATATATATATATATATATATTTATGCATATATAAGTATGTATGCATGCATGCATATATGTTTGATTACCAAAGTAGGACATTAATCAATATGGTACAATTTCAGGCACAGCCCAGGTGAATACAATCATAATGATCCAAGAAGTAGTTAGTATTCTCTGTAGAAAAAAAAAAACAGAAAAGTATAGTATAAAACAAGAGCTGTATACAATATGTAAACATAAATTCAAAAGCCCTATCAGGTGTACATTTTTGTAACAGTACATGAGGTGTTAGACAACAGAGTGAAGTTGACTGGCTCTAGCAAGAGCAGTCGCAGCTTAAGATTTAGGGGGATCAGTGTGAACTGGGTAAGTAGTTAAGTGATGTTACTTACCTGAAAACACCTACACTGGGCTTGTTTGAGTAGATGTGCTTCAAAATAGCATCTGACTTTGGAATAAGATAAGTTATTTTTTTAGATTAAGTGCAAGAGATTCCCAAAGGCTTGGTCCTATAATGGACAAGCTGGGGTTGTAGCAATACAGCTGAGGTTTGGTAGCTAACAGAATGGGATGTGATTAAAGTTTGCATCTCAGGTAAAGGGGAAATAATATTTTGAGATTTGTAATTTGAATTTAAGAGAGGCAAGTGATAGGTCTGCTCTGCTTGATAAGCAGGCATTAACGTCTGTGAGAGTAACACAGAGGTGTTCATTAGTGTGTATGCGTGGGTGTGATGAAATAACACATCTTGTTTGAGATAGTCTGCAGGGTGGATATATTTGTGTTAAGAAGCTGCTGCCAATTAAGGAAGAACATGTTCAAATTGAGCTAAAAGGATTACTTTCCCTATGATATATCTTGTTGGAAGGATTAGCACAGGTCATTGGAGAATGCATTTTACTGTTGTTTCATCCATGTGAATTTGGAAGATTAGGATTTGGTCTGGCCATTTACTTCTTAAGGACAGATCATTGATTAAGTTGCATATGTCATCTTCAGGGCAAAAAAAAAAAAACAATGAAATGTTTGGCTTTACTGGTCTGAGTGGACAAGTAAAGACTGAGAAAAATCACCACTAAAGACATATAAAAGTAAATAGTCATGGATCTTCAGAAGCCATGTAACTGAAACATTGGTACGCCCTTATGAACTGAACTGCATATTTCCCTTGGACCTCCACTACGAGAGATGTAGGTATTAGATAATGATACATTTTATTATCATATACCATTGCAGATAATTCTGTTGAACATTCACTTTACTGACAGTTAAATGGTATGTCTGTTTACCCAGTGGAGTAGTTACTGAATGCCAGATTTGCCAATTGGAGAAATGTCACATGAGTTTGTGCTCTATAGGTTGAGCTTTTGGTTAGGACAAGTGGGTGCATCCGAAAGGCCCTACTTTCAAGATGGAAGTGTGTGTGCATGGTTTAGTGTTAGAATAAAGACTAGATAAGAGGATAGCTTTGGTGTCCTGCAGGTCTGTCAGTGTGCTATCCATGTGTATGTGTATGAGAATTTTCTGTAGTGGCATTGTTTAGGAAATTAAATGAGTAATCTTTGTATTCTCTAGCCCTGCCTATTCTTTAAACCCAGCTCTGTACAATACCTTCTGAATACCCTTCCCCCCACTTCCACTATTCACACAAAGAGTGTCTGATGGTGATGTTAATTTTTATTTTTTTGTTTCTTTTTTATGTTTTGAATAACTGATCACAAAATAAACTGCTTTCCATTTCTGATCAGTACATTGTTGGATATGGGCTTTCATGTAGGTTTTGGTACTTTTAAGTTCAGAAACTTTGGTAATTCCTGTAAGTGCATTTTGGTTATTCTTTATGGACTGTTTTGCATTTAGAAATCTGGGCAAAGTTTTAACCTGTATTGATACAGGTAATCATTGGAAATATTAGGACCTGCTAGAGCGAGTCCCAAAATATAGATACTGAAAGGCTGAAAGAACAGACTTACACATATTACATCCAAGATGACATTTCTTAGAACATTTGCTTTTCTGGGAGTTATGACAATGTCGAATTTGGTATTTATAAGTTCAGGTGGTGTGGAGAAAGTGCAGGGGGAGTTGTCCCCTTCCTGCAAAAATGAAGTTTCAAGGAGAAGTGCGATCTTCAAGATTCGCTGTTCTTCTGTGTTTTCTGTCTTTTTTGGGGCATGTTGGAACTTGGCATTTTGATGAACTTTGATCAATAGTAAATATGTCAAACAAGTTCATCAGTCATAACTATAATCTTAAAAAAATCAAACATAAGAATTGCAAATGTAAACAAATGGGCTACATTTGCGATCATCTAAAATAACCACAACCTTTGTTTTATATGGGGGTCTTTGCCCCCACAACTCCCAACATGGGGCTCACCCTCACACCTCCAGAAATTAAATATACTAACTCCACCGTTACACAATGTGAAGAAAGAGATACATTTTTTAACCATATTACAGTCAAACTGCTGCACTTCAGCTGTAATATAATGCAATCACTTTCACCCATGACAAAAAAAAATACCAAAAGACAGTGGCATGTGATAAATGAGTGCTGTGACTAAATCTATGCTCCTTTATATATATATATATATATATATATATATATATATATATATATATATATATATATATATAAACAGGTTCACTTCTGAATCTCAAAATACTGAAATATCAAATTACAGCATCTCGAGACCAGAAAGATGAGATGCCAGAAAAACCGAAAACGGACAATACCAAATTTAACATCTTGAAAAAACAACACAACTGAAGATCCAGCCCCCCGATATAAAAAGAAAACAAAATACAAACTCAAAACACAAGCTAACATACGTTAAGGCAGGGGGGGATGAGCCCCCCTGCACCTCCATGTGGGGGGGGTTGTGTTCCCCACACCCCAGCTACTTATATATACCAACTCTGAGGTTGCACTAACATGAAAACAACACACCTACTTCTACACACCCTATGCTCCCATTACAAACACACCTATGCTCTAGAGAAACACACACTCTACACATATAAAATAATCACCACTTTCAACACCTACACACATACACTCTCACCTACCTACCCTATCCTACTCCTACAACTTCCCAAAACACTAAATAAAACCACATTCCCACCCAAAACCTGTACATACTACAAACTAACCTGGATCTACTAACATAACCACACATCAACCACCATGTTCAAGACCCAGAAACCACTAAACCTTAAAGGGACAGCACACTGCACGAACAGACAGAGCATCAACTATTGCACATTTGGCAACCTCAGATTCAACAATGTGCAGTTTTGAACAACTTGCACTTTCGGCATTCTGGTCTCGAGCTATTGAAATTCGATATTTCAGTATTTCGAGATTTTTGCAAGGGACACACTCTCACCTCCACAACTACAATTATTATTAACTCATAGATCACACATTAGTGGAGAAAAGAGCAAATTCCCTTATCGCACAGCCACCTGATCTTGGAGTAGCAGTATCACCAATGCTGCCAGAATCACGGAAGCAGTATGCCACCATACACACAGAAGCAGTACTAAACAAATAGTTGTTTAATACTGATAAATGTTGATCACAGTGTAAACAAATACTTAGGCTGATCCTTAAAGTCACATTGTGATTAACAGCACTGATGGATAGCAGTGTATGTGAAATAATGACCACCCCCGCACACACGTATGCTATAATCATACAATGGAATGCATCAGTGAAGTATTTTTTAATGAAAACAAATTAATGGAATGTCCAGTAAAAAATAAAAAGATGAAGGACCAAACCACTGTGTTAGTTTGTCTGATGAAGCAGCTTGGATAGCTGTGAAAGTGCTCACAATTCAATTAAATTTATGATGTTACTTTGCTGTGCTGTGGTTTGTTCCTTCGTCTTTTATTTACTGGATATTTGCCTAGTTTTCTGCTGAACCATTTAACAACTAAATTAATGAAATGCTTTCTGATGACTCACAGGCCACCTTCTCTCTCTATCACTGTCTCTGTCTCTATACCAATCATTATTTCACTATCATTTTAAATCATTCAAAAGAAAAATTGTTTCCATAATTTTTAAAAATGTAATGGAATTTATTATCAAGTTTGGAACAATACGATTCCTAGGAAGGGCACTAGATGCTGTGGTAGGTGCAAACGGTGTAAGCTTATATGTGAAGATGAAAGGATTTTTCTTTTAAATGATGTAAAATCTGTTATATATCATCCTCTTCATGGTAACTGTTTCTGGCAACTGTTATACTTGTGGAATAGTATATTTGGCAATATGTTCGACTTGTCCTGCTTACTATGTTAGCAAAATCAAATGGCCACTGAAAAAAGAAATCTATAAACATAACTTAGATATTTCCAAGGGAAATACCTGTAATGCTCTGTATAGGTATTCTAGTAATCATAATAGTTTTAAATGTTTTAAATTTATTATTGAATGCACTGAAGTTAATATATGAACATAGGTGGTAATCCATTAAACACAGAAGAAGTTATCAGGGACCTGGGGACCCAAATTGACAGTAACCTCTCTTTTGACACTCACATTGCCAAAGTGGTTAGGAAGACCTTCTACATTGCCCACCTGATCATGAAGGGATTCACATCCAGATCAGGAGAGGTCATTGTACCCCTGTACTCTTCACTTATCAGACCAATGATTGAGTACAACGCCCCATTTGGACTGTACCTTACCCGACACCTGCAGCAGTTGGAAAGACCCCAAAAGTTCCTCACCAAAAGGATAAAGGGGCTCAAACATATGTCATACGATGCCCGACTGAAGAAACTCCAGCTCTATTCAGTCGCATACCGTCTGCTCAGAGGTGATCTGTGCCTGACATACAAGGCCATGTCCAACCCGGAATTAATGGACATGCTCCACCTCAAAAAATCCAAATCCACCAGAGCCACGAGAGCAAGAGACTTAAACCTCAACACGGATATAAATAGGACGTGCTGTAGGGACAGATTCATCACCCAGAGACTCCCTACACTATGGAACAGAATCCCAGTCCATGTGAGGCAGAGCCCCTCACTGACTCTGTTCAAGAGAAATCTTGACGAGTGGATGGGAGATCGTAGGTTTACCCCGGGAATCATCTCTGTATCACTGCTGGACAGAGGCACAGCAAACTAATGGGTATAGTATTCTCATCCTAAGGGGTGGTGAAAGCCACACACACTCTGGCTAGGCTTATAAATGCCCTAGAGCAGATAGCCTAGTATGAACCTATGAACCTATGAGAAACATGGGAAACTCTACAGAGTACAAGGAGCTATTATGGCTACTTAAACTGAATGCTACCAGCCTTCCTGATATTAATGATTCTGTTTCAATTTTACCAGTACTTATAATAAAGGCTGCCAAGATTTAGTTTCTTTTCCCTCCACCCCCCCCTTTTTTTTTTTGTACTTAGCCTGTTAGGCATTTGTACTGTGATCTACTATGTTTTGGTATGGATACCATGTACTCCCCCTTTTTCAGATATGACTGAGTTCCAGCATTTCTTGTCTTATTGTTATTTAATTTATTACACACACACACATATATATATATATATATATATATATATATACACACACACACATATATTATTATATATTTGCATATATATACATTTACAAGTTTTCACACCAATCTTTGCATTACATTTTTTACAAATTTTGTGCTTTTTGGGTTTTTAATGTGTGTGTATGTATATATGTATGTATATATATATATATATATATATATATATATATATGTATAGATAGATAGATATAGATATATATATATAGAGAGAGATAGATATAATTTATAGATATATAGATATATTTTGTTCTTCAAAGTTTTTTTTAATTGCATATCATTATAAAAGATCACATGAACTTCCTAAGGATTTATTGGTGCTTTGATGCCACATAATTACTGTACTTTGTTTTTTAAATTCTTGATTTTACTGTTGTAACCAGTTATGAAGAAGCCCCATAGTGTTTTAGTAATGAAACTGTGTTATTTTTATGTTCAGCTATTAAAGGTTCTGACTGCAGGATTCATTCTTTGGTGGCTTATTCTTGGGTGGACTGCCCATTCGTCTGTGTGCATGTTACTTTGGTTATTTTTTTGGAGTTTTAACATTACCATTATTGATATCAAGCCTTTTTGTATATTGTATATAGTTTGAATTGTTCTTTTGTTTGTATTTTATCCTTTCGTCAGATCTGTTATTTTGAAGATTCATGTCATCATTTTAATTGCTACCTTACTGAAGCATTCTCATAATGCTAAGAAATTGCTTTCTGCTAGGGAAAAAATATTAATACTTTGTTGTCTGTTTTATACTTAGTAACTCTGGCATTTGCTTTACATAGATTGTTACATCACATTTGCCATTTGTATATGGTTCCTTAACTATTGCCACATGTTTTTACCAATTTTGCAGGTTTTTAAAGGGTGTTATCACATTTTAATTTTTTTCTTCCTTACAAGTCTCCTTTGCTACGACCAGCAAGTGACATGGCTGTTTACCATATTTAATTAAAATGGGCCAAAGCTGGTTAAAGCTTGTGACACATTTCTTGTCACAAAGAGGAGGTAGGAAGTAAATGATCCAAGTTCTTACCATGTGATTTTATGGCCCTCTTTAATACAGACTTCAGAGTTTTGTTAACGTGCCCATCAGTCTGAGGGTGGTACACTTAACTTTTAACTGCTTTATTTTAATATTTTAGCAGTGCTAGTATATTATCCTGGATCTGAATGGAGTTTCATTATCTGTCATTGTTTCTTTGTGTGCTCCTATCCTGGAGAAAAATAACCCTAGTTCGCTAGCTATTACCTTAGCATTGGCTTTTCACAGGGCTCCTGCTTCAGGAAACTTTGTGGTATAGTTAGTAGTAACAAGAATGTATTGGTAGTCAGTATTAAATTTTACTAATGCACCTACAAACTCCATGGATATCTGTTTGAATGGGACTTCACTAATATGACTAGATATCTGTGGCTTTATGAACCCATGAAGTGGTGTCTTCTTCTGGCATTCTGAAAGCATGCATGAATGTTCTCAATGGCATTTATTTTACCAAGCCAATAAAATCTACCTAAATTCAAGCTTTGGTTTTGCCCATTCCTAAGTATTCTATAAGGTTTTAGAACTAATAGTTGGTGTAGGTGTTCTTTTATCTTTATTCACCATGCACAGTAACTAATTCTCCTACTCAGAATATGGGTATGGGATGGGACTAGTCTGCTCATTTGCATCTACATCTGCTCTGGGTATATTTTTATTGGCCATGCTTATTGTATCAGCCTCCTTCTGTACTTCCTTGTTTTTCTTTAGCAAGTTTAGCATTATAGATATCTCCTTTATCCCCATACAGACATACTTCATTACATTAGTTTATTTACTTATTCTCTTTGACCAGGCTAATCCCATGAGGCTAATACCTCTTTGTAGAGGAGACCTACGGTGGTATTTCTACTACTAGGGGAAATTTGACAAAGGCATTGGTGATCTTCTGTCTTACTTACTCTTTCCAATAGGTGCCATGGGATCTTTTACATTCACCTAAGCTACCACCAACATAAGCAGATGAGACCTTAGTTTAATGTCAAAAAAGGACAACACACACAAAGGACAACTCACACAGAAAAACAGCACCCCACTAAAGCTACACTGCAGTGTTAGCAATCCAGCCACCTGGTGTGGGAATAGAATCTACGACCTTCTGCACCAAATGCAAATGTGCTACTTTTTGTGCCATTGACATTACTAATACAACGTGTATTAATGTGGTGATTGCAAATATAAAGGAATTATTTACATAGGATCACAGGAGGTAACTAGGCTAATGACCCTGGGGCCCTTACAGGCCTAACCAGGAGTTTATCTCCAAAAGAGAAACATCAGCCAGCATCTGTCACCCCTGTCAGTGAGGGACACAGGTGGAACCCCTGGGGCAAATTTATGGTTTCCCATCCACTCATGAAGGTTGCACTTGAAGAGAGTCAGTGAGATACTCTTACATGTATGGCAAGTCTACATTTGTAATTTTTTCTTGTTTAATTATTTGTGCTGAGGTGAAATGTACTTTCAGTGGAGTGTTTTGCTGTATTATGATTTGACTGTTTACAGCTTAATCAGTTGTGTTTTGTGATTGTGTGTGTATGTTTGTGTACATATATATGAATATGTATATATCTAAACCTTTTCCTTTATTATGGTAAGTTTAACTAAAATGCACTAATGTGTATGAGTGTGTGTGTGTGTGTGTGTGTGTGTGTGTGTGTGTGTGTGTGTGTGTGTGTGTGTGTGTGTGTGTGTGTGTGAGAGAGAGAGAGAGAGAGACCAAACTCTTTTGACAAATTCCCATTTCATGCACTAAGGGATCTTCCTTTTTAGTTTCTATACTGACATATGTTTTTTTTGTGTGTTAGGATTGATTAACAGATTTCTGATACCACATAGGTTCTTCTATTCCTTCCAGACAAAGACATATTATTGCTCTCATCTGAGGCTTCTATACTTGTCTCTTACTCAATACCAGGACTATGTATTTTAAATAGTGTGTCAGACTGCTTTGCCTTCCCCCATATTCACTAGGGATATATTTAGGGATATGTATTCAAAACAGGGTATCAGGTTGCACACACCCCTGTTTTACAAGTGGTATATTCTGGTCAGAGTGTGCCAAAATAAAACAAATACAAAAAGATGATAGACAGTATGTTATGTTTATAGACATATCATTACTTAACAAGTGTAACCATGTCCCAGAATCTAGTAGTCTTTTTAATTCCTTTCTATACCCCAATACCAACTTGGTAGTAGACCAGGAACAATATGCTGATTCTACTTCTCTAGAAGTTACTTTATCACATTCTGTTGGTACATTTTCATTCCTAACATATTGGCCAGAAATAGCATTTCTGACAGAATTTATATTTTCATTCTCATGAATAACATTTTTGTCATGTACAATTTTCATATCATAAGTTAAATATCATACAATGGAAATATTGCAGTGTTTGACTTTAAAATATTATACCGTAGCCCCTAAGCTCCTGTCTATGCTTTGACTTTACATGTGTTTTCATGTGTACCCTGCTTTCTTTTATTCAGTCAGGTTTAATTATAATTTCTTGCCTTTCAATGACTATTTTAAAGACAATACAGAACAGCATTCTCAGTGTGTGTTACTTCTTTTTCTTTCTCAAGTGGGGTAAGATACAACAGGTGCAGCGTTACTGCAAAACCATTAAACACATGAAAATAATGCACAGAGCCAGATGCCAAGGTTCTACAAATAAAAATTTCAAGCAGCTAAGTTCTTATTTTATTTTATTAAATGGCTTGAAATTTTCGTTTGTAGAACCTTGGCATCTGGCTTCCTGCATTATCTTCTTTCTCAAGTGGCCAATTTTTATTCTTTTGTTATGCCTGAGTTTTAGTCCTTAAATTTATCTCCCCTCATCTTAAACACCTCTCCTTCATATCTGTCAAAGTGGCATATTTGAGCTGTTTGCTCCTGTAATTGATAGATCACAGTAGGAGAGAAAGTTAATGTGCTGAGAATTCTTTTCTGTGTGATTATCCCTGTTTGTCTTTTATGTAGTCATTGAAAAGCAAAAAATGGTAGTTAAACCTGACTGTCTAAAAGAAAGCAAGGTATTTGTGAAAACACATGTAAAGTCAATGCATTGATAGGAGCTTAGGGGCTATGATGTAACATTTTAAAGCCAAACACTGCACTGTCGGAAACATGAAGGTAGACTAAAAAAAAATCAAGATGCCCGACCCCATGTGGACAGACCCTGTAATTACATTTTAAAATATAAAAAAATAGTATACAGAGTACGAAAGTAGCATTAAAATGTAGGGAACATCAACAATTTTGATGAAATAAACATGTTTTTTCAGTCTGTGGGGGCGGTTCTCCTTAAGGGGTCATTTGCCTATATTCCTTGAGCCTCCACTACAGTAGGTTTAAGGTGTTACATAGTGAAGACTCTAGCTTGGCTGGGTTTTGCTTGCAGTTATTACAGGCTGGTTTGTCTGTGTGGCCTTTTCACCCTTTGGTTTGGATGTTATTTAGGATATTTTTTTCAGGCAGCATTATGCTTATGGGCACCAGGCTTTATTTTAAGCTCTGTGTTTCTAATGTATAACCACATAATCCACTTATGCTGTATTGCTGAAAAAAAAAAGAAAATAGAAAGGCTGAAATGTACATGCCTTCAAATATTTGACCTTGGCTTTATTGGCCTGAATGTATCTATAAAGACTTAAAATGTATAAAATAAAAAAGTGATGGGCATTCAGAAGTCATGTACTTGAAACAGTGTTATGTCTTTAAGGGGTGATTTGCATATATCCCATTCAGTTTTCTTGGTGCTGTACATTATTCCTAACTATAAGACTTACTGCAAATGTTTCATTACAGATCTTCATTATATATGGAAATGTTCTTATTTTCCTGCATTCATAGGTAATTAGTAGGTTTATGGTGCAAGATACTTTACAAGCCTAGCCAAATAATACCCAGGATATGACAATATTATATCTTATTTCCCCAGATATGGGTTGAGATAGTATCAGGGTAATGGGCCTTTGGGTGTTGGAGCCCTGAGACAGGCAGTCTGTCCGTAATGAACATGGGCAATACCCCGAGAGTACATTTATGGTACCTTACCCACTTATCCAATTTATTTTTTAAGAGAGTGAGGGATGGTCTTTGTTTTATGAAGATGGGAAGTTTATTCCATAGACAAGGTAGCTTTTGGGATAAGAATCTGTCTCTCCAGCAAGTTTTGTTAGAGTCACAAATAAGGTTCAGGTCCATGGAACTCGTAATCCTTGTATTATTTGTCTTGTGAATATGTAACATTTTCATCATGGTTGGATAAGAGAATGCCTTGTAGGACAAGCATAAGTCACCTCTCAATAAGCAATATGAGATGGAGTAAAGGGATAGAGCCTTTGGTCACTCAACATAAGATATGTGTCTTACACTTTGTATTTTTTTCTGTGAAAAACCTCTGGGGCCTCTCCAATTGGTGTAAGTGCCTGGTTAGGTACATGTAGAAAGCAGCATTGTACTTGATTATGGGCCTGATAAGGGTGGAGTACAGTGGCACTATGAATTCCTTTCACCTTAATGTCATACTTTTACTAATAAGGTGAGTCACAGAGAAGGATTTACTCATTATTGTAGCTACCTGAGAGTCAAAGTTTAGGTTACTCTCTGTCTGTGTTCCTAGGACTCTCACCACTGGGTCTACTTTTAGATGTGTGCTATCAATGTTGTAATTTGCAGGGATATCTAATTTACTGAACACTATGGTTATGCATCAGATCATGGTTTTGACACTAGTCATTTTAGGCCTGTTTGTAAGATAACATAATTTGGGGATTAGATGATTGCTCCCAGCTTACAACTGTCAGCAAACGTAGTGGTCCAGAGGCCCTCAACAATGGCCTTCACTTTAGAGAAGTACATACCAAACAGAAGGGGTTTCAACATTGAGCCCTGTGGGACACTGCTAGTAACAGGTTTCTTATCAGAAGTGGTTTTGCCTATCTGAACAACATGTATCCTGTCAGTGAGCCAGTTTGCTATCCACCTGACAATGTAGGGGTTTATCCATAATTCATAAGCGTATCTATGATTCCCAAGTAGGGGAGTGTGTTGAAAGCTTTGGCCAGATCTCAATAAGCCATATGTACTGTTTTACACTTACCCATAGCCCTGATGACTTTCTTGAAGAAGTCCACCACATTGAGTAATCAAGACCTCCATTTGACAAAACCAGACTGGGTATGGTCCAGTGTTTGGAGATTTCCTATGCCATTATTGATCATGTCCATGATAATTCTCTCCATGGCCTTGCAGATAACACAGGTTGAGGTTATGGGTCTTTAGTTCCCTGGGTCAGTTGATGGGGCCCCCCCTTGTGCAGAGGGATGACTATTGCAGTCCTCTATTCCTCTGGGACAAAGCCCATCTGGGGGTTGTGGTTAATGATAGCTTCTAGTGGACCTGACAGATTCTGTTTTAAGCTATTTAAGAAGCATCCTAAAATGGTGTCAGGACCCATGGAAGCTATGTTTTTGGCTTTAGTGTGTGCAGTTAGGACATGGTCCCTCATAATGACCAGTAGCAGGATGGTTGTGGGTATTTCATTGGGTGTTGTAGGAGGTGATGGGGGTGAGTTTGAACTGAAATTCTTGGTCAGGAGGTTTGCTATAGTTTTAGGCTGGATGTGATTGTTGCTATTCAAGATTAATTTGGTACATTACTGAATGTTTCCCCTGAGGTTACAAACAATATTAAAAAAAAAAAAGTATGGTTACCTTTCACCTTGGAGGCAATCTTTGCCTCATAGCTTCCTTTGGCAGATTTAATCAGCATTCTAATTTATTTGTTTAGACTGGTAAGTGTCTTTTTGCAGTGTTTTGTATGTTCCTTTTTGACTTTGAACGGGATTTTTTTCCTGTTGCTGAATACCCTATTTATGATAGGAGCCTGCCAGGGTGGTTTATTTTTGCCAGTAATCATAGGTTTGACTCTATGCAGCCATGAATGCGGTGGTATAGTATCTTTGTGTGCAGCATACAATAGGCCTTGATATCATATGGGTTTGGAGGAGTTTGATAGGGGTTTTAGGTTAGGTTTAATACTAAAGGAGATCATTTTGTGGTCAGATTTTACCAGAGAGATAATGCACAGGAGGGAGCAGCATCCCCCCATGTTTGTGAGTACCAGATATAGGATATTTGTACCACTATTTGTGGAGCTAACCAGGTGCTAATGGGTGTCTGTGTTAATGAAGTCCAAAAACCTCTGAGCAAGTGAATTATGGGTTGTATGTCTCTTAGTTTATGGAGGGGTAGTTGACGTTACCCATAAGTATGGTGTTAGGCTGCATGTTAAGAGATTCAAGCAGGTTTAGGTAGGAGGTGTGGTTTTCCAGACTCATGTTGGGGGATCTGTAGCTAGCAAAGATATGATAGGGGATATGCACCTATGGTTAGTTGGGCATGGAGCATCTTAAGCAAGTCATGTTATTGGACCAGTCTAGTGGTATACTTGTCCTTTATCAACACTGAGAAACCTCTTCCCTTTGTTTTATCCTGAGCTAATGGGGTTCAAAATGTATGAATGGCATTACAGCCTTTGATAGCTAGAGTTCTCTCCATAGTTTTCAACCATGTTTCCATGACTGCACACATGTATGCATTATCCAGGGTAAGGAGTACTTCCAGGGAGTGCAGTTCTTTATTTAAACTCCTAGCACTGAACAACAATAACTTTAGGTCATCATGAGAAAATGTTGTTATGCTGAAGGGTTTAACAAGCTTCGAGAGAAAAATTGCACAGGACACTAAGGATAATCACAAGGCTTTCTTTAGTTATGTTAGGAACCTGGGTGGGAATTCCCAGATATGCTCAGAATTAGTCCAAAATGACAAAAAATACACCGAACCCACAGACATTTCCAACATCCTAGCTGACAAGTTCAGAGCAAACCCCACCCTCCCCACCAAAAGGGCAAATATCTATCCCAGCAGAGTGCTGCCCCCCTGACATCTCATATGCTCAGGTGGGAGCCGCCCTCTCCAAAGCAAAAAACACAGCATCAATGGGACCAGACAGTGTCCCAGGCTGCGTCCTGCATGAACTCCAAGAAGAGCTAAACCCAAACATAAAACTACTGTTCAATCTCAGCCTTACTACAGGATATGTACCCAAAGAGTGGCATACAGCAACAGTGGTCCCTCTCCACAAAGGTGGTGCCTCAACGGACCCTGGAAACTATCGCCCCATAAGCCTGACTAGCTTGGTCTGCAAAGCTATGGAAAGGATCATCATGGACCTCATAAATAAAGATATTGGGGACCTACAGACACTGGATCCTACCCAGTTCGGCTTTGTTAAGGGCAGATCCTGCCTCTTAAACCTGGTTGACTTCTTTGAAACAGTCACCAAGGCCATTGACGAAGGGAAGGTGGTCCACACAGCCTATCTGGACCTCGCAAAAGCCTTTGATACAATACCCCACTTGGGCATTATAGATAAGCTCACCAGCTTAAATATAAACCCCTATGTCACTAGATGGGTTGCAAACTGGCTCAAGGACAGAACCCACATGGTTAGAATTGCTGGAGCCATATCAGACTCCAAACCAGTTACAAGTGGCATCCCACAAGGCTCAGTCCTGGGACCTCTCTTGTTTGGTATATATTTCTCGGAGGTACTGGCCAACAGGGAAGGACTGTGGCTGACCAAGTTCGCAGATGACTGCAAACTGGGCGCCATAATTGACTCTCCAGCCGACACAAGCATCCTCCAAAAGGGCCTCATAGAAACAGACAACTGGTGCCAGAGCCATGGCCTCAAGCTAAACGCCAAAAAGTGTATAATCATCCCCTTTGGCAAAAACAAAGTGTCCACAAATTACCACATAGGTGGTAATCCATTAAGTACAGAAGAAGTAATTAGGGACCTGGGGACCCAAGTTGATAGCAATCTCTCATTTGACAACCACATGGCCAAAGTGGTTAGAAAAACATTTTATGTAGCCCACCTAATCATGAAGGGATTCACATCTAGATTAGGGGAGGTCATCGTGCCTCTTTACTCATCCCTCATCAGGCCCATAATTGAGTACAATGCCCCTTTTGGGATGTACCTTACCAAACACCTGCAGCAACTGGAAAGACCCCAAAAGTACCTCACCAAGAGGATCAAAGGGCTCATACAGATGCCATATGCTGCCCGGTTAAAGAAACTCCAGCTCTACTCAGTGGCATACCACCTGCTCAGAGGTGACCTGTGCCTGACGTATAAGGCCATGTCCAACCCGGAATTAAGGGACATGCTGCACCTCAAAAAATCCAAATCCCATTGAGCTACATGCTCGAGAGACTTGAACCTCAGCACTGAAATAAATAGGACATGCTGGAGGGACAGATTCATAACCCAGAGGCTCCCTTCACTCTGGAATAAAATCCCAGTCCAGGTTAGGCAGAGTCCCTCATTGATTTTCTTCAAGAGGAGTCTTGATGAGTGGATGGGAGATCATAGGTTTACCCTGGGTATCACTTCTGTGTCACTGTTAGACAGAGGCACAGTATACTAACCTCGAAAAAGGGCATAGCAAAATTCATTTAAAATGGGTGGCGAAAGCCAAACATACTCTGGCTAGGCTTATAAATGCCCTAGGGCAGATAGCCTAGTATGAACCTATGAACAACTTGCCATGGCCTACATAAGGCACTATGAGCACAGATATAGTTTTTTGCTAGTATCTGGAAGCCAGTATGAAGTAGGGGATATAGATTAAACGGTACAGTAAGAGCTTTGTCTTGTGGTTTGCTTTTCAGTTTATTACCACAGTCCAAAAATGCTTGCAGAAATATATGTATCCACTACTGAAGCTCTAGATTCCTCTATCTCTATATGTAAAGACACTAAGCTACATAAATTACTTCACCTAAGATATCTTTTCACCCCTCTTCTAAGGAATGTATTGTAATCTTTTGTGAGAAAGTGTCATTACTCCTGATTTAGGCGTACTGTATACAAGGAGGAAAGAACTCCAAAAGTATGTACAAGAAAATAGTAATGGAGAACAATGTCTTACTGACTAAAACTTTAGAAAATGTTCTTCAAAGTCCAGTTAGCTTACTTAATATATTGTTGTGTATGTAATGTAGTTTTGTAGCTATTCAGAGCAACTCAATCAGTTTGTCTTACAGAGTGGTGCAATGTTTTAGGGTAGTACATATCTTTGGGAAGGAGTGTCAAATGAATTCTAACAATACTTTTTCAACTTGCTACCTTTTACAGTCTACATGGATGTTGACTTGCTATACCATCCTATTCCCCATGACAGTTCAGTTTTAAAAACACTGACCTGGAGTTTCATATTTTTATTAAGAATATTTTCTAATACCGAGCTAACCGAAGTACTGAAGTCTGTCTAATTCCCTACTGGCCTACTGATTGCAGACATACTGCAAATAAAACAATACATAAACAGACACAAACACACACACATACATACACACACACACACGCGCACACACACACACACACACACACACACACACACACACACACACACACACACACACACACACACTCACACACACGTGGAATGCCAACAAGTCATCAAATGGCAGTTTGTTGAACCCAGAAAATCACTGGCAGAGCTGATCGAACATGCCAGTTGTTGTTCTGTGCAAGAATGTGGTACAGTGGGATGAGGATTTTCACTTGTTCACTGTAGTGATTTCTCAGAGTTAGTATATATAATTATCAGGGGCTGTGGGGGAGCTGGGAGCAAAACACAATATTTGTTCTATGTTTTACCCCCAATAGGCTGCTGATTGGCAAGTTGTGTTTTATTAGTTTTCTTTCAATGCATTGAATTTTCAGTGTATGGTCATAGATACACACACACACACACACACACACACACACACACACACACACACACACACACACACACACACACACACACACACACACACACACACACACACACACACACACACACACACACACACACACACACACACACTCACACACACACACACACACACACACACACACACACACACACACACACACACACAGATTCAGGGCAAATGGGAAAGATACATTTCAGTAGCTGTTGATGGATACAGTACTCTATCATCTGAGGTGCCTCTATTACTGACAGCAATGATAGCTTATCCTTTTGCAGAGATAGTCAAAATTTAGAGGACTGCCTATCTTATTTTTGTAATCATCATTTCTGACAATGAAGAATGATAAAAACTACATGACTTTTAAAGTCAAACACTGCTCATTGATGGTCATAAATCAACAAAGTCAACATTTTCCAATATTTACTTTTATGAATTTAGTTAATTTCTTCAATGTTCTCCAACTTAGACATTTATGAAGACATATTTTAGTTATGAAGAGAAAATTAAGCTATAAGACAAAACATATTGCAGTTTAGAACCGGCAATAAGCCAACAGGAAAATAAACTACCAGAGAAACACTACAGGAATTATTAGAGAGTGACTATCAAAGTAAACAAATGTTCTTATAGAAGGTCTATATTAGAGTTGCATATCCCAAGCAGCTTCATTGTAGAATTTAACTCATGTAAAAACATCACAGGAGGGCAACGTTTTTAAGTGCTGTTGAAGTACAGAAATTCATCTTTGCAGCAGAAGTCAGTTTGACAGATTGCTAAAACAGCATATCATCACTTCAACAACTGAATTCATAAATACACGGTATAGGACAGGCTGCTGAATTGTATTACAGATTGGATATAACTTTGATCTGAAGTGCTTTTATTTGACTATTCAGATTGCAATAATTAATGCAGTTTGTATACAAACACTTGAGAAATCATTTGATGTTACCTTACCAGAATCACACATTAATTGTGAGCATTACAGTGGCAGAAGACTGCAATTCTCATGTTAACAGGCAAGAAAGAGGTATATTTTGCACGAGTCTATGACATTGCTAAAATATACGTAGTGTTCAGTAGTACTACCTAACGTGTAAAAAATTAAGCAATGCAACTCAAACAGTAAGATGAAACACAAAGAGAATGATTCAATGGTTTGAACCTTTTTTCGTGAGCAGAGAACTGCTCTGTGCTGCTAAGAGAGAACCCTTCACTTGTAATATATGGGAGAAAATAATGCCTGCAGCAAGAATGAAAACCAAATCTTATGTGGAAATGGACCAGCAACCTAGGACAGATCAAACAAGAAAAAAAAGTCATTCCCCGGGATTCATGAACCTTGCGCCAGGCGCCAGCATAGCGTCGGCGTTATAAAGCCAAATATGGCCACCGAGCGATTCAGGTATGAAGCAATCCCACGTGCACTACCGGCGTGCGCCGGACCTGTGCCGCCCCCGGCGTAGGTATGCTAATCACACTGTGTGCGGTATTGCACCATGCAAATGAAGGCAAATAGCGATTCACGAAGTGGGGCATGCGTAGCGTAAGGGCACGGCAATGTAAACCGAAAAAAACGGTTTACATTTACCCAAACTTGACCAAGGAGTAACGGAAGGCTGTCAACGTCAGGTATCATACAGGTGCAATATGCCAAAGGGGAAAGGCACCGAGAATGTCCAAAGAAAACATGCACAAACTGTAAATAATGACAAAAATGTCATGTACGTAGAAACCACAGCAGAACCCCCGGATATGTGTACAGAAGGTGCAAAGCAATGAAATAATATGACAATGTCCTAAAAGAGCTGTATAATACACATCAGCTGTACAGCCACCACACACCATAGTATGTATGGAAAGCCCAACCCCAGCGCAAGGGTTGTCAAGGAGTGGTGGCAGTGTTCGCGCCGTAACCATGTATTAGCAACCAATGCCATGCAAATGAGGCAGATAATAGTGAATCGCAAAGCTGGCGCGGTGTAAGGATGGAGCAAGCGGCGCAGCGGTACTACACCGAGGAGTGGCCTACGAGATACATGTCAATCGCAGAGGGGTGTGCCACAGTAGGAGGAAGCATATTGGAGGCCAGCAAACCTGGGCTGTACAATGCACATCACAGCAGCAGGACCGGCGTGTGAGGAAATAGATGCGCTGAGAGTACATAATGCGCGCACAGATGCATGTGCACGAGGATGACTATGTTCCCCAACACAGTCATGTGACGGCCTCCCTGTCAACAGCCACGGATATAGGAAGGTAATGCGGAGAATATGAGGAAATGCGGAAGCAGTGTAATTGGAGCCGTAATGAGCAATCAACACCAATTAATCCAGAAAGGGCAAACGGCGGCAGCCGACAACTCTGTATGCAGACTCCTGCATAACGGGAAAGGGGAGGCATATGAATGCAAAGATAGTAGGGGATGTAGTAGAAATGCAAAGAACAAAGAACCGAAATAGCACAGCCAAGTACAGAGGCAGCATAACTGCGGCTGCAGATAAAATGCATCATATGCCATGTGCCTGCAGGATGCAGTAATGTAAGATGCAAAGCTAAGCCAATGCAGGCAACTGTAATGCAACACTAAAGGCAATACCGTTGCAGTTGCAACCGTAAAACACCGAAAATAATCCATGGATACGGCTGCACAGACACACCCAATGACATCACCAGGTATACAGCACAACAGTATAAAGTGTGAATGCACACAACACACAGCGCGATTTCCCAAACGCCGCACCGTAGGGTGTAAACACACGGGGAACTTTTAATATGTATATGGTGGGTGCCGCCGTGGCCGTGATGCATAGGTATGTGGCAGAGACAGACGGAGTTGCGGAGGGTGGTGCTGACAACTACCGTAGGCCTCACAGGAGAAGGAGAGTGTTCAGACCAAGGGTGACCTACCAGGGGCTGCAAGACCTGGAGATAGTAGAGCGCTACAGGGTGGACAGGGACACGTTACAGCAAATAGTGGAGCTGTGCCGGCCACGCCTGAGAACAAGAGACAACAGAGGGGAGCCCATCCCAGTGGACACAAAGGTATGTGTGAGCTTGCGAATACTGGCTACAGGTACCTTTCAAAGGCCAACCGGGGATATAATGGGTATCTCACAGGCATCAGCATCTAGGGTACTACACCAGTTCCTGGATGCCATGTTACGACATGCCCATGAGTATATAAACTTCCCCAGATCTCAGGAGGTGTTGGCTAGCAATATCCGCCGCTTCCACCGTGTGGCACAATACCGGAGGTACTGGGTGCGATCGACTGTACGCACATAGAAATCAAGTCACCGCCGGGAGCAGGGTACACGCTACATAAACCGCAAGGGATACCCTCCATCAATTGCCAGGTCGTGTGCAATGCGCAGGGCATTATCATGGATGTGTGTGCTGGCAGCCCTGGAAGCTACCACGACTCCCATATCTGGCATGCCTCACAGCTGTATCAGGTATTCGCCAGGGGACATCACACAAGGTCACCTTGTGGGGATGCTGGCTATGCACTGGAGCCGTGGCTGATGACACCCATCAGAAATGCACACACACACATGCAAGAACGCCATAATGAGGCACACGCACAAACCAGAATAATCATAGAGCGTGTGTTTGGGATTTTGAAATCACGGTTCCGGTGCTTGGATACATCCGGTGGAGCCTTGCAGTACTCTCCAGGCACATGTGCCCACATATTCATAGTATGTTGTATGCTACACAATATGATTCTGCGGAAACAGCTGCTGCAGGGACATAATGGTGTAGGGCCACCAAGCCCGCCACAACTGCCAAGGCAAGCACAGGCACAGGGCGTTCAGCACCATGAACACGCTGTGCCAGCCCCAGTAGGTAGACGGAGGCGCCCAATATGCCTATGCCCTGGCAAAGAGGGAACGCATAGCACATACTTTGACAGTGTAGGCCCCATGGACTGACACCTCCTTACCTGCACACACAGTGAAATGGACGCCACACAAACATGTCCGCCCGTAATGTGTACCGTATGGCCGGACCTATGTGCGACTCCAACAAAGGCACCGCCCAAACACTGCACACCCAATAGCCAGCAGAGCATGGAACGCCAACACCTCATGCCGGTTCTACAGCACACGGCATAGCCGTATGCTGCCACTATCGCCGCAAGTCGACCACATATGTACTTATGTGCATACACAGATACGGAAATAGATATCAGTACACATGTAGAAATATATGTACGCATACACAGATATAAAGTACAACAGGGTAATATGGAACCCAGGGATGCAAGTTCACAGATAAGTAAGACGCGAAATCTCCACATAGTAAACATAGTGACCGACAACCCGATCATCCGGGAGGGTGGGCAGAGCAGGTAACGCCAGCCATGGAAATGTCAACCTGCATCAATACATATCCGGGTGTCGGGATGATCACCAGTCCATGGTACAGTAACGAGATATGTGCGTGTCATATCCATAGGATATGAGTGCGGAGATACACGCCGCCGCCGGCGATGCGGACAACGTAGGTATTGTGTTCAACCGTCGGTGCGAAAGCGGCAAGCATACCAGTGAAGTGTACGTCATTATGAGGAACGTACCTCATTTGGGGTGTAAAACAGTTCATGTCCCTCGCAGTTCCACAAAGTTCCACATTGAAAATGTCTGTCAAACATCCATTGTTAGGAATGTATTTAAATGACATCCTGGTAAATAGAAATGAATCATAGTAATTCATTAAAGGTTCTTCACTGTAAGTAAATCAGCATATTCTAATCATCCTATGACCTACATAGCTGAAGTTGTTACTATGCCATTACTATGTGTTCCACATTATGCCCATTTGTTCCACATTACTAATGTGTGTGTTCCTCATTTTGGAAATAGAAGGTTGAGAGCCATGGCGGCAATATGTGTATGTGTGAGGTGAGGTTGTCGTGTGTTCCGCTGTGTGTGTGTAATGTGTGTGCCACTGTAAAATGTGTATGTAGATGACATGTCACAGGCGGAGTGTAATAACATGCGTAGGCATACAGTACAGGAACTATAGGCGTATGTACAGCAGTACCCACAAAGTAGTACTGACATCTCCTCAGTGGCCATGCACGTGGCGACGTAAAACGATGCAAAGCGGAAATGTCCCAGAATGTACCACAGGGCCATAGCCAACAGGAGATGCAAAGGACGCATGTACAAACCATGACCGTATGTATGGCGTCCATAAGGTAGACTCAACACGAGACGTCGGCAACGTTACACAGCATCAGGCATGTACGGCGAAAATACGACTGTGCTAACCTGGCACCGATCGTGAACACTTACGGTCCCGTAAATACCGCTGTGTGTTCCACGACCGTTAAGTAAGCAAGCGGCACACGAATAGGAGGCTACCGGTAGCATACAGGCCGTCCCAAGTATAGGTCCACAATCACCGTAACTATCAGTGACAAAATGCCAATGGATAGTAGGCACGGACGAACATCCGCAGATATATAACCGATGTGAAGGAGGAATACGTGCAGGAAGCACACATGCAGGCGATACCGACACCACACGACATCAACAAAACAAACATTCCCAGAACAACAGACAGGTAACCTGCAGCTCCCCAAGCAGGGATGGAGCACACACACAAGCATATCTTGTATGTATAAATGCAAGACCCACACCCCGTACCCGTCACCCACATCCGCAGATATACCCCATCGCACATATCAAAGGGATAACAGCTAAAACCATAGTACAAACATACAGGCAGTCAATGACAGCGGCATACCCACAACAAGCCGCGTGGGAAACACTAGCAGCAGCTGATGCATCCTTGCATCCGTTGTGTACAGGAATATAACAGCTATGTTACACATCTGAATGCACAACGCCATCAACAGACGCCGCCAGGACACGGAGACCCACATGTCGAACAGAATACCATACCCAACACACACAATCCATGGCTAACACCACAGCAAAATGTACCTGACACCACACATAGCGGATGCAGTCACACAAACATGATACAATACATACCATCCTCACGAAGGTATTGCAAATAACCAACGGTCACACGAGGAATGAACCATGGCCCAGTGCCGACGTGTAACGTACGAATGGAGAGGGATCACCGGTGATATGCGTATAAGTACACACCGAGGAACAGCTATTGGCGTGATGAACCCACATGCCTCAGGTGACGACGAATATAAGGAAGACTCCCTGGATATTCAAACCGTATGTTCATACCGAACAAATAGCGAATACAAAAGGAGTAGCAAGCAAGTACTGACGAATACAGAACCAAAGGCCGGAAAGGTATGTCGAACCCAGGAGATGTACTGTTGTGTAACGCATGATACGTATGACGAATCTGTACAGTATGTGAACGGTGTGTGTAGGTAAAGATACCTGTCCATCAGGCAGAGAGTGGTGAAAGTTGGTTATGTAATGCTAAGCCGCAGCATACCAACGACTGTGGAGAACGTGTGCACAGCAGTGGGACAACATGTACACACCCGGGATAACCCCAGGTTAGGCTTGCCACCTTTTCAAATGGCCAAAGTGGGACATTGTCGGGACACACATCAGATGTTACAGGTGGACACATACCCATGGTCAGTACAAAGGGTAGAACTTTACTCTTTTGCCTAAATAAAATCGTAGTCTTGTAGCAGTTTAGTTGTTTATTGTGTGTCTTGTAACATTTAGGAATTTACAAACATAAATAACTATGTTATGCAACTGTTACATGAAAAATGGGACATAATTATGTCCCACAATCTCAGGACATTTGCCATTTGTAATATGTTTTGTCAGGACACAACTGCCCAAAGAGGGACTGTCCCTTGCAAAGTGGGACAGGTGGTAACCCTACCCCACGTCTGCCATAGGGATTTCAAACACAGAACAATGCCACCACCCATGCTGATGCTGGCAGTGGATATCCAACAATGAAGTGCCACAGCAGGGGATAGGACATGTATGTATAGTGTCACAGCACACATGTGCATGGGCATATACCGTCGATGTCATACGGAATGTGCGCACGACGTACACGTATCCCACGCAGTAGGGGTGACTATGTCAATTATGTGTAATGCAAAGCTGTCATGATGGATATGTTCAGAAATCATAGACAGTATCACAGGCATAGCATGCATGATGGAGGGATGGCCTAATGTTATGTACATAAACAAGATATGTATGGCCTGCACATATGGGACAATGTAGTAGCAGAATAGGTACCCGAAATGGAGGGAACAGCAAGTAACCATGTCCAAACGTTCCGTAGCAGGTGCAATGTGTGCCACAATGATGTCCAGCAGGGCCGTGTGTAAACACATGTGCAATGTACACAGCAGTGACACCCCCCCATGGTAGTGTCCACTGAACGGCAGAAGTGGATGTCAACTGTATGTCTATACAGTACGTCCGCTGTGGTGGTACCATGGGTCTGTGTCACCCTACCAGCAAGGGAGCTATCACATGACTAGTGACACAGTGTGCCCCTGTGGGATGTGCACAGGACCTATGTCCCACAGCACAGTGTGTGTCCAGTCTGTGGATGTCACACAGACGCCCGGGCAGAGCAATGTGGCATGTGTGCACACATGCAGGACTGCTCCTCCCACCCTGCCCACTGCAAACGCCATGTAGGAGTACTACATGCATCAGTACTGCGGAGAACATGGCCCATGGCAGAGTAGATTACACCCCTGTGTTAGTGGCATGCAGGTGAGTACAAATGTGTTACATGACTGTCATTTGCATATGTAAACTGTCTGAGCTGGGTAGAGATCACAGCATGACTATACTGAGACATGTAACGTTGTATCCATTGTGTAAGGTACACCACACATGTGTTACTGTAACACTGCCCGCGTGTACATGTGTGTATGGCACAGGTACAAGGGCACCCAAGGTATCAGCTAGACATACGGTCCAGAAATGCGTGGTCCTGCACATGTGTACCCATGCCATGGTGGAATATGGCAACCACAGCACCATGTGGGGCATGTGTGTACATCAACCATGTACAACGTGATATGCCTGTATAGGGACAGTATCCATGTGAAACACACCGCATGACTGTCAGTATGCAAAGGTGATGTGTATGCACTATGTGTGATGTAACTGATGCAATGATATCTACATGATATATCTGCCACACTGACACCTGTATGGTTGTAAGCAATATGAGTAGGATGAGCTAGAATGCTGCCAGGTATGTAGATGTGGTATGTAGGCATGGACAATACTGTGTGACAGCAGGTAGTGTACGTATGCAAATACTGAGCATGAGGGGCCACATGTCTGAGGACTGTGCAATGTCACATGTCCCTGACTTGTTGTAGTTAGCATGATATGCCTGCACCACTGTGTGACCTGTACAGGAGGCACATGGCGTAACATCCCGAGACATAGGGTACGATGTGATGCTGGATGTGTACATTGGCAATAGCATAAAGTGGAATGGCGCTGAAGGGCAAAGAGCGGATCATGTCTGATGTGATACCCTCTGTACCACCCCAACCACCCATGCAATAGTATGACAGGTGGCCAGCATGGGATGTGGTGTGCTGTGGCACACATAAGCCCAACAAGGGTGCCAGTAAAGGCATGCAGGTAGTCAATGAGTGTGTGAAGCATGTATGTCAAGATGTGGCCCAGTGCCATACTGAATGGCCCAGTCATGGGTGTACAAATGCAGCCCCATACGTGCAATGCAGTACCACCCATGTGTAGTGTGATAGATGTGGTAGTGTGGTGGCCAGGGTACACAACGTACATGAATGGGCTAGCAGTCAATGCAGTTTGCTGCTGCAGAGACATGTAATAGCCAGGTTGGCGGGATACAACTACGGCGATTGGAGGTGACATTGGGACTGTGTTCCCAGACATAACATGTGCATGGCAGTACTATGTATGTGTCCACAGGGTTAATACAATGTCCAGCCAAGGATTGGAACCCTGTAGTGAGTGAGAGTGTGTATTGTTGGTAGGTATCCCATTGGCAGGCACGATGCCAGCAACATCTGTGTTGGCAATGCCTGCATCACTGTGGTATGCTGCATTGAATGTGGATGTAGTCAAACAGCAGAGACATACCACCACACTGCGTGAGGGCCCACACTGCAATGTCTGGCAGTCATGTGTAGGTAGCTAGCTGTGGAGTATGTCATGCACCATGAGGACACACCATGACTGTCAAGTGACACACCACACACAGGTGAAAATAACTACCGTGCAACAGCCTGCACATGTGCCCATACAGCACGTGTGCATGGAACAGGAATACCACTGTGGCGTCTGTGAAAAGGCCAGTACCACCATGTCTCTGTGTGGAATAGCATGGTCCCTACCAGTGTGTAAATGTAGCAGAAGTGCACTGTGATCAGTGTTGGCATAGGCATGTAGACTGTCCATCGTACGGGGTGCCATGCCATCAACTACCTCTGTCAGTGGATGTCGGTAATACCGGCTGTAGAGTGTATGTACCATGCATGCTGCTATGGTTGTGTGTTTAGGGTGTGGCTAGCAGGGATGAGAAGCATGGATGTTCAGCAAACAGAGGGGGGATGTGTGTAGGCCTAGCACACAGACACATGGAGGTTTGGTGCATGCCGAGGGTAGTGTAGGTATGGTATGTGTCGTGTAATGTGTCACCCAGCTATGCGTACTGCATGGCCAAGCATGTGTGGGTACATGGGAGTCCATACTAGGGAAGGGCGTGTTGCTGTCAATACATAGCAGTAGCAACTGTCCTAGGTGCAATGTACAGTATGCCAACACGACCAGCATGTAACCTGTGGTGTACAGTGTATTCACTGTCGCGTGTCACAATGTGCGTAGTGGTCACGAACATGGGTATCTGAACATGGATTACCTATGATGCAATGTGTCTTGGGAATATACAGTATGTGTGTAAATCACTGTGTGGTGTGGGAACCACCCACCCGTGTGTGTCGCAGTCCAGGTATGTGCCTGGGAGGTATGATCTGTGTACAATCTGGACTGGCAGGTGTGCCGTGTAGGGCATGGAGGCAGGTCCCAGGCACTGCAGATAAATGACATATGTGCTGTACTGTGTGTGCAGTGCTTGTGTACAGCACAGTGGAGGGTGTAAGCATTGTCACACATCACTGCATGCTGTGCCTACCTGTGACAGCCCTGCCGGAGACAGACATGTGACACCGCTGCACAGGCAGCATAGCATGTGAAGATGTACATGTGGGCTGCACACCTTAGGCAGATGTCCACAGGTCATGTGTGCCACGGTAGTGTGGTTGAACACGACTATCACACTGGACAAACACCACATGCCTGCATAACTACAGTATGACCATAGTCAACAGTCCCAGTGACAGAGTAGGCCAATGTACACTATCCCTGCGTGCAGACCACTGGCTACTGGACACCTGGCTAGACACACACCTGGAGGGTTAATTCACCATTGAGCCATCACATGTCCCAGTCCATGTGGGCCGTACAATGTCATCACAGGGTGGTCACAATAGCAGGTGGCAAGGCAGACACGGTGTACCAGGTGATGTGTCATGTGTGCATATGTCGACTAGCACAGCCGTTCACATGTCTGCAACATACTGGTGCACGCTGTATACTGTTACATGATGTATGGAACTGCACTGTCACCCACTACAGGGCCATCTGACACAGGTGTGTTGTGACTGGTGTAACCCATGTTTGCACAGGATACACACCGCTGTTGTAGGCAGCCATGCTGGTGGCTACCAGTGATATATGCAGTGGTCATACAGACATACCGTACACAGTGTTCATGCAGGAATGTCCATTGTCGTGGACGATGTGCTGCTATGTGAATGTAAGTGTGTGTTGTGAATGTTACACATCCAGAAGACACCATCTGGTGCAGTCATGGTTGTCAACACCAGTACACACATCCACAGCAGTCAGAACCCAGTCCTGACAATGTGTGTCAGTCACCCTCGTACTGTGTGACATATGTGCACATGGCGGAACACCTCCCACTGTCATCTAGGCTGGCTACATGATGGCTGGAATGTGCTGTAGAAATGTACAATGCTGGTAGCCCAATGAAGTACCTGGAACCAGACACAGTACGCTATGTCAGCCATGTAAACCATGCACAACAATGACCGCCCAACAGACACAAACAATGCATTGACACATAGAACATGTGCACATGACAACCCCAATGAGGTATGTTGCACATATTGATGTACAATTGTCATCTATGGCCATAGCATGGATGCAGACACACATACTCCACAGGTAGTACCATGTGATGTAGGTAGGGGAGCATTGCTCGTGTACATGTCACAGTAGCTGTACACACACATGTCCTGGATAGCCGTCATGTAGGGGTAGCTGTGGTATGTGACTACTGGACATGCCTGTACAAATGACCATGTCCCACAGGAGATGTGTTATGTGTGTACCACATGTGTCGTGCTGACAACAAGCTGTGATGTGTACGGCTGCCGGTGTACCTGTGTGACATTGTCTGTGATGGGTGCAAAGGCATATAGTATCGTATTGCATGCACACAAGCCCCACATAGGCCCATAGCCTGAACATACAATACAAGGAGTGTGTGGGATGATAGCAACCCACAGGAGGAGATGGGCATGGCCGGCAGGCCACAACCACATGGGTGTGTACGGTGTACACGTCCACCACGCATGAGCATCTGAGAGGCTAGTGTTACAGCTGTACAGGGTTGCATGCATATATGTTCAGCAACATCCCTGTGTGTCCCACCACTGGCCCGTGGACCGATGGACACCAACCAAATGTGCAGATATGACATGTGCACAGCACATCACAGATGCCTACTGTACAACAGGCTTACCGTGTAGACATGTGCACAGTAGGTCTGTGCCAGCTGCAGTCAAACATGTAATGTGCCGAACCACACCAATAGTCCAGGCCATGCCACAGATGGACGTGCAGGCATCTGTGTATGTATGGCTGTGAATGTCTCCGGCATAGCAATATAGCTGTGTCACCATTGTGAACAACAATATGAATGTGTCATATGTGTGAGGGGTGTGTCATACGCATATGGTCTGATCGACGATACCATAAGTGACCCTGCTATGTGAACATTCCTGTCCCCATACATGGATACCTATGCCGTGCCCAACACCACATTCACAGAGGGAGGGATGGCAGTGTGTAGTGCAGCAGCAGACATGGGGGTGGCAGCAGGCACTGGATGTACACATATGTGGTACCCACATCGGTGCAGGCAACCATCCATGTGCACGGGATAGCAGTGTGTGTCCCCATACAGCACTGTGTTGATCAATATCCCAGCACATAGCACCTGCCAGGGTTACAGTGTATGCATGGATGTGTGATACCTGCATGCACCAGACACACCCTCAGCAAGCAGCGTGCAGCATACCTCGCTTGAGGCCAGTGTCCACACCATGGCAATAGACATGTTGAATGTCCATATACACATAGCACTGACATATGGAATGGACAGCCACCCTGCCAATATCGTAAACCCCCAGGTGGATCACAACCCAGTGCCATGTATGTGGCATACCCTGCCATACCATGCAGACCTGCCCAGCAAGGCTGCATGAGCTATCACAGTCCTACATGGTGCAATGGACAAAAGGCACTCTCACTATCAACCATACACAGCAGTAATGTGGCGGTGATTCACCCTGTGGTGTCACAGGTGCTGTGTGATGCTTTGGACAATGTGTGTGTGTACATGCTATGCATGGCCTGTCCTGCTAATGTGTCATGGTTACACATTGCCCTATGTCTATCACATGTGCAACACAGGTGAGCTGTGGCAAGTTGTCCAACACCCGTACAGTGCTGTGTGGATGTACATGGCACGACACATGCATGTGCAGGTGTCCATGTGTATGTGTACAGTGCCACTGCTGACGTTCACAATGGCTACAGATGTGATGTGTACTGACATATACACAGCGTCCAGGTGAACAGCAGCACCGACGTCACATGGGGACCTATGCCAGTGATATGGACACAGGTGCAGCCAGGTACACATGTCCACAGCTGGCTAACATCTACATGGTGCGTGTACAGTCTGATGGGGTGGCAAACAGATATGATGTGACACACACTGCTCAATGGTGTGAAGACAACACATCGGCTGTGTCACTGCCACGATGCCTTTCACAGATTACTGTGCAGATGCCGTACTTGTCATAGCAATGTATCTCCAACAGTATGCCAGCACAGCAGTGTAAATGTGACCTGCCACCATCATTATGTCTTACAGATAATGCCACGATCCCGGCTTCCTGCATTCAGTCGACAGGAGGAGGAGGTGATCATACCATACCTCCATAGTAATCATAACATGTTATTTAGTCATGTGCCACAGCAGGCACAGGAATGACAGGAGATGTGGGAGGAGATGTGCAGGAGGGTGAACAGCCTGGGCGGATACAACCGCACTTATCAGCAGATCCGCAGGCACTGCACAGACCTGATCCGGCATGCAAGACAGCGTGCCGCTGCAATCGCCAGACAACAACGTGGGACAGGTGGTGGGCCACCAACCCAGCCCCCACTCACAGCCATGGAGGAGCTCCTGGCCAGTCTGGGGACACCCACGGAACAACACGCAGAAACCCATGCGTCCATCGTGGAGGTGGGTGTCTCCCGAACTATGAGCTTGGAGCTGCATGGTAAGTCAGGGTTGCATGTTTGTATGATAAGTGACGTGGGGTGGGTGTCATAGTACAACACATAATATAGCCATACATGCCAGGTATATGGCCACACAAGACGCATACTACAGTATGCTATGTTGTGTTAGCAGACATGTGCATAGCACATGCTAACTCACAGACGCATGATGTGACATGCACACTGCTGACTGTGGCGATAGTAATGGATAATGTGTATACCTTTGTGTCATCCCTTTACAGGTACGTCTGGCGTGTCACAAACACAAGGGTCTGTTGCAGGTAAGTCTGTTGCTAGTCAAAGGCATGATATGGTGTATTGATATTCCCCATGTGTCCATGCATGACATGCACACCTGTGTGTGCCCCAGTCACGGTATACAGGTTGCACCACACACACACCACCCATGTACAGTAGATACAACCGTTAGCGTAGAGTGGCATGACACCACACGGCCTATTGGTGTGTCACGTGCATTCAGCTATGCATACAATGGTGTAGGTGTTCCACAATGGCTGCATGTGTAGTATGCATCGGTATGCCTCTGCAGTATGCACACAGTACCACATAGTGAGCTGTGATCTTGCCAGAGCACAGGTGTTACCAATGTGACCTATGCCCCTGCATCGGGTGCACACGTTGTGACATGGCACATGCCATGTCCCATGCACGTGGATGTCTGGCTGCAACATTGTCACACCATGACATGACCTATGCACGACATAGCACACATCCACACTGTCCGCATATCTGTAGGGAATGTGACACCTTACACTACTATGGTTGTATGTCACATGGGGCACCACAGGGCCATGTGCACGATGTCCACCACACACAATTGTCAATGACCCAGACAGACAAGGCCATGGTCGATACCTACAGGCATGTTTCCACACAGTACATCCACAGTGGGTAGTCACTGTTGCACCCTGTACACACATAGTGGGCTCATCACTGTAGTGGCCCCCCTGGACATCCGATGTAGTACACCACTGACATGGAATGCCTCTCCACAGCTACTACAGGTGCCTCCAATATCCACCACATACGTGCTGCTGGGCGGCTTAACTGACTGACAGACATGGCAATGTAATGCATCCAGGTCACGCATCACACGGAAACATAACTGTGTCCTGCTACTGTGCAGTGGCACAGTGCCCGCACTCCACACTGTACAGCTATGTACACAGATCACACCAACCGCACCTGCACAGACATCCCTGTTAACCATACATTGTATCTGTGGACTGTACACATAACACTGCACCATGACAGCCATTGTGATGTGGTGCATGCAGTGGGACACCATCGTCACATGTCCACATGATACCACACATGTTTGCGGTGTACATGACATAGTGTCGGCAGACATGTGTACTGTCAACTCGCCCGTGGCCACACGGTGTATCGCGATGATGCATGCAAACTACCATGAATGTGTGTACTGCATGCCTAATAAAAGACACCTGCCTGTTGTACTGTTCCCACCAGGGCAGTGTGCATACTGCCACTAGGAATGTCTGGTCTACATTCACTGGTCTGTGGTGTGTGAATGCTGCATGCCACCTGCAATATCACATGCATGATGTCTGTGTGTGTGTGTGTGTGTGTGTGTGTGTGTGTGTGTGTGTGTGTGTGTGTGTGTGTATTGTAACTGACGGTATGCCTTTGTATTGACAGGTGCTGTAGGTGAGTTCCCCTCCTGCGTCAAGCTGATGCTAGTGTCCCCACAGATACTAGTGGTGATGACCATGTGCATGAGGCACAGGCAGGGTCGTCACAGGCACACACTGTGCCATTGGATAACATCACACTTACGTCCCCTTCATCCCTGAACACGGTTCAGATGCCGACACATACCCCAACACGGTTGCCCATAGATGACGGTCAGTCAGCGTCTGTTGGCATCGAGCAGGAATGTGTGGTGGCTGCAGAAGGTGTTGCCAGTGTAATGACTGCTGCAGTGCCACGCAGGCATGTGGCAGGTGCTGCTCGTAGGAGGAGCACCGCTAGACATACACCTGCCGTACAGGGTGCAGCAGCTGGTATAACCAGACGCATGTTCCAGACTGTAATGGCGGAGCAGGCACGTGCGAGCGGCAGAACCAGGAAGGGCAGAGGCTGCAGAGGTCCGCAATCCATTCCTTGAATGACAACATCCAGGCATTGGCGAATGCACAACAGCATCTTGCCGATGTTCTGGATAGGAGATTGGGTGAGATGGCTGGTATCCTCGACCGAGGCATGGCCATCCTTGAGCGTGGCCTGTCCGTGCAGGAACACCAGGTAGGGGTGAGGCATAGGGCACGTGGGTGAGCCAGCAACACCACTTGGTGCAGGTCAGCGTGTGCGTGCCACCTCCCATGCCCGCCCACCCAGTGCTGGTAGCAGCAGCAGTGCAGCTGCTACTACACCGACCACACCAGGACAGAGCAGGCCACATGGACATGGCCCTGGATGGCCCCGGCGTGGGCACGTTTCCAGCGGACATGTGACATCGGAGAGTGGACTGTCTGTACCTACACCCGGTCGTGCCCGTGCGACCCCAGGCAGGCCCGGGTCACGTCGCGGCAGGCGGACACAGTGAGCCGTAACACCTGCACTGTACAGTCTGGGGCTGCCAAGCATACCCCGTGTAGGCATCACAGATTACTGAACTGTGTACACACAAACCCACACACAGCAAACACGACTGTAGGGCTCCACCACACCCACATGCAATGTACACAGTCATGCCCAGTCAATGCACAGGCCCTTACACACACACATGATGTCATCCATTGGTACAGCCTATGCCTGTGGCACACATATCACCCTGTGCATATGATGAAGTCTCTGCCACATAACTGTGAGCTACACCATCAGTGCATGGTTATGCAAACATATTCTGATGCACAGGGTGGACAAGATAGTGAGAGGTGTATGTGATACCTGTGTCCGCATAGTACGTGATGTGTATGTTGTATTGTGTGTGTATGGCTGGTGACAGGTGTGTATGTGATGTGGGTTGTGCACTGACATCATGCAGCAGACATACCATGCAGGACAGGTGCAGCATTCATTGATCTGTGTACACAGTATGTGTGGTGGTTACATGTGTAGCACCATGTTGGTTCCGTTAACCCGTATGACAATGATGGTGTACTTGCATGTGCCTACTGGGAGCACTGTAATTAGTTCCCCACGCGTAGTTGTGGGGTACCCTGAGCACGTCTGGCAACATCAGCATAGCACAGGTACCGCTTTCGACATGGACCCCTACATAGGAACATAGGCGCACATGTACATAACAGGGTATGTGCCCTACGACATGTGTGGACCTAGCATGACCGTGTGTGGCTGCTAACACCCCTCAGGATGGGGATGCCACATCCATCAGTCCCCAGTCCCTCGTCCAGCACTGACACACAGATGATGCCTGGTGCATAACTATATCCACACATCCACACCTCATTATTACTCCTGGACTAAGGCAATCAGTGCCTTTCCTTCACATGGGCTGGCACTCCTCTACGTGTTGTAGGGGGTCTCTGGCCATTGACCCTGTTCCCCCAGCACGTCACACTCAACTTTGTGGTGATGTGTGTGACAGTCGCTTCTGTGCCCGTGTTTGCCTGGAGCCTAGAAAGTGGAATATGCCCATGTCACCCAGGTCAGACATGGCCGTGTATGCCAGGCACAGATCACCACAGAGCAGACATGCTGTGAAGGTTTACAGCCGGAGTCCCCTTGGTCGTGCAGCTTGTGACACATGTCCTAGCACCGTCATCCCCGCCTTGTGTAACGTTTGCGGCCCTCCCGAGTGCTGCAGGCATCAGGTTAGCTACAGGCCAGATGTGCCAATGTACGCAGTCTTTGCTCTGGTGTGTGATGTGCACAGGGGTACAATGAACACCCCTGATGTCGATGTGATTCCTTCCAGACCAGGAGGCCACAGTGGAATGTCTTCACACCCACATTGCCATTGTGTGTGTTGACAGATGTTAACGACAGGTGTCTTAGCCATTTCCATGAACATGTCCACCATCTGGAATAGCTTACCACCTACATGTGACATTGGGCCGAACATGTCCTTCACACTGGGTAGGTCTGCACCTTCTCTGGCATGTAGTAGCAGGCCATGGCTCTGGCACCACTTATCCATGTCTATGACGCCCTAGGTGGATGTCCGTGTCACATGGGGTGTTGGGTATGGTGGCTGGTGCGTTGTCATCTGCATACCTTGTCTGCCACAATCCCCTATGATTGCATGCACAGTGGAAGGTCGAATGCCATATGGCAGGGGGCCCAGGACTGAGTCCTGTGGGCCTCCACTGGAGACCAGATATGAGTGTGACAAGGCACCAGGAACACCAACCATGTGTGGTGTGACCTCCAACCTTTCTGAGAAGCATCGGGTGACATATGTCCACACATGTATGCTGGCGAGCCTTTCCATGAGTCCCATGTGTAGTGTGCTCTGAACGCTCCCACCAGGTCATGGTACTGTGTGCAAACCCACGTATCCCCATCAATGGCCGTGGTGACCACTCCAGACAGGACGAGCAGGTTCAGGAGGCAGGATCTGCCCTTGACTATGTTGTTGTGGGTATGTTCCGGTATTGGCTGTACACCGCTGTCTGTATCCATGGGCACCTGTATGGACCTCCCCACAGCTTTGCAGACAAGGCTTGTCAAGCGGATAGGGTGTGGCTGTCTACAGTCCATAAGAGCACTACCCTGGCATAGTGGGACCACAGATGCCATATGACGTCCATTGGGGACATAGCCCATAGTAAAGCTAACATGACACAGTGGCCGCATGTGTGGGCCGAGGCCCTCAATGAGGATGGGTAGCACACAGCCAGGGACACCATTGGTGCCCAGTGGTGCTGTGTCAACCGCCATACAGATATGGGATCATTCCAGGCCATATGAGATGTTTGGGAGGCTACACTCTGGTGGGATGGATATGTCCCTCTTGGGGGGGGTGGGATGTATGCATGGAAGATGTCCGCTGGTTTGCAGACAATGTCTGTGGGTGCAGTGACCGTTGTACCATTCTGGACCATTTCCAGCCAAGTCAGTGTGCCCCCAACCATGTCCTTACCACAGTTAAGGAAGGCCCTATGGTTGTCTCATGTGCCCTCTGCAGTACCACTCCCACAAGTGGCCGTGGATGATTGTATGTGTGGCCGTATGGTGATGCCGGTATGAATGGGGGATGGTTTCCCTGGTATTGACATTGCTCTGTCATGTATTAGCTCCAACTGTTGATGTACAGCTAGTCAGTGGCTGGGGTCCACCACACCATGTGCCTACCTGTGGTGGACAAGGTCCTGATGTTATCATGTTTGCCTGTTGCAGACATGCATGTGGGTGCTCAGAGAATGCATTCGTTAGGCGGTTGCCGGTCTGGCCTGGGTCAACACTGGCATGGAGGACTTGTAGGGTACCACACCAGTCGTATGATGTGTGTGGTTTGTTGTGGAGAGGTCAACACTTAGGTCCCCCATGCCGGTGTTGGTTACAGGATGTGGATGACCAGTGGATCCACTATATGGTCTGGCATCACCATTGAGGGCTGTACATCCTGTGTGGGGCATATCCTCACCATGTGTGATGGGCAGAACTGTCAGACATCCCCCCCTAGTATGTATGGTGCATGGCTGTTTAACAGTGGCCGGGTGTGAGAACACCTGTGACCAGTGGCGTAGTGTGTTGTGCCATGGCTGATGTTCCCAGTCTATGTATGGGTGGTTCATGTCACCCAATACGGTGCTGTTGTGAGAGCATGCCCACTCACCAGTGTCCTCAGGACATCTGTGCAGGTAGCCTGTGTTTGGGAGGGTTGTCTGTAGCATGCAACAAACTGTAGGCCAGTCCTACACATGGTTAATTGCACCTAGATATTCCCGATGCAGCAGCCATGTCTGTGGCATGGCGGGTTGCTGTGTGGCTGGACACACACGCCATGCCACATGTGCTCTGTTT
>NC_056737.1:542384276-542565367 GCF_019279795.1 Protopterus annectens
TTCATATACCATTTATTGAATTAAACATCCAACCAAATAAGCAGGGTCTTTACCTCCGCTTGCTTATTTTACTTATGAAGCAGCGCTCCATCTCTCACTTCATTTACCACTTATTGAATTAAACATCCAAACCAAGAAGCAGCTTCCTTACCTCCACTCACTTATTTTATTCATTGAGCAGCCTCCAACTGCTCACTTTCCATTCCCAATTCATTGAAATGAACATCCAACACCAAAGGGGGAACAGAAGACATCGAGCCTGTCCCTCTTCTCTGACCACCAGCCTTACCTGTCTGATCCCCCTCCCTCTTACCTAGATGTCCAACAATCTAACCACCCATACCAAAAAAAGTGGGGGGTTATGTCAAACTTTATTTGGAGTAAGCCATCCTCTCTAAACCAAATTGGATCCCTGTCATCAACCCTAAAAGCCCAGCATCTAAGTACCAAAAAATGCCAATTGACTAAATGGTTAAAGTAATCCAGTGATCCCCTTCCAATACTAAAATAGCCACACATTGCATATTTTCTGTATATTAACTAAATTCTCACTTATTCTAACTACCAGTATTAACATCACAATTAATCCCCGGACATTCCCTGCCAAAGCAACACCAGAACATTAAACCTAATGCCACGCAAAACCATACAAGGGCAATTGTATATCACAATGCATAACTGCAGCCCTATTTTATTGCCCAGTGTGTATAATAATAATATGTCCTTTCCAAAATCAATTAAACCACATTCAGCTATCACACCAACTAGACATTATAAGCAAGAAATCAGTTAATGGCCATCATAACATTTGCTGATCAACAAACCACCCTCTGAATGACTTCTATACAATCTTACATTAAATGCCTAATGAACTGTAGCCCCATGAACCTCCATTTACCAATGCCAACCATCACAGTAAAACCTCTTATCAATAGCCTATATCCATCTGCACACTATCAAACCTACCCCAGCTTACCAACCAATGAACCACTGACCCAAAGTTAGTATGTTCTCATACCCTTGTCACCTATGCCACTATACTACTCCAAACTACAACCTCCTTGACCAACTGAATTGGCTTAGCTTTTCCCTACTCCTAACAATTAACTAAATCTTTCAGACAAAACTCCTTTCAAACAGACAGCTGCAACACAAATTACCAATCTTGCAATGTCCTACCATTAACCCTCTTTAAAATGTACCCCACACTCCTGCATCAAGCCTCTAATCCTAACCCAACCAGACACACTTTGTCTAATGGCAAGAACTGCACAACCCCTACCATGGCCATATTGAACAGATGAAAATGAACCATAAACCCCCAACAACTCCCTCTCAACCAATATTTGAGAGAGAGAGAGAGAGAGAGAGAGAGAGAAATCACAATAGCAAAGGACTGTACCAAGTTACTAACCCACACCCAAAACAACCCAAATAAACTAGCTGACATGCAACTGCAGGACTCCAAAAGCTGAACAACATCCTTAATCTGTTGCTTGTTCCTTGCCTTTCTTTTGAAGCTTTTCTTCCCTTATGTAACCTATGCAACTAGTAAGGAATGAAAACTTGGCCTGCATCTGCAAGGAGTCCCAAAACCATGCCATGCTTAAGCCTTCTGGCTCCCGCGTAGGCAACAAAGTACCCAGTTCTTGAAATATCCCCAAAACACCAGCCTACCTACAATGCTTCCTGAAACCCTACCTACAAAAATCACCCAAAGTACAAGTGAAATGGTTCTTGTGTTACTCTCTCTAAAAACCTTAACCTGGTATGTGATATTACCAGTACTTACTTGAGGGAATGATTTGTCACCTTGAAGATACCATACCTGAGGAACAAACTCCAGTGTCCTGTCAAGCAGAACACATCCTTAGCCCTCTACTAACACAGTTTACACAACTGGATGGGTAACTAAATTCACCCCAAGGTTTCACCCATCTGGAAGCAAGGGTTGTACTTGGCTGGCTTGTAAGCCCTGCAGCCATTAGCCTAATAAATTCCTATGATCCTATGATTGTTGTGACTCTATTCCACCTGTGGGAACTCCACACTCCCAATAAACAATCCTCCAGAATTGTTTTACCCTGCCCCCAACCTATATCTTCCTCACTTGCCCTCACACTACCCAAACCACAGTCAATCTGATGTGCCTTAATTAATCCGTATAACGTAGGATTACCTGTGATCTCATTGTGCTCCACTTCAGTCATCAGATCATCCACCCCAACAGAATCTATCATCTTGCAATTCTGCTTCCTTCAGGCCAATGACCATTGCTCACTCTGCACACTGCCCTTTGTGACCTTGTTGCACACCATTCTGGCAACCAGGACATCCACTGCAACAGCCTCCATTACCTTTCAGACTTCCTTCATTCTGGCCACTGACCGAGGTTCACTCTGCACCTCCCCACCTATGAAATGCACTTCCTTCAGCCATTGAGTGTTGCACTCTCAATCACCTTTCACACCCACTTCATTAAGGACAATAACCAGTGCTCATGCTGCGCTTCCCGCCAGCTTCAGTGTTGAGTGAATCCCCTGAAAACAGCATCCCTTGACTGCTGCCCTGCTTTCCTGTCGGACATCTGCCAAAAGAAAAAAACACAATAAGTAATGTACCAATTAGAGAAAATAAATAAACAATAAAAGCACATTTTAAAGCCAGACTCCTGTCTATTACTTCCATTAATATGCATTAATCTCCTATCCCTCCTTCCCAACTGCACTTCATTCCACTTGTCCCTTCCTTTTTTTTTTAATTTTATTAATATATTTGATCCCCCCACCCCACACACAATATGCACCCAATTAAGAGCTTCTGCAATCCACACTTCCTGAAATTCTATTCCAGCAATCTGTATCAGGAATTCCTTACTGATATGCATGGCAAATCGAACTTGATCATATTAATTCATTAACAGTGTTTTTTTTTAATATACAAGTGAACAGCCTACCTTAACCATCCTGTGACCCTCCTATTTAAGGTTCTTAATACACCATTAATAGTCTGTGTTTCACCTCATACCCCATTCGTCCCACTCTATGATGCCTAACATTCTCCATTTTAGAGATGGAAGGCTAAGAGTTAACTGAAACCCCCAAAAGAGTAGCTTACTAAGGCTCTTCTGCATTACCCACAATGGTTACCATACCTCTCAACCACTCAGTGCCATACCTCTGACACTCCTTAGCACAAAATCTGAATAAAGTCACAAATAAAAGTGGGACAAAGGCCCAGAAATAAGGACAACCTTCAGATATAGCCCTAAACCTAGCAAGTTGATAGAACAGTGTTTGTTTTAACATGAACTCTCCGACAGGTAAGAAGTCTGAGCCTCAAATGTCTGTCATGATTTTCAAACCTGAATCCTTAATGATTTGCCATTAATGTTATAGAAAACCTTAATTTTGTGAGAAATGGATCAAAATATGAAGCAAAATCTGGACTTTCTGCAAAATCTGTAAAGCTGAAAAATATGTCTAGTGCAAAATCTGAACAAAACCTGACAGAATGGAAAAAAAACGGGCACATTTTAAACACCAGTCCCAAAAACCCAGAAAGCTGCCAAAACAACAATATCCTTCTCAGCAGTTATATTTCTGAAAGATACAAGTCCAAAAAACAAACGCAATTCATCATCCAGACACTACACTCCTCAAACCATTCTAGTCATTAGCCAGAAAGTCAAAAATGTTAGAAAGAAACAAATATCGTTATTTAGATGCCTGCAGCCAAAACTCAAATAATTTTATGAAGAACAGACCACAACATGAGGCAACATTTGGGCAAATGAAAGTTATGGTGGTTACCACCTCTCTGAGGTGCAACCGCTTCTAGCAGGTACCTCACAACCCACAAAACTCACACTCTAAGACAAAGAACCATTACAACAGATCAGAACTGCAATTGGTTACAACCCCCTTCTCCAACAAACAATTCCAGCTGAGAGAGCTCCCTCTACGAACTTGTAAAGCTGAAAGAATATATTCTAAAGTTATGAAGTCTGAAACACTACTATCTGTCTTTATTTCCTACTTTGTCACAGATATGCCAGAAAACCACACTTTATGACACTGACCACAAATATGAAGCAACATCTAGACACCCTTGAAAACTTTTGGGCTGAGAAGTGATGCTCTGACACCCATAAAATACCCCGGACCTTCACTGCCATGAATCAGAAAACCGTTAGCCCAACAAGATGAACAAAAGCAGCTAAAACCTGTGTGCCATCTCTACCCTAGCACCACATGACGAGTAAGCCAACAAGACACCCCCAGAATGTAAAGGAAGCAATAACAACACAAGCAACTTCTCCCAATAAACAAAACAAAACATTACTCCAAGACCACAATCCATCCATTAACCCACCCACTGGAATACTTACCTAATGACGGGATAGCACTTGTCCACACTCTGCAAGCCATCCACCTCAAAAGCACGCACTGGTCTCAAGCTTACAGAGTTTCCAAAACAGCTCTTCTGCTACCAATCATCCACTGAAGGACACAAAACCTGAACTCCACTCACCAGCATCATCCAGTCAATTCAGCTTCCCAACCTAACAGCATTTGAAAGACAGGATGTGTCCATTCCTCAACATTACTTCCCAATCTTCCTCTTTGACAGTTAACTTTACCTGTGCATGCGTGAGAGCACAGCCTGCAAAAATAGCCTAAACTGAGACTTACAGCTCAGCCAAAAGCAACAAAACCACAGAACCACAAGGAATAAGCACAATACTGCAGCACCTTCAATTCCTAAAAGTCTGCTATACCCACGACAACACAAGTTCACAAAATGGAAACAAGCAGCAGATATCATGAACAGACAGCACCCCAAAATGCTGCCAAACGAACATCGCTGATAACTGCAACATACTGCAGACAAGCACAGAAGTGTAACAAAAAAAAAAAACTGTCCTGTCTCACTGCAAGCCATCTCCAATTGGAAGACAAATACAGCCACAGCGTCAAGAACTGAAGGGACTCCAGGAGACCTGAGTGAATGCCACAGTCTTAAATCCAGCAGTAAATGAGTCAGCCCACACTTCAGCCCCATCTGCACCTTGGCTGTGCAACCCCCCCCCCCCCTCACAACAGGCTTGGACTAGGACCACGACCACCCAACTAAAATCGAACAAAAATTAAACCAAACAGAAGCATCACCTAAATAACCAGACAAAACACTTCAATACAAAGGCACCAAAATACATAAAAACTTCACTGAGGTAAATCCTTCTGCAACTGTCAACCACAGAGAGAGGCAAAACCTTTCTTGTAATAGAGTTTATGACACTTTATAATTGATTTCTTCATTGTTCTATGTTTAATATTCAAACACATGCCCTCTAGTTCCAGATTTAAAAAAAAAATGCCATACTACAATTACTCACCTCTTCAGTCAACCTAGCTTGACCCAAGGCCTACCTGACCACCAGAATTCCTACAGGTCATCTCGGACATGAACCTACTCTATAGCAAGTTCATGCCAAAATGTGATTCCTTACCCAGTTTCACTTGCATAAACCCTTTAAGCCCTTCCCTACCCTTACCTCTTTTCCTCCCAATCATGTCTCATTCCCATTTAAATCTTTTACCCTCACCTATCCTCTTAACTCCCGCTAATATATTTATCTAACCCCCCCCCCCGAAGATGTCCTTGGACAAACTGGTTTGCTACCAAACCTCATTTACTGCCAATTATTTTTATTCATTTGTTAACTAGGCAAGGCCACTTGACACGTGTCCTTTTTAGAGGTGACTTGGATGCACTGTTTGTTTAAGAGATTTAATTGGAGTCACACTACTGGCAAATAATAGTGCAAAGAATCACACTTTACACCCTGGGCTAGAGGGGGCAGCTCACTAAACTCTCATCGTTTTACTCCTCTGTACTACCTGCCAAACAAACAGCATAAAAGGGAAACAGTAGCAGTAGCAAAAGTATGAAGCTACCAGAAAGGACAGGTTCTACTTCAGCATGACCTAAAGACAAAGAAACAATGTAAGATGGGAACAGGGAAATCTGATCTTTGGGAAATGCTTCCTCAATGGCAGTAATAAGACAAAACACACTGCAGTCTTTATGGGTAGGTCACTGCCTTATTGTAGTGAGTATAGGCTGCCATCCTCATCCCAGGATGGTGCTCACTGTTTTCCATCCCCATGATCCTTCTAGCACCAATGCTGCTAATCCAATATAAGTCATTTGGGCTGCAATAATGGCCTTAGTCCTCTATGGTTCTGACAGGTAGTTCTGAAGAACAGTAGCACTGGAAGTACTTTTGTTATACTGTTAGAACTGTCTGGACATTAAAACCTTACTGACTGTTAACATTCTGCCATAAAATTAACAGTGCATAGTGTATTAACTGCACACATCATCTACGTATTCTAATCATGTAACTTATTCTCTCGGTAGCCTCTGTCTTTCTCATCACCATCAACTGTACATTATTGATAATTCATATCTTCAGTTACCAAAACATCTATCACATATAGATTGCTTACTTAGACTAACGAATTACAACTTGTTGTTTTCCTTCTGTGGATTTAACTGTCTACATGTACCATGTATTGTGATTTATCTAATTAAATATCATAGCAATTGCACTGTGTATTGTCTTTCATGCTAAACAAATACTGATTCTAGTATAACATGCAACATTATGATTTTTATAGCAGGAGAAGACCTGATCTTCCACATTCTCTCTCTCAGTGCCCATTTCTGAACTGTAAACATATAAAATATCCGAATTGCACATTTTTTTACACTAGCAGTTTTTGAGTTTCTATTTGTTTTTTTTAGACAATTGGAAACAAATTATGTTCTTCCCTTTCTAGGTGAAAGTGGACATTTAAGCACTGAATCTAACATTAGTAACTTAATAACTCCCAAGAAGAGCTCATGCCAACTCCAAAGAACAAGTGATTATAAAATCTATGTTAGTCCCATGAAAGGTATTACATCATGCCTATGTTTCAATATCTTTATGCCTGCTAATATTCTGTTAGCCTATTCTACTCTGTTCTTGTTTTTGCTCTGATCAGTTTTGAAGTGGTCTGATGACAATCTGATGTTATTTGTTTTCTCTATTTTTTATTTACTCGGCTCTTGTTTGAAAATAAGTCTAGTCCTGCCTAGACAGTTAAATTTTCCCCTGTAGAGCGTTCCACCCTCTTGGTTTTGTATCTGAACTGGAATGTTATCATTTCATCCTGAATATACTTATCTTGATGTCATTATTTTGATCTATAGTGATAGAGATGTTGTATTTGTTGTACTGATTTACATTTACTATACCCTTCCTCACTCTATCACTCTCTTCATCTGTAAACAGAGGATGTCAGTTATTGAAGAACTCCTTCGGAAGCAAAGATGATGCCGGGAAAAAGAAATAGGCTAAGAAAAAGAGACAGTGAATGAAAGCTAGAGGTAGCAACAGAGTAAGAAAGAAAGAGACAGGAGACTGGGAAAATGGAAGTACTGGGACTGTTCTAAGACAAGACAATATGTTTATATATGAAACAAGGTAAGTGTATTTTTAATAAAACATTTTGCTCCCATACCCTATGGTCAATAAGTCTACTACAGTGGCTACCACATTTTAGCAATTTTGCTGCAAGAAGCCATTTTTCTCCGTAAGAAGTGTGTTATCTCATTAACTGAATACAGCTAGCTAGTATTACATTTCAATATATTATCACTAAGCCATAAGTAAATAGAGACAGTCAATGTGTAAACAGCTTTTTTGATGTGTTTAGTAAAATTCTCGATAATTACTAAAAGTACTCTGTATATCCATTGAAGGTTGAGCGTCGAGCTGGCACCTCAGCGTTTCATAAAAATCTACTGCCAATCATTAGCGGACCGGAGTTCCGCTCTGGCAACCCCTTACCAGGAAAAGCCGAAAGACAAACAACAACTCTGTATATCCATTCATTTGGGTCCTGCTGAGGTCTGTTTCACATCACTGCATTTATTTCATTTGACTATTTTCTGCTTATGATTTGAGAAAACACACAGACTTATTACCTTAAACTATGCCTGACTTACTCTGTTATAAATTTTATTGATACTTGCCTAGTTGGCTGTCCTTGATCTACCTGTAGTTGTATCTATCAAGGTATGTGTTTGTAAATATAAGGTGTCTACAACCTGAAATGAAGTAAGGTAATCATTTTGCAAGAAAATCACATATGTTTCCCACACTCTCATGATCCAGAATCAAACCTTGCTTTTTTGGGGGGAAAGTAAAATGTCATTTGACTACCTTCAGCCTCACACACTCCATTTTGACAACTTTTGGTAGGATCATTACATTATGTTGCTTCATGTATGGAATGCAATGGTTTTATAGGTTCTTAGGATCTTACTAAGCTTACAGCCAAGGAGAACATTGAGAAGCTCAGCTACACCACTGAGTACTGTGGGGAGATTGTACAACACCAAAGAAACTCTTAATTTTACTTATTCAGCATCTGCCATCAGTATTTAATATAGAAAACATAAAACATATGCCACTTGGCCTTTCAGGTAATATATTCATTGTACTCTAACACTGGAGTACATTTTATATTGCATACACTCTTTCTTCCTTGATCACTGACAGCAATTTTAAGTGTCATATGGACTGAATATCCCATAGTGATTGTCTTATATATATATATATATATATATATATATATATATATATATATATATATATATATATATATATATATATATATATATATATATATATATATGAACCTGTATATAGATGCATGGAATCAGGCATAACCGACAGGATTAAATCTTCCTCTGCTATGAAGAGTAAAACCCTGTCTGGTGGACATCAGCAATAAATAAACTCTATAACAAAAGGAAAAAAAATGCCATAGGAAGATATAGAATTTTCCAAAGAATGCCAGCAGGAATGAGAAAACAAGGGATGTGCCCTCAGTATGGAAAAAAATGAGTTAAGAGAAGAGTTGCTTGATTTACTAGACAAAGGCAAATATATTAAGATCAATGAGAGAAATTGACTCCAGAAGGTTAATAAAACCCCAAAAGTCAGAAGCTTCATAAAACAAATGAACACAGTAGTTAGGACTGTCCATAGAGATCCATGCGATATAACAGAAGTAAACAGAATATATTACTGTGCTGCTAAATTAATAAGTGATAAATTCTACCACAGGAACATAGGATAGCGATGGAAAAGAGGGGGTGAAAGTGAACACCATCATGGAAATATCGAATAGAGAAAACTATAAAGCAGTTAAGACAAGAAGTGTCATTGTTAGAAGATTATAGAAGAGGTAATAGATCAACAAAATTACTAAGAAAGACAGATGTGATAAAAGCCATGTGCAGTATTAGAACAGACCAGGATCTGTTATGCACTATTGGAGATAACAAACTAAAAATTTTAAAACAGGCAGAAAGACTTAGAAGATATGAAGATAAATATAAGGGAAAGCACAAAATAAATTAAACTTAAATAAAATTTATTGATGACGCAAAAAAGTTTTATAGAGAATTAGGAAATAACGTAAAAGGAATTGAAAAACCACCAAAATAAGAGGAAGCAGATACATTTTGCAGAAGTATCTATGAAGAGCCTGTGGAACATAACAAAGATGCTAAATGGATAGAATATGTAAAAGAAAGAATAAAAAGTTTAAAGGTACAGGATATGAAATGGGATGAAATAACAGCCAGAGAGACTGAAACAAAGTTGAGAAAACCCTCTGGAAAACCCCAGGCCCAGATGCAGTACCTAACTTTTGGCTTAAAGTATTAACTTCTTTGCACGAGGATTTAGCCATGAGTAAGAACTATTTATATGCACACCCTGAACACACACCACACTGGCTAGCAACAGGAAAAACAATGCTCATACTATAGAGTGAACCTGTAAGCTACCCTAAAAATTATAGACCAATAACTTGTCTTCCAATGAAATATAAACTAATTAATCCTGAAAACAGCACTGACATCTAGGAACAAGATCCAAGCTATAAATCAATCTGTTCTTCCTGTCCTAACTTATAGTTTTGGAGTGATTGACTGGCCCCAAAAAGTGTTGGATAGACTGGATATTAAAGCAAGAAGGATGCTTCATGCTTACCAAATGATTTATAAAAAGCAGTGTATACCAAGATTATATATTTCCCATTCTAAAGGAGGGATGGGCCTCCTTGAAATTGATTATATGTATAGATCTGCAGTCATGGGACTTCACACATCTTTACTGACCTCACAAGATCCAAATGTAGTGAAAGTTTTGAAACATGAGGAGAATAAATCTAAGATGACTTCTCTGCTTAAATTAGCAGAAGCATATCGACATCAAGCAGGAATGGAAATCAAACCAGAAGTGGATAAAAACCAGGCAGCAACTGAATGTGCCAAAAAACAAAAGAAAGAATATAAGGTGAAGGACCAGATGAGAAGGCAAGAAATGTGTAAAAACAAATATAGTTGCAAGTACAGAAAACTTCTGGAAGAGCCTGATGTTGATCAAGAATGAATGCAAGAATGGTTAAGGAGAGACGAATTCAAACCAAAAAATGAAAGGATAATATTGGCAGCCCAAGATAGTGGGCTACATGAACGCTGGTTTATAAAGTCCATTGAACATGTGGGAGAAACAGACATATGTAGGTTTTGTAAAATTGAATTGGAAACAGTCACACACCTTGTTGCTGGTTGCGGCGCACTAATGGCAGAGGGACTGTATACTGAAAGGCAAAATAATGTGGCAAGACTGTTACAATCATAGAGATTGTGCAAACATTATGCCATCGAAGTGGCTGAAAAACACTGGAAACATGAGCCACAAATAATCATAGAAAATGATGAAGTTTATATCACATAGGATCACCCAATATCAACAGTTCAAAGGATAGATGCTAGAAAACCGAATATAGTGGTCCAAGAAAAGAAGGCAAAAGTAGCGTTGATCATTGAAATCGCCATACCCAGTGACTACAGTGTCTTGCATACAGAGAGACACAAAGTCATAAAATACCTAGATCTGTAGGCAGAAATGAGAGCCATGTGGAAGAAAGATACCAAGACAGTTCCAATAGTAGTAGGAGCAACGGGTCTTATAAAAAAGAATTTACAATCATATTTAGATATTGTATCAGTTCATGTAACACCATACGAATTGCAGGGTCATTACAGGGAACATTGCGGGTGCTGCGAAGAGCACTTTTGGCTGACATCAAAGAGTGACACGATACTAATTTCATGAACTTTAATCGTACTTTGACTTAGGAATGGGATCCATTCCCATCATAGTATTAGAAATGCAAAAGACTTGAAGAAATTAAAAACAGCAAAAAATACAGCCTCCATGGGACCCGATAACATCCCAGGCTGCATCCTACATGACCTCAGGCAGGAACTTGCAGCACCACTAGGCACCCTATTAAACCAAAGCCTGAGTACTAGCTTCATCCCAGCTGAGTGGACAACAGCATTTGTCATCCCTTTATATAAAGGTGGAGTGTCCACTGATCCAGGAAATTATAGACCCATCAGCCTAACTAGCCTGATCTGCAAGGCCATGGAACAGATTATCATGGACCTTATCAACAAGGACATTGGCAATCTCCAAACATTTGATTCCACACAGTTTGGCTTCGTCAAGGGGAGGTCATGTCTGCTAAATTTGATTGACTTCTTTGAGACAGTCACCAAAGCCATGGATGAGGGGAAGACTGTTCACACTATCTACCTAGAACTGGCTAAAGCCTTTGTCACTATTCCGAACTAGGGCATAATAGAAAAACTCTCTCAACTATGCATCAGTCCATATGTTACCAGATGGGTAGCAAACTGGCTCACTGATAGAACCCATGTAGTCAAAATAGGAGAAGCCAGCTCAAGCAGCAAACCTGTAACAAGCAGTGTACCCCAGGGTTTGGTCATGGGGCCTCTGTTATTTGGGATATACTTTTCTGAGGTACAGGTCAAAACCAGTGGGCTATGGCTGACCAAGTTTGCAGATGACTGCAAGCTGGGTGCTGTCATCAATTCCGCTAGTGATGTGGACATCCTTCAAGAGGGTCTCACTCAGACAAATGACTGGTGCCAGAAACATGTCCTCAAGATGTATACCAAAAATGCATCATCATCGCCTTTGGGGAGAGTGATGTCACCATAAATTATTACATTAATAACAATGTCCTAAGCACTCAATCATTTGTGAGGGATTTGGGCACCCAGGTCGATAGCAACCTGACTTTTGACCACCATGTTTCTTCTGTTGTACAGAAAGCCTTCTACATGGCCCACCTCATAAGTAAGGGTATCTCATCCAGGGATAAGGAGGTCATAACATCCCTGTATTCTTCACTTATAAGGCCCATTATTGAGTACAATGCCCCTTTCGGCATGCACCTCACAAAACACATAGAGCAGCTGGAGAGACCACAGAGGTTCCTCACCAGGAGAATCCAGGGCCTCAATTATCTACCTTACACAGATAGGCTAAAAGCCCAATCCCTCTACTCAGTTTCATACAGACTCCTCAGAGGTGTCTGTCTGGCATACAAGGCATTCACAGACCCCAACTTGATGGGACTGCTGAATATCCACAAGTCAAGTTCCACTCAAGTAACCCGCACATGCGGCCTCAACCTGGTCTGTGACATCAGCAAGACTTGTTGGCGGGACAGATCTGTGTCCCAGAGAGACCATCATATGCAACAGATTCCCTCTCCACATCAAGCAGAGTACCTCTTTGCCCATTTTTAAGTGCAACCTGGATAACTGAATGGGAAACAAAAAATATAACCCTGGGATTCTACCCATGTCCCTGCTCGACAGGGGCATCGGGTGCTGATTTGTCTAAACATGGGCTAAACTCTTGGCTAGGCTTATAAGGGACTCATGGCCAATAGCCTAGTAACTTCCTATGATCCTATATATGTGTATGTTTGTATATATATATATATATATATATATATATATATATATATATATATATATATATATATATATATATATATATATATATATATACACACACACACACACACACACACACACACACACACACACACACACACACACACACATAGACACACATATATACGTATGTGTACGTGTATGTCTATATATATATATATATATATATATATATATATATCTGTACCATATTTCCCTGAAAATAAGACCGGGTCTTATACTTTTTCCACCACTGAAATACGCATTAGGGCTCATTATCAAGGGATGCCTTATTTACCCCCCACATACAACAATCTACGGATGCCTTATTAACCCCCATACAATAATCTACATTTATTCATTTATTCATGCACTGAAATCAACATTTATTTATGTACACAAATCGACATTTATTCATGTACAAAAATCGACATTTATTCATGTACACAAATTGACATTTATTTGGTACTTTTCTGTTATTGGGCAGCAGTTCTAGATAACGTGTTAGCTGTGTGAGAATTCTACATAAACAGTGCAACAAACATTTTAACTTCAGAATATCTACACCTTGGCTTTCACAATGCAAAATATCATGCTTAACTGAAAGTGCAGAAAAATCTCAATACACGTGTATTGGAGAAGGGGAATAAAACAAGTGAATAACTGCCACTTTTTGAGTGGTGATGCTTTGTTCATTCCTTACCCAAACCGTAAGAGAAGAATGATGGAAAGTCTTAAAAATTAAGTCTGAAAACAAGTGGCCTTACTTTGTAATTATCCCTTGATAATGAAATGCTGCCTTAATACAATAAAGTAAAAACAATGGACAAGATCTTGCTGGCAGTTGAAAGCAGAAGCAATCCATTATGTTTCCCTGATAACGGAAAAGTTATTCAAATACAGTAATGTTATCTTCTTATGGAACATTGTCATAAGTCTCCAACCCCTGAATTCTGGCCTGAATTTCTTGTGACTCCATTTCCTGTAGAACCATTGGCCCCGGTCTGTCATACCTATCAATAGAGCTCTCTTTAAATGAGCACTGCTTGTCAACATAGCCTGCTCGTAATGCATTGGCAACACAGATGTCAGTGATTTTTATAGGTTCATAGGTTCATAGGTTTGTACTGGGCTATCTGCCTGAAGGCATATATTAGCCCAGCCACGTTGTGCGGTATTCACCTCCCCTTTAGTAGTTCCCTAGACCCTTGTACTAGCAGCTAGTACCCTTGCCCCCTATCAAGTAGTGCTGTTGGTGTGATCCCTGGTGTGAAGTTTCTGTTACCCATCCACTCATCAAGGTTCCTCTTGAAGAGTGATAGTGAGGGGCTCTGTCTTATGTAGATTGGGACCATATTCCATAGTAAGGGAAGTCTCTGCGAAGGGAATCTATCCCTCCAGCATGTTCTATTCATTGTTGTGTTGAGGTTTATATCCCTAGAGCGTGTAACTCGAGTAGATTTGGTTTTGCTAAGATGGAGCATGTTCAACAATTCTGGGTTGGACATAGCTCTGTACATTAGACAGAGATCGCCTCTGAGAAGGCGGTATGCAACAGAGAACAGTTTTAGCTTTTTCAATCCCATTAATCTTTCAACCAAGTCACGACTTCTTGAAGGCTAGGCTTCGCAAAATTTACATGATTTCTCTCCATTCTATTTTCAATGTAGTCATTGAGTTCCATGCACAAATGGTCCTTGAATGGCTTGTTTATTGCAATATCAAGAGTCTGGAGATAGGCAGTCATTCCTGCGGGAATCATTATTTGATCTATTCTTCTCTGTGCAAGGAATTTCTTCATGTCTTTAGCGCAATGAGTGCTGGCTGAATCCCAGACTAGCAGACCTCTTAATCCACCTCACAAAACAAGTGGCAGCATTATATCGATCCACTTCCTTATAGCTGTTTGTGTGCACCAGGCTTTTTCAGTTAAAAGAATGTAAATGCCTGAAACATGTTCAATCTTATCTTTCTTGCCCTAGAGGTGGGGTTTTCTTTCCATCTAGATGAATTGCCAAAATACAGGTAACACATGCACTTCTGACCCGTAACCAGTGGAGGGAATGTAGATTGATGAGGCACCCCTCTGATCAATTGTTGTTTGAGATCCTTGGCTCAGAAACACTGCAGTTTCATCCATAGCAATCATGTTGGAGAGTCGGTATTTAGAAAAGTCGATACCATCAACAAAGGACTTGAATGCAAGTGCACATTTAATAATTTAATATCTTCCAGCTTGAACAGTGTTGTTGATCTTCTTAGAGACAGTTCATATCACTGAAGGAAGCCATCCAGGGAATGTTGTGATGCTTTGAATTTTTCTGGGGTGCCATTGCAAGGGCAAATGCTTGACTATCAGCCCTGCTCACAACCAAAGCCTTTGCTCTCCTGTTAGCAATCCATTCACAGATGATGTCTTCCAGCTCAGGAAATAATGGTTGCCGACCTGATCCACACTTGCACTTTTTAGCATTTCCCTCGTCGGCCTGTTGACTGAGGTTATTGTATGCTGCATGCCATTTTTGGACCATTCGGAGATCCAACTTCTTCTCTTGCTGAAAGCCATCAAATTCTTTCCCCAGGAGTCCTCCATGATTCCTTTCTTGTACTCGAAGGAATAGCTCTTTTTTTTCCACTCATCTTGTCTGGGTGGGGGCCTTAATTGAAGACTTATGGGACAGGAGTGGCAACACAAAAGGGCGACGGTTAAGAAGACACAACCACAGCAGTTCACTATCAAGTGCGCACATTTTACGTGTGTTGTCTGTACTTTGACCAATCAAAGTACACTTGCCAGTGTTTATGGGCCAAGGATGTCAACTGTCAAGTGTGAGTGAGGATTAGGGATACAGTAAGAATCATGAAGGACTCCCAGGGAAAGAATTTTACGACTTTCTGCAAAAAGAAGAAGTTGGGTGTCAGAATGGTCCAAAAATGGCAAGCAGAGTACGATAACTTCAGTCAACAGGTGTCAGTAATATTATTTTATAATTCAACACGTCCATTTGTTTTTGATGATCTTAACTGGAGCTTATTTTTGGGGTAGGGCTTATATCATGACAACCCTGGAAAATCATGCTAGGCCTTATTCTTTGGTTAGGTCTTATTTACAGAGAAATACGGTATGTATATATGGGTCTACTTCAAAGGGGCGAACACTTATTTGAACAATACCCATATAACTGAGACCAACTACCTGAATGTACACAATACTGAAACCAGACAACAACGAAATTGAAAACATCAACAAACACATACCGCATAACCCTCACCTTCCGGTAAAATACACAAACAAAAAACATCATCACACACCACTCTCCAAACATCCCACAAATAACCTTTCCCATAAGTCCACACTACCTTAAAGAAACCCTACAAAACTACACTTAAGTAAAAACTATAATTCACTACTTACATCATTTTTGCAGGGGTCAAGCCCCCTGCTCCTCCACACCCCCACAAATTAAATATTCTAACCCCCACAAATTTAATATACCAACACCAAGATCGCACTAGCTTGTGCATAGCAGCATATATACATCTATTTTGCTTATCTTAAACTGACTTGCACAGATGTTCTGCACTTCATTCTTTTCAAGTTTTGGTATTATGGACTTTGGGGTAAGTGGACTCGGTTATATGGGTTTTGTTCATTTGAAGTAGATCCGTATCTCTCTCTCTCTCTCTTGCTATATATATATATATATATATATATATATATATATATATATATATCTGTGTGGGAACACTTCACAATGCCAAATTTCTGAAAGATCGAATTTCATATGGCTGAGAACATATGATCAAACTTTTGGAAATCTTGACATTGTGAATGGAGATCTGCATACAGCATGGAACGGGAGATTTCCCTTTTCCTCGCTGTAGTGCGATCTCAGAGTTGAAATATTTAAGTAGCGAGCGTGTGGTGGGCTTTCCCACTGCAATAATGGTGAGAAAGCTTATCTTTATTTTTTTGGATTTATTTTATGATGTTGAGGTTCAGAAAGTTTGATCATATGGTCTCGGTCATATGAAATTCGATCTTTCGAGATTTCGGCATTGTAAAGTGAATCCATATAAATACGTATGTGTGTGTGTGTGTGTGTGTGTGTATATATATATATATATATATATATATATATATATATATATATACACACACACACACACACACACACACACACACACACACACACACACACACACACACACACACACACACACATAGATACACACACATGCACTCTTTTTTAAGCTTTTATCTGAAGGTACCCTTTTCTCTATGATTTTCATACCAGGTTACTTCATAACATCTTAGTGGCCTGTATTTAAATATGGGTGTGATATAACAGCAAAAGTAAAAATGCAATTAAGATGCCAGCCCTGGAGGAGTTTACAGCCTCCTGAGGACAGTGGGATAATCTAAACATTTCTGAGAGCACTTATTTGTCACTTGAAATGTTTCCATTAGGTACAAAATGTTGTCAATGGTTCAAATTCTGCATGTTAGTTTTTAAATGAGACCATTACAGACCTGATATTAACAAATCCCTTGTGGGTTTATTTGAGAATCACTGTGTGAGTAAAGCCCCTTTTTCTCCTCAGAAGACCAAGTTTTGTGGACCATTATGTGAATTAAGCCCTTTTATCACCTCAGAAAGCCCATTTTTAGAACCATTATATGAATTAAGCCATTTTCTGTCACAAAAGATCCATAGATCCTAATTCACTGTTTGTCTCATTACAACGACACTGTTGCAATGGCAGATATAGAGGGTTTTGGCTAACATTTGTCACAAATGAAGCAAGATGTTGCTTTAGCACTGATATTTTAATTGCCTGAATCTTCTTGTATCATAATCTCTGCTGAGTGCTGATCCACACAGACCTGTCTTGTCAAGTTCCAGCCTTTAAGAAAAGTCTTTTCTGTACTTAACTTAGGACTTTCCTGTTTTATACCCACTAAGGATAACCAAGCTTACAGTTTCTCTGAATGAAGACAGTGTGTGGTTGACCATAATTTGGTTTCACATTATCTTATCTTACTTTAGACTTTACCCATAACTTATTTTACATAAAAAGAAAAACAAAAAATAAAAACCTCGTCTTCGTCCATGGCTTTACATGAACACAAATTTAACTTTGATTCATATTCTAATTTTGTATAGTTTGCAGCTGCTCACTGGTATTTTCTTTATGTCTGTTATCTCTAGTATTTTAATAACTATCATTTTAAAAGAAATAAAAAATACTCTACAAAACATGAACAGCAGAATGGTTATAGTCCTTAAAACATGCTTTATTTAAATGTTTAATAAGCTGAATGATGAAGCAGTATATATAATGGAAGGAAGCCTTTCACAAATCTTTTACGCTGCAGATTTCAAAACTCTATATGCAGTAAGAAAAAGTCAACGATCATCTTTTGCTTTCACAAAACATATGGGGCAGGATTCACGAAGGCTTGCACGGAGTGTAAGAGACGTGTAACACTCCATGCAAGCCTCGCGATCCAGGAACAGCCCTAAACTCCATGTAAGAGACAAGCTAAAATGTCTCTTACATGGACTGGGCGTGGACATGCTAAATACCTCACTTGCAGCCAAAAGGTATGCAAATGAGGTATATTAGCGATCCACGAAGCAGAAAGCAGCCCGTGTAAGAGACGTTTTAGCTGCAGAAATGTACTCAGTTGACAACTGAGTACATTTCTGCAAATTTCACAATGGAGCCATGTCAGCTCCAAATAAAGGGTGCATATGTCTCAGGCTGCATGCCAATGGCCAAATATGTGGCCATTAGCAAGGTAACCCGATGCAAAATTAATAAAAATATATATTTTTTTTCGGCGATCGCCGATGTTTAAACCCAGCGCAGCCCCGCGCAAACGGGCTGCGCTGCATAAAACATAAAAATGAAGGTTATAAACCCACAAATGTGGGTTTTATGCAATACATGGAATGACAATGCAGGGACCAGCAGACCAAAAACAGCATGGCCACCGTGTAGTGGTTGCTAAGGGGGGAAGCTGAGTGTAAGAAATGTAACTAAGCATTAGTAGGCAATCTCATGTTAATGAGGGTTAGGATAATGAATCTCACAGTCACATAGCAAATGAGCACAGTCTGAGTAGTGTAAGAGATACATAAGGGGGAGGAATAGAGTAGGAGATAGGTGACATCACAGGGGGGAATGGTAGAAAGAAATGCAGTTCATTGGAGGTCAGTGTAACATGACAGATGACAGACACAGATCAGGGAAAGAGGAGTGCCACAAGATAAGTGTGGTAAAGTCAAGTAATGGAAGGTGTACACTGTTACTTACACTAAAGTTTCTTGCTGGGCGTGCATGCACACGTGTGCATGCCATGAAGCGCGAGTAGGACAGTGTGCACGCGTGTAAGGCAGACTAAGCATGTGGGAGCATGTTGGTAGATGTTTAACACTGTTTGCACTGGTGTGCACGCGTGTAGGGCAGGCTGAGCATGTAAGAGGCTGTTGGCAGACTTGTAACACAGTTTGTGCGGGTGTGCGCGCGTTTTAACCCGAATAAGTAGATTCTAAACCGTGTAAGCTCGTGTGCGCACGTGTAAGCCACTGTGAGCGTGTTTCTGCTGGTATGCACGTTGCTCCCCCCTGAGGAAACAGAAAGGAAAAAGGAAGCAACAGAATTAATAGGAAGCTAGCAAGGATTACTGCTGAAGCTAGCAGGTGAAAACAATTAGAAGCAGGCAATTACACAGGCAGAATAGTAGCCCAGCACTTAAGACTCTGCAAACAGTAGTGCAGGATGTTTCTCTTAAGAGACACTGCAAGACAGGGGTAAGCTATTAGAAGTGAAAACTGAAAAAGCTTCACTCAGAGAAGAAATGTTAGGGGCTGCCATAGCTGTCATAATGAGACATAGGCGACTTGCTGAGGGTGGTGACAATGCAGATGGTGCCAGACAACCCACACTGAGGAGACGGAGAAGAGTGAACAGGCCCAGGGTCACCTACCACGGGTTACATGAGCTGGAGATAGTAGTGCGCTATAGAGTGGACAGAGAGCTCCTGCAGCAAATAGTTGAGCTGTCCAGGCCATCCCTCACACACAGAACCAACAGAGGGGAACCCATCCCAGTGGAAACCAAGGTATGTATTGACCTAAGAATACTAGCAACAGGTACCTTCCAGAGACCAACTGGCAATATGATGGGGAGATCACAGGCATCAGCCTCCAGGGTACTGCACCAGTTCATGGATGCCATGTCAGCACATGTCGGTGATCATGTATATTTCCCCAATGCCCGTGAGGTATTGGCCAGCAATATGCGTCTCTTCCAGCAAATAGCGAAATACCCTGAGGTAGTGGGTGCAATAGACTGCATGCACATACGCATCAAAGCACCAGCCGGTGAGCGGGGTAGGGCCTACATTAACCGCAAGGGCTTCCCCTCCATCAATATGCACACCTGAGCACCCTGTGTGTGATGCCCAGGGCATAATAATGAATGTGTGTGCTGGCTGCCCTGGGAGTTACCATGATTCCCACATCTGGCATTTGACGCAGCTGTACCAGACATTTGCCAATGGGGACATCCCACACGAACACCTAGTGGGGGATGCAGATTATGCACTGGAGCCATGGCTGATGACACCCATCAGAAATGCACACACACACCTGAACAGGAACGCCATAATGAGGCACATGCACAAACAAGTAATGTAATAGAGCGTGTGTTTGGGCTGCTCAAGTCACGGTTCCGGTGTCTGGACACATCTGGTGGAGCCTTGCAATACACACCAACTACATGTACCCAAATTGTCATGGTATGTGCTATGCTACATAATATGATCTTGCGAAAACAGCTGCAGCAGGACCAGCATAGGGCTGGGCCAAACAGCCACCCACCATTGCCAAGGCCATCACAGGCAGAGCGTGACTTGGAGGAGGAACAACCTGAGCCTGCCCCAGTAGGCAGAAGTAGGTGTGCCCAGTATGCCCTGGCCTTGGCAAAGAGGCAATGCATAGCACATACACTGGCTCAGTAGGAACCCTGGGAATGATACCCCCTCTGACTCACTCAAATAATAACATGGATGCCTAAACTGACATGACCTGCTCACAAACATGTACAGGGAAGTATAATATGCGCATTCGACAGAGGCAGCCCTGCAGCACCACCTGAGGCATGAATGCCATGTGTTAAGTAATGTAACACCATGTACTATATGCACACCTGAGCACCCTGACTAACATCCACCCTCACCAAGCATGAAGCCACAAAAGGACGATGGGATGATCAAGTGCAATAACTGGCTGAAGTAATGCAGTTAGTCAAAGGGGAGCCAATGTGATTCAGGCTGGGAAGACATGCGGATCTTGACATGATGCACCACCTGCTAGGGGTGGCGTGCACCTATCATTCCATGCCCCATGGATACTGGCAAAGGCTGTCAGTACTCACAGCATGCCCTGAATAGGTAAGTCTCAAAACACAAACCCACCTTTATAGGTACCACAAGGGATACGAACCTAGATATAATGCTACCCAATGCCAGAAGTCTAAACAGCAAGATGTGTGCAGTGTAAACGCACACAGTATGGAGAATGTAGATATCAGTCCTGTAATATAAAACTGGGTCAAGGCTCACATCAGCACCCTAACACTACCAGGTCACACCTCATACTGTACTGTACAGCTGCAAAACATGGAACAAGCTACAAAAGGAGGGTGACTAGCAATAAATGTCAAGGATAACCACACCCCCATGTTGGTACCACAACAAGAAGCAGCATGGATTAGCCATGGACAAATACCAATGGCTAAAACCGCCTCCCAGTATATAGCCTGCTGCAGACTACTGTCCTAATACCAGGAACTGCACCTGGCCCATGTTGGAATACATAAATATATCAAGCCCCCAAAACAACATTATATTGCTTGAGTGAAAATACCCAGACATACACTGGGAGTATTATACTAGCACCAACACAGTCGGAGAAAAGTTCCCAGAATCCATAAACCAAAATGCCCAGGAACAACGTACCACTCCCACAAGAGGGTTAAGCATACTGGATGTGATAATCAGCAACATGTGTACTGGATGGCAAGATGAGAAGTGTATCCTTCACCGGTAAGACCAGACCATAGAGTAATCACACTGGATATACACATCCCGACCCCAGTCCCTGGCCAGAATACCACAGTGAAAAACATGTGTAAAGCATAGGTTGCAGCCCTCCAAACCGATGTGGAATCCACGAAAGGCCCTGAGCAAGTGCAGAATATGGGACACACCGCAGAACATGTTATACAGGCATTCCATGAACACAGCCAGGAATGCTTGGAGTATGCAATCACAAATAACAACAACACACAATGCCATACATGCAGGCATCTGGCATGCTGGACTCCAGCCATTACCAAACCATGCAAGAGAATGAGGAAGCTACCACATGATAGAGCAAACATAAAAAGGGAAGTAATCACTGACCAGTAGTATGGCAATAACATGTCCACACATACAATCCACTAAGTCCAGCCACAACAAGTAGAATCTGTGAATCCAGAGGCAATGTGACACCTGCCCCAAGTACACAGACAACCACAACTCCCCCCAATAAATACAAATATATGTGATAGATGCAACCATGTATCCAAACCAGAGGTTGAGCTCCCCCAACTCAGTACTGTCAAAACTAGTCAGGATGAGAAGATAACCACATACACCACAAACCCAGTCCCACATAGACCTACCACAACTGTAAACCAAACACATAAACACAGAAAAACATTCCCGGAGGCCCTAATTACAAACACACCACACCAACAGAAGCCTCCAAAGCAGATCACAAGCAACCACAACCTCCAAATATAGCACATGCAACGCATAGTACACAAAGCTGGTGTGCCAAGCAGTCACAGGCCAGAAGGAGAAACAACATGCCTGATACAGTTGTAATAGGTGTCTGTATAGGCAGACACACTGCTGTCCCACTCACCAGACTGAACAAGGGAAAGGGTAGAGTAAGCTGCCTGTAGGCTGCCACAAAATGCCACATAACACAAGTACGCAGGTCATCCCAAAGCAAGCAGAAATATGATGCACTCAATGTCCATGCTGGTGTGAATGACCTGAGATGTACCTCCCTGGTCTACATGAAAAGAGACATGGATGAGCTCTCTGAGTATGTACCCCAGGCCGGTATGACACTGGCCGTGTGCAGCATCCAACCCTCACCAAGAATGATGCCACAGTACAAACACAGAATGATCATGTTTAACAGCTGGCACAGTTACAGCTGTCAGTCCAAGAGGGTCTAATGTCTGTCTGCTTGAGATGTCAAGCATGACAAGCCATGCTGCTGTTCCAGGGATGGCTTGCACCTGTTACCTCTGTGCGTCTGGATACTGGATAAGGCCTTTGCCACCTCCACAGAGCCGTATGTAGGCAAGGCCAAAAAGACTACCCACCACCCTAGAAAACATAAGTGGTAAGAAACATAAGGGTAATCATAAGGGTAATGCTGACCAATGCCAGATGTGTAAACTGCAATATGCATGCCCCTGAGGCACTTCCCATTATAGAGAACATCGATGTCTGTGCAGTGACAGAAGCCTGCTGCAAGCCTAGTGATAGCACACCAGCACTACCAGGTTATACCACATATCATGCGTTATGGCCCCAACACCTGGACCAAAACATCAAAGGAGGGGGAGTGTCCATATGCAGCACAGACACCCATACGGCCAGGTAACTGACAATGCACAAAGCAGCGGAGACCACCCATGTGCACCTAAGTGTAGTCAAAACTGCTGTACAGTCTGTAGCATGCGAAAGACCACACTCTCACACACAAGAACTCCACCCAGACATCCTGAAGACACTGGACAGTATGAATGTCCCACCAAATACCAGACAAGATACACACAAATTACCACATAGGTGGCAAACCATTATGTATGCAAGGGGTATTCAGGGACCTAGGGACACAAGTCGACAGTAATCTGTCATGTGACACTCACAATGCCAATGTGGCTAGGAAGATTGTCGATATTGGACACCGTATCATGAAAGGATTCACATCTACATCAACAGAGGTCACTGTGCCGCTGTACTGTTCCCTTATCAGACCCATAATCTAGTAGAATGACTCATATGGGATGTACCGGACGTGACACCTGCAGCGGTTCGGAAGACCTCATAGTTACCCCACCAAGAGGATAAAGGGTGTGAAATATATGTCATATGCTGCCTGGCTGTAGACACCCCAGCTGAATGCAGTCACAGACCGCCTACACAGAGGCGTTGCATGTCTGTTGTACAAGGCCATGTCCAACACAGGAGTAATGGACATGCTCCACCACAGGAAATCAAAGCCATTGGAGCTGTGAGAGTGACAGATGTCAGCCTCAACACATAATGAAATAGGATGTGCTGGAGGGACAGGTACATAACCCAGAGGCTCCCCACACCCAGAAACAGGATCCCAATCCATGTTAGGCAGAGCCCCTCACTGACACCCCTCAACAGGAATATTGCCAAGTGGATGGATGATCGTACATGTTTACTGGGGGTCTTCACTGTGTCACGACCAGACAGAGGCACAGTAAAGAAAGTCACAAATGGCCATAATAGTCGCATAGCAAGGGGTGGCGAAAGACACACACACTCTGGCTAGGCTTACTAATGCCCTAGGGTGGATAGCCTAGTATGAACCCATGAACCTATGAAGATACAAATTGTACAGGACACTAAGGATAATCACAAGGCTTACTTAACTGATGGTAGGAACCATGTTGGGCATCCACAGATATGCTCCGAATCACACAAATATTACAAACAGCATACCAAACACACACACATATTGCCAACATACAACCTGACAGGTGCAGTGCAAACACCCCCAGAATGCAAAATATCTATCCCAGCAGACTGCTGGTCCCCTGACATTGCAGATGCTGAGGTAACAGCCATCATCTGCAAAGCAAAACACACAGCAGCAAAGGTATGTGATGGTGTCCTGGGCTGAGGCCAACATGGACTCCAAGAATAATGAAATGCCAAATCACACTACTGCCCAATGTCAGCCTTACCACAGGATATGTACCCAAAGAGCAGTGTACAACAACAGTGGTCCTTCACAACAAAGGTGTTGCCGGAATGGATACTGCAAACTACCACCCCAGGATCCTGACAAGCTTGGTCTGCACAGCTATGGAAAGGATCAGTATGTACCGCAGACAGAAAGCTATTGTGGACCTACTGATACTGGACCCTACACAGTGTGGCTGTCGTAACTGCAGATCCTGCCCCTAAACATATTTGACCCATTTGAAGCAGTCATCAAGGTCATTGATGAGGGCAATGTGGTCCACACAGCGTAGCTGGACCGTGCATATGCTTATAGACAATACCCTACGAGTTCAGTATGGATACGTTCACCAGCTTAAATATATACCCCTATGTCAGTAGAGGGGTTGCAAACCAGACCAAGGACAGAACTGACATGGTCAGACATGCCGCATCCATGTCAGACTACAAAGCAGATATGAGTGGCATCCCACAAGGCCTGGTTCTGGGCCCCCCCCTGTTCTGTATATATGTCTCATAGGTATAGGCCAACATGGAAGGACTGTGACTGAACATGTATGCAGAGGAGTACAAACAGCCCACCATATCCAACCCCCAGCTGACACAAGCAACCCACAAAAGGGCCACCTACAAACAGACAACTGGAGCCATAGCCATGTCAGCAAGCTAATTGCAAAACTGTGTATAGACAACCACCGTGGATATACAGTAAGTGCCCACAAATTACCACACAGGTGTTAACCCATTACGTACCTAACATGTAATGAGAGACCTGGGGACAAAAGGTGATAGATATCCTGCACTGGACAAACATGTGGCTGTAGTGTTCGCAGAAACATACTACATACCCACCCAAACATGAAGGTTGGCAGATGTAGATAAGGGGAGGTCACTGTGGCTCTGCAGTCATCCTCCATCAGCGTCACAATTGACTACAATAGCCCCTGTGGGATATACCTCAGCAGATACCTCCATCAACTGTAAAGTCCACAACAGTACCCCACCAGGAGTAGCAATGAGCATGAACAGATGCCATGTGTTTCCTGAGTAAACAAACTGCAGCCCCACACACTGCCATACTGCCCAGCTACAGGAAAGCTGTGCCTGATGTATGAAGCCATGTCCAACCTGGAATCAATGAACATGCTGCACCTTGTACAATCTGAATGGCAGTGAGCTATGCACATGAGAGACCTGAACCCCAGCACTGACATACATCGGACAAGCTGTACAGAATGATCCATAACACAGAAGGCACCCCCACTCTTCAGTAAACTCCCGGTACAGGTCAGCCAGAGAGTCACCTATCGACACCCCTCAAGAGGAATCCTGATGAGTGGATGGGAGATGGTAGGCTAACCCTGGGTATCACTGTTATGTCAGAGGTAGACGGAGGCACAGTATACTAACCATGACATATGTCATGGCAAACTCCAGTTACAATGTGTGTCGAAGGACAAACACACCCTGTGACTAGCATCAGAAATGGCCTAGGGAACATTGCTAGTGTTTGCCAATGTCCACCCATGTTGTGGAATACACTACCAATGTTGGACGAGCCTGGTGTAGGTAGTCCATATCTGAACATAATGCAACATGGTCATATGTGCACAACTGGCCCCTGCACAGTCTGTTGTGCTCACTATGAAGATGTCAAGCAGTCATAGGACTAAAGCCCAGCATACTGTCCACCACAGTGAAAGTACTGAACCAGTACACTATACGGTACTACAGTGTTAGGTCATTATGAAAGTATGTTGGCAACTGTCTGCAAAGTATCCCATGCAATCCCTGCAGGCACAGTATAATCCCTGTTGTGGAAGACACGAAGCAGTTGGCCAGTTAGTACACAACATGACACCCAACACACAACCATAAACCTGAGATATTGTTGAAGTTCACACACACCCAAATATGTGCTGAACTTCAGAGTGCAACATATGGAAAGCTCACACTGGGCATGCTCGCACACTTTGATAAATGAGGCATATGTCAGACAACATGCCATGTAAAGGCTGAACTGGGCATGCTCACACACTTAGGCCATATGTACGTTTAGCAGTTGGCCACACATATCTGGTATTTGTACGTGTCAGTCCAGGAACCAACCACAACACAGCAATCTGCCCAGTGCACACAGTAAATAACTACAGAGACATAAGTGATATAGTGGATCGCCGTCATATGCAAACATCTTCCACAGATACACAAGTTGGTCATAGGAACAGGGAATGCTATGGCAATAAAGACCTGCAAACAGTAGAACAGCACAACAAATATTGTGCATCTGACAATTGAACATATGGGTGTAGAGGTCAATGCTAGGCTTGTTGCCCTAGGGAATTACAGCTCAGCCAGAGTGTGCTTGGCATCTGCATCCCCAGTACAGTAGGCTACTGTGCCACTGTAAAGTAGGACACATAAGGCAACGTGTGAGGCTAATGAGCTGTGCCTCTGTCAAGCAGGGGCACAGTGGAGATCCCAGGGTTTGAATGTGCTAAGCCACAGCCATGTTGTCGGAGTGTGCTGGAAGAGGGTTGCTGAGGATCTCTAACAGTAAGTGGCCGTCAATAACAGACTGAGGGGAGCCCTATCTGCATTCTCTGGACAATTCCACTGTCAACACTGTGTTGTGATGATTATGTGTGAATGAAGTGCCATGCCGGAACTGTTCACAGATGTCCTCCCTCTGTGGGCTACAGTTCTGCAATGTATTAGCTCACTCTGTCTGTTGTATGGCTCATATATGGCTGGTGTACACCTGACAGGTGTCTTGTTGTGGAGCAGTCATGGGTATATGTGGGATAGCATGATCAATGCAAACCATACACATGCTCATAGAATGTAATTGTCAAGGATTATGCTGAGTGGCCAGTATAGTCCCCCAGCATGTGTCCTCTGAAGTCGTCCACCCCAGTCTTCACAAGAGTAGAGTCTGCTTGTGCTAAATACAGTTTGTGTGCAGTGACAACCTTGCCTGGGGGAGGAGATGGGATATGGATGTCCAGGGAAAGGTGGGTATGGTCAGATATCAACAATGGTGGTCTACCTCTGGTGTGGAACAGTGAGTACCCATGTTGCAGATGGACAGGTGCAATATGTATTCCCCCATGTGGCTGTGGTGTGTGGTTCTGCCATATTACATGGACCCACAAATTGTAGTGGCTGTAGGGTAAAGTGGTAGAGGCCTGAGTAGTTCTCACACACAATATGCCTGTACCTGATGTTAACAACTGGAATGGTGTATGTGAACACCTGCATATCCCGGCACTGTTCCCAGGGAAGCTAAGTGTGTGTCCTGGATGTGGGTGTGGTGTTCTGGACTGGTTGTGTTGTGTGTTGCAGGTCCTGTGGTCACAATGCATGGTATAGAACATAACCTGCCAGTGCGATGTGCATATCTGACCATGACGTAGGTGGCTGCAAATGCATATATATGCTATCCCCCACCTGACAGGTAGTACTACATGTACATACCTCTGTAGAAATAAAGATGTCAGCACCCTATAAATACTGCAGGTGCAGAGCAGATGCCTAGTAATTCGGATAGTGCGCTCTGCTAATGCGTCTCCTTCAAGTGTCATAATATAGTTAGGTAGGGGTTTGAATCTTGCAAATGCTCAGTGGGTGGTGGGGTTTGTGTGTTAGGAAAATGCCCCTTTTGGCAACTGGGAAAACACACTACAGGATACACATTCCTCTTTCTAAACACTGATGATGTCAGCACCCTATAAGTACAGCAAGAGTAAAAATATGTTCCAGTAATGCAAATAGTGTGTTCTGCTAATGTCTCCATCTCAAGTGTCATAACATAGTTAGGTAGGGGTTTGAATCCTGCAAATGCTCAGTGTGTGTAGAGGGGGTTAGTGTGTGTACAAGTCTGTATGAAAGAAATATCCGTTTTGGCAACTAGGAGAACACAGTACAGGATGCACATTCCCCTTTCTAAACACTGATGATGTCAGCACCCTATAAGTACAGCAGGAGAAGGGAAACCTCCCAGTAATGCGAATAGCGCACTCTGCTACTGAGTCCATCTTGAGTGTCGTAGCATAGGTCGGTAGGGGTTTAAATCCTGCAAATGCTCAGTGTGTGTGGAGGGGGTTTGTGTGTGTGCAAGTCTGTATGAAAGAAATATCCCTTTTGGCAACTAGGAGAACACAGTACAGGATGCACATTCCCCTTTCTAAACACTGATGATGTCAGCACCCTATAAGTACAGCAGGAGAAGAGAAACCTCCCAGTAATGCAAATAGCACGCTCTGCTAATGCATCCGTCTCGAGTGTCATAACATAATTAGAGAGGGGTTTGAATCCTGCAAATGCTCAGTGTGTGTGGAGGGGCTTAGTGTGTGTGCACGTCTGTATGAAAGAAATATCCCTTTTGGCAACTAGGAGAACACACTACAGGATGCACATTCCTCTTTCTAAACACTGCTGATGTCAGCACCCTATAAGTACAGCAGGAGAAGATAAACTTTCCAGTAATTCAAATAGAGCGCTCTACTAATGCGTCTGTCGCGAGTGTCATAACATAGTTAGGTAGGGGTTTGAATACTGCAACTGCGCAGTGTGTGTGGAGGGGGGTTAGTGTGTGTGCAAGTCTGTGTGAGGGAGATGTCCCTTTTGGCATCTGTGAAAGCACTCTGCAGGATGCACATTCCCCTATCTCAGCACAGATGATGTCAGCACCCGATACGTACAGCAGGAGAAGGGAAACCTCCCAGTAATCCGAATAGCGCACTCTGCTAATGCGTCTCTCCCTAGTGTCATAATATAGTTGGGTAGGAGTTTGAAACCTGTAAATAGCATGTGTGTGTGTTTGGATGTGGGGACTCTGTGTGTGTGCAATTCTGTATGAAAAACATGTGCTTTTTTGAAATCAGGAGATCACACTACATGATGCACATTACCCTTTCCAAACAGTGATGATGTCAGCACCCTATACATACAGCTGGAGAAGAAAAATCTACCAGTAATCAGAATAGCGCAATCCGCTACAGCGTCACGCTCAAGTGCCATAACATATTTAGGTAGGGGTTTGAAAGTGGCAAGTGTGTGTTTGGATGTGGGGAGTTTGTATGTGTGCAATTCTGTATGAAAAACAAGTTAGTTTTGGCAATCAGGAGATCACACTACCTGATGCACATTACCCTTTCAAAACACTGATGATGTCAGCACCCTATAAGTACAGCCAGAGAAGTGAAACCATCTTGAAATCCGAATAGTGCGCTTCGCTAATGTGTCTCTCTCACGTGTCGTGACCTAGTTAGGTAGAGGTATGAATCCTGCAAGTGTGCGTGTATGTGTGTGGGGGTAGTAGGGTGTGTGTAAATGCAAGTGTGAGAGAACAGATCCTTTTGGCAAATACTACAATACACCAGATGCTGCATATTCCCCCAGTAAACACAAGGGATGTCACCACACTATCAGCACAGCCAAACAGGGCTAGTTGGCCAGTAATGCCAATAGTGCGCTCTGCTACTGGGTCTATTACCATTGTCAGAGTACAGATAGGTATGTTTTGGTAACCCACAACTGCCACATGTGGTTGTGTCACACATTATGACCTTGTGTGGGTCTTTGTGCATAACAATGCATGCCATTGCCTAAACCAGCAATGGCATTTCACACATGATGTATGTGTGTGACACATACACATAAATACCTGTGACCTGCAGTAGTTACCATGTCTGACACATGCCTCGAGTGGATAAATGGTATTTGCAATGCATAACAATACGACTGTGTCTTACTGTGCAGGGGCCGACGGTATGTGTCTATACAGTGTGGGTGTATATGGTAAAATACCTACCGCAGGGGATACACATCTGGTCTGGGCCATATAGTCTACATGTAGTCGATGTACAGGTGCTGCATGTTCCCACCTGTTGTGGGAGTGGTAACATGTCATTCCACTGCAATTCAGTGACCACATGCTGTGAACCCTTCAACTAGTGTGTTGTAGCTACAGTAATGCTCACGCACAATGTTTGGCTGGATGCAGTCCAGCCATATAAAGACAGTTCTTGAGACTGTCATATTGCCAGTGTTGTTATGGAGGATAGGTGGTCTTCCTGTGTACGGGAGGGTTGTGTGTGCCAGGCTATGAACCAGATGGCAGTCCAACATACTGTTAGCTGCACATGAATAGGCCCTGATGCTTTGTGCTGTGCCAACAACCTGGAGGTGTGTGTATCTGTGGTGCCTTGGGATACCACCCCCTGTCCATGTGTGTTACATGTGTAGGGGACGACAGGCATGGTATGAGGCATAACCTGGCAGTGATGGGTTGCACCTGTGAGCCATGAATCAGGACTCTGGTACTGCAAAGACATTGCAGTTCACCGTGCTGAGGACAGTGTCCAGTGCATGCATCTTGCGGTGTACACTGCTGGTGTTGTGTAGCAGCACTGTTAGTGTCCTAACCTGTGTGATACCCATGGAGGTGGCTATGTAATCCATGTCCTGCAGCATAAGGCAGTATGTGTGTATCAAGGAGCTTCGCCAATATACATCGGGCCATGGGTGTCACGTGCAAGCTGCCCCTTGCACATCATTGTGGCTTCCCTAGCATGTAAGCACATGTTGACAGCCAGCGGATACCCTATGAATGACATTGGAGACTGAGCAGAATGTAGACATACAGCACCCTTCCTACATATAGTGGTAGCATACCTGGTGAGGGTATGTTGGCAACCAAGATCAGGTTCATACTGGCCGGTGCCACATGCTGAGAGATCCATTCTATGTTCCCTATCATGTAGTACAGGGAGGTATGTCTCAGGTCATCCATAGTGGCATGGTCAATGACTGAGTCATATGTGTCCATGCCTCTGACTGACCTGTATGCATGTGTTTTGTGGTGGACCATAGTGCCCCTGAGGCATATCACTGTGACCTTCACCATATACAGCCTGTTGAGCAGGACCCCAGTGCAGCGTCCAAGACAGGTACCTGACACATCTGTAGCAGGTGTGTTGTGTAGCCCTACAGGCTGTGAGTGTGTGGCACATGGGATGTGTGTGCCATGTGTGGCATGTGCTCTGTTCTGACGTAACATATGCCTGTGTGCCAGCTGCGGAGGTGTGTGATGCTCAGGCAGGATGCTATTCTGAGTCCTCACATATGCCCCAGTGTGTTCAGCATGCTGTCAGTGCATGTCTATGTCTGACTTGTATTGTAGTTACTGTAGTATGACATGCCACCTGACAGGGTATGGCATTACTGGGTTCAGAGAGCTCAGTCCCCAGATTAGCTATGTGGTGGCATCCCACACATGTGTTGTACGTTCCTGGCCAAGGGTGATGGCTGATTGCATACATGTGGCAGCTGTGACATTGCCACATGACTCACATAAACCACAACTGGACCATAGAGGTTATTCACAGGTTACCTTTGCACATGCTACCCTAGTAGTGTGATTGCCATGGTGAGTACCAACACATAGGGCCAATGGGGAACAACATAGTGAAGGTGTGTATGTGTGGGTGTACTGCTACTGTTTCATAGCACTGGCATATATGACTGCACACGTGGGTAAATGCCAGGTAAGACATGTGCAATGTGTCACAGGCAACGTACATGCGAACAGGATGGACAGTGACGTTCTGTCATGTGTAAACTTGACATACATATCGTACGCTATGCAGATGTCACTAGGAGTCCACAGAAGCACTGTAACTCTGCATTGCAGGTGGAAGCAGTGTTCCAGGGAACCCCAGGCGAACATGCATGCAATCAAAGCTACAGTAAGCAGGGCTGGAAGTAGTTCATTGTACAACAAAGAAGGGGTAACACTAACAGTAAGTAACAGTGCAAATATGTAGGCACTATCAACATGTACCCAGGAATGCACAGCGCAGATGCCCATGGTAGAACTGATATTATGTCATAGTTAATTGTGATTTGGATTACATTGGTACTGCACACATATCAACATGCGCAAACATCCACATTGCATAGTCGTTGTGGGCAACTTGACACCATTACTGTACATGTCCATCATTGCATTTCACTACTTGCATTAGCTTCCCCCCTGTGCTACCCATGTATGTGGCTATCTGTTGACATCCTTACCACCGGCATGCAATAATGTGCAACTGTTACACTTTGGTACGTACTATGGGTGCAGATAACAATTCAGAACATTCATACGGTTACTGCATCAGGCATGCTGGGATATACACACAGTCATATCAGCACACTGTACTGTTACCAACATGATACTACTAATACACTTCTATGTAGTCACCCTGTGCATCAGCAATGTGTTTACCTGTTCCTGCAATGATGTTTGAGATTGCAGGAGGTGGCACAGTGTCATCATATGCACAGGGTGTGAATTAGGTATGCCTGAGTCTGCCACTGATACCACCAATTGACATGTGTGTGTATGTGTGTTGGTGAGGGGCAGCAGTACAGGGTGGGGCACTGTTGGTGCAGTGTGTGCATGTATGTGGTCACCCTAGATGTTAACATTTTGCATGTGTGTATGCACGCACACAATTCAACCTCATGGCTGCCATATACAGGGGTTTGTGGACAGCCACAGACTGCACCTGGCAGGTCATACAGATCAGTGTCTGTGGGCACTGACACAGTACCTGTGCCTGGCAGGGGTGCTACGGACCGTATCCAGTACTAAGCCAGACTGGGTACTGTCATCAGAAGTGGGAGTGTGTTGACTGGACACAGGTCCCTGTTGAGACTGTCCAGAGCCACATGCACGTGGTCTCCTGGGGCGTTCCCATGGCAGCACAGATCCAGCATTGCTGGGGCTGCTGCTGGCACTATGGGGGTGTGCGCGGGCCTGTTGTTGTCCATGCCGACTGCCAGCTGCTGCTGTTGCTGGCATACGGCCACGTCGATGCCGCAACCGCCCACCATTGCCCTGGCTCATCGACAATTGGTTGTGGAACTGCTGTAATATGTCCCCACAACATCTGTCTACAACATCGGTGAAATTATGGATAGCATCCGCGATGTCACGCATATTGTCAGTCATGGCTGTGCGACATGCTCTCAGCTCCCTCAGACCCTGTCTGGTGTACCTTTCCATACGCAACTGTGCCTGCATGACAGCCCGAAACATAGCTGAGGTTGACAGACCTCTTTGTGCACGTCTGCCAGAGGCAGTATGCCCACGGATGCTCCCACGAGAACCCATGGGCAACTGTCTGTGTGGTACCATCGTAGAACCCTGCCCATGGCTGCTGTGTAGGGAAGCATGTGCCACAGATACCACATTAACCTGGTCAATGCCCACTGTATCTTGTCCATCACCTAGGTACAATGGTGACAAAGGATGTACTGGCAGGAAGACTGTGAGCAATGATGGGGTTGACAGCTGTGTACTGTCAATTGGCTGACCAATGGTGGACCCTGACACACCTTCCTGTACCATTACACAGATATCATCATTACCAGTACCTGTGGCACCAGATTCTGGTTCCCTGCTGCAGGGCACCAGAGCAGCACCAGAACCTGTGGGAGGAAGACAGGAAACACAGTTTACAGTGTCCACACAATGTTACCAGTGATGCACTTATGCACACATGCACACAAGCACACATGGACACATGCACACATGCACACATGGACACAGGCACACATGCACACATGGACACAGGCACACATGCAAACATGCACATGTGGACACATGCACACAGCCACACATGCACACAGGCACACATGCACACATGGACACAGGCACACATGCAGACATGCACATGTGGACACATGCACACAGGCACACATGCACACATGCACACGTGGACACATGCACACATGCACACGTGGACACATGCACACGCAGACACATGCACACATGCACACGTGGACACATGCACACATGGACACATGCACACATGGACACATGCACACGTGGTCACGTGTACACATGCACACATGCACACATGCACACATGCACACATGGACACAGGCACACATGCACACATGCACATGAGGACACAGGAACACATGCACACATGCACACATGCACACGTGGACACAGGCACACCTGCACACATGCACACATGGGCACAGGCACACCTGCACACATGCACACATGCACACCCCGCAGTATACACACAGAGCACTACTGAGTTACACTAGTGTTACTAGCACTATCAGGACTATTATAGGTATTGTTAAACACACTCACCAGCATGGATGGCCTGCCTTGCTGTAACCCTGGAGGGACCTGCAGAAATGATGAGATTAATGTCAGTGGGCACAACTGTGCCATTGATACTGCATATGATACAGTGCAGTAGTACACCAGTTGCCTTTCACACGTCAGCTGCTGATATTGCCAATATCACACATGCACAATTACATACTATGTTGACAGCTACATACCATGGACACACCTTACACATGCATAAACTAACAGTGTACAGAACAGTCAAGTGTACATATGGCATATTACCTGCATGCTCCATGTCGTGCTGCTGTGTGGATCTAGCCTCCATGATGATGCAGGTGTATTGCTGTTGCTGTTCCGGGGCTGGAGCCACAACACTTAGGAGTAGCCCCTCCAGTCTGGTGAGGGGGGGATGTGTGGCCACCCCACCTCCTGTGGCGACCTGTTGCCTGTGGATATCCGACGCATGCTGACGGACATTTCTGATTAAATCACTGCAGTGATGTCGTACCTGCTCATATGTCCTATTATGCGTGCCGATGTTATTTACAATACGGACAAGGTCTTGCCACAGTGCAGCCCTCTCCTGCTGATTCTGACTGGTGCGGGAAAACAGTATGTCGTACTCCTGCACCAGGCTCTGGTGTATCTCCTCATCTTCCGCTGCAGAGTAAGTGGGATTACGCTGATGCTCCATCTCCCTGGAAGAGAACACAAACAGGATATCAGCAGACTATGTCAGCAATATATGGCACACATACTATACATGATACACATGTGTAGTGATATACTACTACTCCCATATGTTGCATGTGTGTGTCTCGTGGTGGATACACAAGTACATGGCCAGATATCAGTGTTCAGCCAACACCTGTGCAACAATACCTGACACATTCCACACAACATAGTAGCATGCCCCATCGGTCAGCACACTGCGACAGGTCCAATGCACAACCTCACTCTGGGGGTTCATCCCAAGGTACTGTATGTGGGACGCCATCCACTAGTGTGATGTGGACACAAGTTACTCGGCCTGGATATACATATCCCACCACCACCACCAGCACAGTAGACTACTTTGATATGTATGTGATTAGACAGTTATTCACTTGTTAGGACTGAGGTGGTATCCATGCAGCACACTGGGCTAGTGGAAGCCACAACCCACACTGCTGACCCATTTGCAAATGCTTACCATGGACATCCCACAGATTGCATGGAACTTGCACACACATTTCTAACCCAGACCCTATGTAGAAAGGTTAGGCATCCTGTCCGGTGGACCCCAGACAGAGGCAGATTGTATAACAATAGCAGGAGGCTACTGCAGGACAGAGCAGATTCACATTAAGGGAAGGCATCTGTGGTCAGCACTGGTAATGCGCTACGGTCTCTCATAACAATGGCCATGGCCTACTCTAGGAGGGAAATGGCCACAAACACTATGGATAACCACAAGGCCTTCTTCAGTTATGTTACACATATGGACCAAATGCCTCAGATATGCTCTGCGTTAATACACACCTACTTAACATTCACCAAACACACAGATATTGACAACATTCTTGCAGACAGGTTCGGTGCACGTATCCCCCCTCCTTCTCCCCCACCAGTTGAAATACTTATCACAGCTGTATGTAACCTCCCTATCATCTCACATGTCCAGGTGAGGGCCGCCCTCAGCAAAGCAGAACACACAGCATCACTGTGACCTGATGGTATCCCTGGATGTGTGCTACATGCACTCCAAGAGGACATACAACCGCATATAAGACTGATAATTAATCTTGGAAATACTACAGGATATGTACCTGGACACTGGCATACAGCAACAGTGGTCCCACACCACTAAGGAGGCACCTCTACTGACCCTGGGAACTACCACATCATATGCATAAATGGCCTGGTCTGCTAAGCTATGGAATTATTCAGTATGGGATGCATATGCAGTGATATTGGGCACATGCAGACACTTGTTCCCAGCCAGTTTGCCTTTCTGATGGGCTGATCCTGCCTTTTGAACCTGGCTGACCTTTCAAAACAGTCACTACAGCCATTGCTGAGGGCAATGCACAGACAACTGCTGCCAGGATCATGGCCTAACACTGACTGACATGTAATGTATAGTCATCCCCTTTTGGTGGAACTACGTACACACAACATATCACATGGACATACCTATAGATACAGACCTATGACACATTTGGAGGGTTCACAGTATGCAGACTATTAACCTGCTACTTTACATTACCTGTGTTTGTCGCAGCTGGTTGCGTTACCACTGCTTCTGCTTCCTGCTGCTGCTGGCACGGCTTGCTACTGTCACTGCTGACAGCTTAGACTCACAGTGTGTAGCGTGTGTTTTTTTTCTCTCTGTCTCTGTCTGTCTCTCTCCCTCTGTCTGCTTCCAGACAGTGCAATGAACATATTGCATGTGTGGAGTGTTACTACAGGATGCTTTTGTAGGTATCTGCATAGTTCCATGTGATGGCCTCTTTACCAATTGTAAGCCAGCATTTGCTAATTGCATGCAGCCAGTTGTGTAATGATTGCAGTTCTCACTGTGATTTCAGGACAGTGTTATAAAAGGGTATGTGAGATAGGCATTGCCCTTTCAGATTGTAAGGGCGGGGACCATGCTGGTATGCTGTGGACACTGTTCTGTGAGTTTAAAGGTTAGTATCTCTCTCATGATTCAGGCTGTGTTGTAGATTCACATTTCTCCATTCATCTCTCCTGTTCCCTGTAGTAAGTGTGTTTGCACAATGACACCTACAACTATATATATATATATATATATATATATATATATATATATATATATATGTAAATATACATACATTTATATATGTACATTAACTGACATTATTACCTACAAGCTACCAACTAGCATGGCTGTTTCTGTTCACACACTACTATTATGGGAATCCACTAGTTTTGACAGTAATTCTAAATGACATGCTTTGTGTACTACACATCCTATATTCCCTTTACATTCATCCCTACTATTACATGTTATATTTATTTTAGTACAATCTTCTTGTATAAGAGTCATGGCTTAGTGGTAGGTCATACAGACTACTGTTTCCAAGGTCCTGGGTTCAGGACTGACAGTGGGATTTTATTTTGCTTTTGAACTGACTACAGGACCTGTCAATCAGAGTGACTAAGGCACTTTTAAGCAGTTGTAACTGGGTTAGCGCTGGTTTGTGCGGAGCTCCCGCATGCGCACTGGCGTTCAGCTCCGTGCACACACGCGCACACCCGCTTACAACCGCTTAACAGTGCTTACTCTGGCGCACACCCGTGCTATTTTCTTTGAAAGAAATGAAAATGGGGAGACAGGAAAGTGGTGAAAAAGGGGTCACAAAGAGGGTAAGACAGTAGGGAAACAAGCTTGGGCTTTGCAGGAGGGATGTAGGTAAGGCCCATAGCTGCCCATTTCTTCATCAGCAACAGCTGTGCATATGTATGTAATTTGGTGTGACATTTGAAACCTTCCACCACTGAGAGAGGTGTCAGGACAACAATAATACTTGTTGTACAGCCAATTGTAATTGATAATTTCCATGTCCAGCAGACGTGTGCGGAATGGGCAGCTATGTATGGGGCGTAATTTTTTTGTGGGTACAGAGTGCCCATTTTTTTTTTTTTTCAGGTGAGAGTGGTATGTCAGGTGAGGGAAGTCGGTATAGCTGGGGAGGTAGGTTGGGTAGGTCAACAGACAAGACAAACAAGACGCATACAGGGGCGGTGTATGACACGTGTGGGGGGCTTACACAATTGACGGGGACGGAGATTTGGATATCCAGAGCCCATGAGCCCACAGATGGCAACAGTGGAACTGATATCCCCACCCATAGGCAGTTGCCACTGTTCCTTCACTGCCCAGGATGGGGCTGTGCTGGGGGCTGTGTAGGACGGGCAACAGGCATGCCCGTAAGTTGTGCCACCTGTGCCTCAAGCTGGCGTAGGGGCCCAAGAACAGAGTCCTGGATCTCCCTACGCACCACAGTCCGGACACTACGGAGGGTGAGTGGCGGTTCATAGGTTCATAGGTTCATAGGTTCATACTAGGCTATCTGCCCGAGGGCATTTATAAGCCTAGCCCATAGTTTTGTGGCTTACGCCACCCCTTTAGTTTGGAGAAACTATGCCCATTATTCTGCTGTGCCTCTGTCGAGCAGTGACACTGAGGTAACCCCTGGGGTGTATCTGCGATCTCCCATCCATTGGTCAAGATTCCTCTTGAACAAGGCCAGCGAGGTGCTCTGCCTCACATAAACCGGGATTTTGTTCCACAGCATAGGGAGTCTTTGGGTGATGAATCTATCCCTCCAGCACGTCCTATTAATAACCGTGTCGAGGTTTAAGTCTCCCGCCCTTGTGGTTCTGAGGGATCTAGATTTTTTGAGATGAAGCATGTTCATCAAATCTGGGTTTGACATGGCCTTGTATGTCAGGCATAGGTCACCTCTGAGCAAGCGGTAAGCAACTGAATATAACTGGAGTTCTTTCAGTCGGGCAGCATAAGACAGATTTTTGAGACCCTTTATCCTTTTGGTGAGGAACTTTTGTGGCCTCTCCAGCTGCTGCAAGTGTCGGGTCAGATACATTCCGAATGGGGCATTGTACTCGATCATTGGTCTGATGAGTGATGAGTATAGGGAGACTATGACTTCCCTTGATCTAGATGTGAATCCCTTCATGATAAGGTGGGCAATGTAGAAGGTCTTCCTAACTACTTTAGCAAAATGAGTGTCGAATGAATGGCTACTGTCAACCTGGGTTCCCATGTCCCTAATAACTTCTTCTGTGTTCAGGGGATTGCCACCTATATGGTAGCTAGGGATAACCTTATTTTTCCTGAAGGGTATGACTATGCATTTCTTGGCATTTAACTTTAGGCCATGGCTCTGGCACCAGTTATCCGTTTCTGTGAGACCCTTCTGAAGGATATCTGTGTCGGATGTTTTTTCAACTACGGCGCCCAGTTTGCAGTCATCTGCAAACTTTGTCAGCCATAACCCTCCTGTGTTTGCTTGTACTTCAGAAATGTAGATGCCAAACAAGAGTGGGACCAGGACTGAGCCCTGTGGGACACCACTTGTGACAGGCTTTGAGTCTGACATGGCGCCAGCAACTCTGACCCTGTGGGTTCTGTCACTCAGCCAGTTTGCAACCCATCTTGTAATGTATGGGTTTACATTTAAGTTGATGAGTTTTTCATTGATACCTGAGTGAGGTATTGTATCAAAAGCCTTCGCCAGGTCTAGGTAGGCAGTATGGACTGCCTTTCCCTCGTCAATGGCCTTGGTGACTGTTTCGAAAAAGTCAACCAAGTTTAGAAGGCATGATCTGCCTTTGACAAAGCCAAACTGGGTTGGATCCAAAGTCTGCAAGTTCCCTATGTCTTTATTTATGAGATCCATTATGATCCTCTCCATGGCTTTGCAGATAAGGCTTGTCAAGCTAATGGGACGGTAATTTCCAGGGTCGGTGGTGGCACCGCCTTTGAGGAGTGGGACCACAGTCGCTGTGCACCACTCCCTGGGTACGTATCCGGAGGTGAGACTAAGATTAAACAGCTGTCCTAACTGTGGGTTTAATTCCTCGTTGAGTTCATGGAGCACACAGCTGGGGACACCATCAGGTCCCATGGATGCTGTGTTCTTTGCCTTGGAGAGCAGTTCTCCCCTGGGCATTAGAGATGTTTGGGGGCTACAATCATTTGGTATAGATATCTCTCCTTTAGGGGAGGGAGTTTGCACTGAACCTGTCAGCCAGTATGTTGGCAATGTCTGTAGGATCAGTAATCTTCACATCATTTTGAACTAATTCTGAGCATATCTGGGAGTTTCCTCCTAGGTTTCTGACATAGCTAAAGAATGCCTTATGGTTGTCTTTAGAGTCCTTAGCTATTTTTTTCTCAAAATTAGCTTTGGATGATTTTATGAGAGCTCTTAGCTTTTTACTTATAATGATCAGCGGTGTCTTACCTTTTAAGGATTTTGCTCTATCTTGTAGTAGCTTTCTCCTTTTGTTGTAGAGTTTGTTTATGGCTGGGGTCCACCAGACTGGACGCTTGCCTTTGGTACAAAGAGTCTTTGTTTTGCTTGGGATTGCCTGATCCATGCAGCCTGCAGGTGCTGGTAGAAGGCATTTGTAAGTGATTCAGCGGTTTGAGTAATGTTAACCGCCGGCTCAGGGGCCTTAAAGGAGACCACACTAGTCTTTAGAAGTGTGAAGTCGGCTTTCGAGAAGTTCTTTACTGTGGTCTTTTTCATTTCGGGTGGGGGCGGGATGAGGACCTCCAGCGAGATTAGTTTGTGATCAGATCTCACCAGTGAGGGGTATACTACCGGCGTTGAACATTGTGCTCCCATGTTCGTGATGATGAGATCAAGTATGTTTTCTCCTCTTGTGGGGATGGTGACTAGTTCTTCCATGGCATTTGAGTTTATGAATTCCAGGAACTTTTGGGCTAGAGTGTTTGGGCTTGAGTAGTGTTCCCAGTCTATATTAGGGTAGTTGAAGTCACCTAGTATGATGGTGTTCGGAGATACATTTATCCCCTCCAGTGTTTTCAGGAAGGCCATATGAGGTTCCTGAGTTTGCGAGGGTGGCCTGTAACATGCTACAAATTGCAGAGCAGTCTTGCCTATGGTTAATTGCACCTGGATGGTTTCTGATGCATCGTGCGATGCCACCAATCTTGAGGTGTGGGTTTCCTTGATGAATATGGATACCCCTCCTCCTTTCTTGGTATTGTCTGGGTTTTGGGGCGAACGCATGATATGAGGTAAAACCTGATAGTGCTGGGGTGCTCTCAGGAGCCTTGAACCAGGTTTCTGTCACAGCACAGACATCGATGTTCTCCATACTGAGAAGGGCCTCGAGTGCATGCATCTTGAGGTTGAGACTTCTGGCATTGAGCAGCATTACCCTTAGTTTTTTTTCTTTGTTTTGTTCTAGGGTGGTAGGTTTAGAATTTGAGCCTTGCCTAAAAAGGCACTATGGGGGTGGCAAGAGCCTTTGCCAAAATCCGGAATCCCAGGGGTGACAAGTGCAAGCCGTCCCTTGCGAAGCAGTGTGGCTTGTCCAGCATGTCATCCCAGGCAGACAGACATTGGATCCCCCTTGAATGACACCAGAGTTTAAGCCAATTGTTAAAGCTGATCATCTTATCTCTGTATTGTGGCATCATTCTTGGTGAAGGTAGGATACTGCTCAAGGTCAGGGTCATACCTGCTTGGGCTACATAATCAGAGAGCTCCTCTATGTCTCTTTTCATGTAGTCCAAGGAGGTATATCTCAGGTCGTTAACACCAGCGTGGACAATGATTGAGTCGTACTTGTACCTGCTGTTGAGAGACCTGAGTGCATGCGTTATGTGGCGGATTCTAGCACCCGACAGGCAGCTTACTGTGACCTTCTCCTTACTCAGTCTGGTGAGCGGGACATCAGTGTGTCTGACTATGGAGTCACCAATGACTAGTGTGTCTGGCATTGTGTTTGGCCTTAAGGGCTGTGACTGCTTGACACTCTGACTGTGTGGTCTATGTGTTGCAGATGTTGTGTTCTGAGGTGGTAGTTGTTTGGGTGTCTGCTTTGGTGGCCTCTGCTGTTTTGGTAGATTTTTGATCAGAGCCTCCGAGTATGTCTTTGTGGGTTTATGTGTATGATTTGAGGTTGTGATGGTATTATGTGAGACTGGGTCTATAGTGTGTGTGGTTACCTTCTCCTCCTGTCTGGTCATGCCAGTCCTATGTTGAGAGAGCTCAGCCTCCAGTTTGGCCGTATAGTTGCATCTCTTGCATGTATTTGTGTTTTGTGGGAGGAGGAGAGGGTTGTCTGTGTACATGAGGCAATTGTAACATTGCCTCAATATTCCCAGGTTCACCAGCTGAGCAGGAGAGGACATTAGCAACTGATCCCTCGACATGCTAGAAGGAATAGACAGAAAAACTTAAGAAAAGGTTCTGGGGATGTGGGTGACCGAGAAATGGGGTTTGCTTTTTTGGGGTACTTTCTATAACAAGAGTGCTGTATCGAGGTGATAAGTACTGTAGGAGCAAGTGCTTCACTATACAGATAGAGAAAAGTCTACTTGGGAGTCAAGTAGAGATAATTTATAGTTGTAGGATACACTAAATAGAACAGTAGTATACTTTGAGGAAGGTAGTTTTAAGGGAAAATTTGAAGAGTGGACTTTAGGTAGCCCTAATAGTTTAAATCTGATTAACCGGCGCTGCCCTAGTGTGCAACGGTAGCAGATCAGCGCTAAATCGCGCAAAAGCGCGCTAACGCGTGCTTTATAGCAGGGGGCTGGAAAAAACAGGAAATGACCCAAAATGGCTGACAAATTACTAGTTGCTGCTTCTAACCACTCTTCTGAGGACAAACAAGCAGCTCAGTACTCCCCACTCCCACTGGTGAGTAAAGAAACTACCTCTGGCCACACTTGCAGAGGGGGGACGAGCCCCATCCCCTGCAGCGCTTCCACCTGCAGGTGGCACAGGGCCACCGGAGGAGGGTCCAGACTGGGCACGAGTGCCAGGTGCACTTGCCAGCTGAGGTGGGAGAGGTGGGTCCGCTGGAACCCGCCTTCCCTGTCGTCCTATGTTTTGCATTATGTCATGACAGTTTGGGTTAGTGACATATAATACCATTCACAATTAGTTGTAACAGCATGCATTAGTATTCCCATTAACCAAACACCCAGACATTCACACCATTGAACAGCGAGTATAACACATGCATAATTTGAACAGCAATACACAGTCCAACAACATGCAGGGTTGATTGATGGCAACAGGCCATCAGGTTTGGATGTATGAACAGGGCAGATGCATCAACAGACATGCAAATATATATGACCCATCAGGACAAATGTCCAGGGGTGTTAATTGTGATTGCACATACCATTTTCACGTGGAATGGGTTATATGTGGTTATAGGGTGGGGTGAAGAAAATAATATTAACACCTTCGAATACCAATACATATGCTGTACATTTCTAATAGCTGCACATATATACACACTACTGTTCTAACTACAGTTTCCTATATGATAACTACTTCAACTTGGTGATAGGACTGTTACTGCTACATCAATATACATTCTATTGTTCTTCATACACATTCATATCTAGCTTTGTTCAGCTACATCATCCTGCTACATTTGCTTTATATAGCTATAGACAAGTGTGGATGTTTGGTATATCAGACAATCATACTATCTGCATATCGCAGACTGACAGCAACATATCCAGGTTTTGGGATACACATTCCAGCTGCAGCAACACTTTGAACAGATTTCGCTATTTGGTTTTGCTTCTCACATGCATTTCATTCTGTACTGACTGAAGTATACTTTATTCAGGGGTTATTACTACTGTATTGCTGGATTCATGACACTTTCTCACACCCTCTCACTTGTTTTCATTTTACTATTCAGGATGGTACTTACTTCTAGGCTTTATTGACATGTTTTACCTGTAGTTATTACAATCCTTTCCAGCAGTCTCACTTCTGTCATGTTTCAGTATTCCAACAGGGATATATTTCACACATGTGATTTGATCATCTTCTGCAGCTGTACTTTTCAGCCTGCTGCAGGTTGTGTACTATTTTATTACAGGTGGGGCATCTTTATTTCAGAATTTATTTCAGACATTTTCATTTTTCTGTTTGGATTACAGACTGCAACACACTTTTGTAATCAAGCAATACTTGCAAACACTTTTACACTGTTACTTGCACATTTTATTACTTAGTGACTACACTGCACTCTTTTGCTAACTGTCATACTTTTATATTTCTTTACAGTTACTGGGAGTGGATTACTGACCTGCATGGTGGCGCAACCACACCAGCCTATCGCCATAGGCTCTGCGGTTCGCAGAACGGACACCTGCAGCTGTAATATAAATGAAGTAATATTGGAATACACATCTCCATAATATCAGCTAGTTTAATTTCTTACATACATAATTAAATGTAACTTACTCAGTAGTGGGGTGTTGGGCATTTGCCGGGCCTCCTGGATCCAAAGGTTCAGTTGGTCCTGCTTGCGTCTCTTTAGGTCCGCATGGTGTGACGGACCTGCTCACCAGTCCTTGGAATCCCTGTGGCACTGGTGAGATCATGAGCCAACCGGTCCCACGCCTCAGCCCTATATGCTCCCCACAGGACCTGGCCCTGCATGAGTTGGGCCTCATGATTGTGGACTAGGAGCCAGACCATGTACCTGGACTCCTCAACACCCCACCTCTGTGCTCGAAGGCAACTACCCTCACCTACTCCTGTCATTCTGGCTGTAAGTCAGTTCTACAATCGTTTATGCTGTGTATTCCCGCCTATGGGGCTTATATAGGTCATTCTTCCCGCACATATCTGTGATTGGCCATTTTGGAATTGTATCAACTTCACTAAACCTGCATTGTCATGCTCCAGTTTGTATTCATTCCTATATATTTGCTATTATTGCATTTCTAGGTACTGCTGTCATGGCTTAGTGGTTCAGTACCTTGACTATGGTGTATAGTGTCCCGGGTTCGAACCTGGCCACTACTTTTTATTTATTATGACTGTCTAGACAAGCTGAGGGGTGTGTCTGTGTAAAGGCAGTTTTGATACGGCTTGCTCAACGTTGCCCGTCGGTTAGCTTGTTTGCGCGGTGCGCACCTCCGCACAAATGGGGCACGCTGGTTTAAGCCTCATTTGGCTATCAGCATGCATATTACGCTCAGCTCAGCTAGGGGCACATACTTTCAGCATGTTAAACCACTGCTCACCTACGGGCAGATGCACTCACCCTGTTAAACTGTAGCTCAGCTATGGGCACATCTGGCATTTTTTATTGTTTTGTTACCTCACAGTTCTTCAATATAAATGGGCTATTTCATTACATTTTACATAAAATGTGATTTTATGTGTACATGTTTGTCAGGGACTTGTTTCGTGCTTATTTTGCTAAAAATAAAAATTGGTGTTGTGGGGGCTCGAACCATGAATGCCTGCTCTTCAGCCAACATCTCCACCACTATGCTATTGCTTCTTGGTTTACTTTGCATTTTTAGTTTTTATATGCTTTTCCACTGACTGCTAACTGTAGCTGCGCTACGGGCATGTCCGCGCAAACGAGCGCACTCACGGGCAAACATCTTTATGATTTAAAAAGAATTTATAACATGTTCATTTATATATTTTCTGTTCATAGTCTGTGGGGGCATGTGTTGTGTTGTGTTTATTCACATTTCCATGGACTCTGTCGTGGGTGTTTACTTTGGGCACTTTTACTCTTCTGGGGGCGTGTCCGCTTACAGGGCTCGGCCTACGGACACGCCCCCTACTGTCTTACACGGACCTTGTTAGCCTTAGGTGTGATTCAGCATGCTTTCATGAATATGCAGAACATGCTGACATCACTCCGTTTAACTGCAGCTCCGTGTAAGAGTTATAACTCTTACACGGAGGATTCATGAATCCTGCCCACGGTCAATGATACATTTCAGAGAAGAGGGCTTTGTTTTATGGACTATTGTTCATTAAGCGTGTAACATTTAACATTTAATAAAAATATGTTTAAAAATAAACACTTCAGAACTACTTAATGAATTTGGAGGTACTAGCAAAACTGGCCTCCCTGCATGTGATCAATGGACAACTGTCTAAACACAAATGCTGCTATTCGATTTTTATCTTATAATAACATGTCACAATATAGACTACAAAGACTAGAAGGCACTTCGGGTTCACTGCTGGTACAAAACCACTGTGCACATTTTCTTTGGAGTTTCACCATTTCCCAGTGCTGTACAGTCATATATTCTTGCGGTATTTGCATAAGGGGTCTTTAACCATATGCAAAAAACACTTACTTTGATCTGTTTGGTTGGGTTTTAGTTTTGGTATTATTTCAATCAATTATGACTCAGCATCTTTTTTACTGATTATGTTTCTGTCTGAATTTGTCATAGAAAAAGCACCATAGTTCAATAACAAAACAAGCCAGAACTTGAATATACATTTGCCATGGATCTTCTCTAATTAGGTCAGATCATTGTCGTATGTCATAGAGTCTTTGTTGTATAGAATGGGTATCACCGTGTCTAATTAACATTCCATAGACATACCTCTCTCTTAAGTTAACATCTACCAACTCAGATAAAACAAATGAGTATGTGTGTATGTGTGTGTGTGTGTGTGTGTGTGTGTGTGTGTGTGTGTGTGTGTGTGTGTGTGTATATATATATATATATATATATATATATATATATATATATATATATGGTGCATATTACAAGCTCAAAAGACTGGAGAGCTAATGGCTTAAACATAGAAAATGCCATTCCTGGAAGTTGCTCTTGTGGGGGGGCTGTGCCCCCAACCCCCCCTGCAAATTATATATACCAACTCCAAGATCGCACTACAGTGAGGAAAGGGCAAATATTCCGATCTTCACTGTACCTCGATCTCACAATAAACACAACAGCATTTTCAATGTTAAAGCCATTCGTTCTCCAGCCTGTTCGATTTCGATATATATATATATATATATATATATATATACACACATTTGCTGGCTGGATAGAATCACTTCCCTGATCTTTCAGCTGTGCCCCACCACTCAATACATATGGATTGGGGTGGCAGTTATGAAACTGCAAGCAGTGAAAAGGATTTTTTTCTACCTAACTCTATAACAAATGCATGTTGTGGTTTCCTAAGAAAATGTGTTGCCACACTGTTCTAAAATGTCCTTTAACACAATACCGACAATGCAATGCTAAAACATGCAATACATCCAGACCATCATTATACAGAAGGAGCAGTACAAGATTCTCTAATCACAATCTGACAGGAGAAATTTGGGACTGGAAATGGGAGAGGATATTATACTAGTGAAACATGTTTCAAACACTGAAGTGTTACACAGAGCAGGGAACTGTAGACACTACTTTGGGACCGTATACAGTTTTAAGGGGATTATGGGTGCAGCAAAAGAAAGGCCAGAAAGTGGTAGAATTACTTGACTTCAGGAGACCTATGGTCAGAGCTAGCATAAAGGCTCTGTAGAAGCAAAACTGGATTTAATGTTAAGTAAAAATGTTTAAGGATTTTGGAAGAATCCAGAAGGCACACAAGTAATGAATGTATATGGGTCTACCATTTATGAATGTCATCTTTCCTTACACTTTGAGAATATCAAAATGATGTACTTTCATGTAATCAAATGTACCTGTTTCCAGACTGTAAGATGAAATGCAACAATGTGTTATATGAGAAAAGGCTCCCAGAACAACAAACATAACTGTGTGGGCCTCATATATGGACATGTCTGGCTGCAGCATGCCATACATAGGGGCAATCTTGAATATTATAACTATTTCTCTTATACCATACACCAAGAAACATTATCATAACATAACATAAAGTAATGTTAAAACATGCTCTTCCAAGTTATATTTGAGCAGTTGCATGGAGCAGAGACCTTATTAACTTGTATGGAGTCTAGTACTGTGAAATTAGCAAACTAAGCTTGCAAGTTTCTTTATTTACACACATTGCTTGAAAAGTCCTTTGTATTGCATAACTTTTAAAGATTGCAAATATCAGATAATGCATCTGGCTTTATGTGTTTTTTTGAGGGGAATGGGGGTGGCTATGTGCAATAATTTATGCCAGGGTGGTAAAGTTAACACAGACAGACTGTCCGTAAACCAAAGGCAAGATCCTTGTAACAACGTGTGTGATGTAATGTCTTTGTGATGTACAGCCCAGCATGTACTACTGGACTTTTGGGTTATTCATTCGTTTTCTGACAACCAACTGTATCCGGTTATAGGTTGTAGGAGAACCAGAGGCTATGGTGGCAAAGAAGTGAACCTATTCGCAAATAAGACACCACTCTATAAGGAGATATATGGAAATATAGACATATGCAGACAGACAGACACACAAACATAAGAGTCTGCAGGCATGCATATTTTCACACATCACAATCACATGCACACAAAACACAGTCAGGTTGGAAGGTGCTGATTCACCTTCACTGTTTCCTTCAGAAGTATTAGTGGACTAGTATACTTAGTGAAAACCAGTGTAAGGTATAACACACATTCTGGCAGAAAGAACCAAACCGGAGAGTCAAGAAAACCAGTGTTGACAGAGGGATAACACACAATCTGTGCAGAAAGAGCCAAACTGGAGAGCCATGAAAAGCAGTGCAGACAGAGGGATAATACACAATCTGTGTAGAAAGAACCAAATTGGAGAGCCACGAAAACCAGTGTAGACAGAGGGATAACACATAATCTGTGCAAAAAGAACCAAACTTAAGAGCCATGTAAACCAGTGTAGACAGAAGGATAACATACAATCTGAGCAGAATGAGCTAAACCTGAGAGCCAAAGACCATTAGAGAACAATACTAACCACTCTATCATCATGCTGAATTATATTTGTTTATTTTGATAGTAACACAACAATAGAAATATTGTGAAGGTTCTGTTTTAAGAGTTTTAGTTGTTTTGTATTCCTGTACTTTGAGAAAAAAAATAAATTTTTTTGACAGCAAGTTTCATTTTCCTTTGTGTATAAAAAATAAAATAACCAAAAATGTGGTTATACCACTGTAACTGTTCAAATAGTATGATGACTGTAATTTAATACAACATCATCTTCTTCTTTTGGCTTTTCCCGGTTAGGGGTCACCACAGCGGAACTCCGGTCTGCTAATTATTGGCAGTAGATTTTTATGGTGCAGAGGTACCAGCCCGACGTTCAACCTTCAACGAAGGCACTCCCATTCACGCATGTCTTTCGAACGCCACTCGACCACGGGGAAGACATGTAGACTCCACACAGAAGGCACTCCAGCCGAGAATATTATTTCAAATTTACTGGGCAGTGCGCATGCCTTCTTTTTTAAGGAAAGTTTTTTTTTTTTGCTGTGCTATTTAGCTGTGAATCAGCTACCACTATTATTGTACTTAAAGTCTTGTAAGTGCATTATACAATTTTTTTTTTTTGTTAAAATTTGAAGTCTGTTGATATCACTGGAGACATTAAAAATGTATTATGTCTGTTATCACATAAACAAGGTAGACATCTGCTACAAAAACATGTTTTTTTAGAACAATCCTACTCTGAATCCTAAAGCTAGGCTTTGACATACAAGTACAGAAGTTTGGTAATATCTGTGCTTATCTCAGTATTCAAATAATACCATTTCTGTTAAATATTTCAGGAACTGTTTGGTCTGTTAAACTTACAATTCAGAACATTTATACTTTGTTACTGCAAGAAAGTAGTAGTTATTATGTATTACTTTCTATGGTAGCTAAGTAATAAAAACATCTAAATGATCATTTCATCTAAATAAATACAAAAAAGATAAGCAGCAAATGTTAAAGATGTACTATTTGCTTTGACAACGCGTTACTGAAAATATTTAGAGTGGTTTAGCAAAAAAGCTTTCTTCAAATTCCATTCAGACTGGAAAACACTTTACTGAAGCTGTATTAGGGAAAAGATTATTAATTATAGTAATATTTAGTTTATTGTTTAAGGAAGTCAAACTGAATTTACTGTAGCTGAATTAAAATGTAGCTTGTCAGATACATTTGTAATAAAGCATAATAGAATTTATCATGGCAAAATTGTTGCTTTAGCTACCTTTATCAGACAGCATTGTTTATTAGTTTCCCTCACTACATTTATGATAGAACAAACAAATAAAAAGCGGTCTGTGGAGAAACGATTGCTGTAAACAAACAGGAGACAAGTCTGTGTATCGCTTACATTTATGATAGAAGAGCTGTTGCTATATTTTCCATCTTAGATGCACCATATTGCCATCTCTTAGATTCCGTACAACCCTAGGTCACTTTTATGAGTGAAGCTTGGCATCCTCTGTATACAGCTTCCTTCTCCCCGCAAAATACATGAAAAAAAAAACGTTTTTCACCATTTCAGATTTCAGGCATTTCTTTTCTCATTCTTTTAGAACATCATCTTTCAGGGAGTTAATGTTTCATAGTGGAACCTCCATGCACCATGAGGTTTCTGTCCTTATTTTTATCATATAATATAATTAATTTTATCCATGCTAAGATGCAGTTAAACTAAATACAATGCAACATGTTAAGCCCCACATTACATAGGTTCATAGGTAGGTACTAGGCTATCAGCCCAAGGGTCTATGTAAGCCTAGCCAACAAGGTTCCCTGGCTTACACCACTCAAGAAAGTTATTTTCCTGTGCCACTGTCGAGCAGACACAGAAGTCATCCACGGGGTTTATTTCCTATTTCCCATCCAGTCATCAAGATTTTTCTTGAAGAGTGCTAATGAAGAACTTTGCTTGACATAGTTGGGTAGCCTGTTCCAGAGTATGGGAAGTCTCTGGGACAAGAATCTATCCCTCCAGCATGTCCTGTTTATTGTGAGTGACAAGGTTTAGGTCCCTAGAGTGTGTAGCTCGGTGGGATTGGGATTTCTTTAGGTGTAGCATGTCCAACAGCTCTGGGTTTGACATAGCTTCATATGTTAGACAGAGATCACCTCGGACTAGGCAATGTGCTATGGAGTAAAGCTGGAGTTTTTTGAGATGGTCAGTGTAGGGCATTTGTTTGAGGCCAGTAATCCTCTTTGTGAGGTACTTCTGTGGCTTTTCCAGCTGCTGCAGATGTCTTGCGAGGTACATTCCAAAAGGGGCATTGTACTCTATAATGGGTCTAATGAGTGTCGAGTAGAGGGGAACAATGACATCTTTTTTTCTGGATGAGAACCCTTTTATGATGAGGTGTGCCAAGTAGAAGGACTTCCTGAGTACTGTGGCGATGTGACTATCAAAGGAGAGACTACTGTCCACCTGGGTCCCAAGGTCTCTTATCACACATTCGATGTTAAGCAGATTGCTGCCTATGTGGTAGTTCATGGGTACAGAGTTTTTACCAAAGGGGATGACACTGTACTTTTTGGCATTGAGCTTGAGGCCATGGCTCTGATGATGGAAAAGTGAATGTAGTTTCTTCACGAATGCTGCACTTTAAATAACGAATGACATCCTGTACATGAATCATTGTCTAAAAGTTATAATCCTATAATGAGACATAAAGTTTCTCATATTGCCTTACAGTTCATTTAACCTGTAATAAATATATCTGTTTGCATGTATATAGAAGTAGCGAACGTAAACTCGTCAAGTCAAAAAGTAATAATAGAAAATATATAATTCTACAGCATTACTAAGTTTTCGAAAGTAATCCAAGCAAGGCAGGCAGTCTGTTTCCAGTTGAAAATCCTTTATTAAGTACACAGACAAGCGATCCAAGTAAAACAAAAATAGAGTAATAATTTCCTCACAAGCTTTCTAAATATATATATATACTTTTTATCAGGCATGGGAGTGGTTTATTGTGCTGTAAAACAAAGTGTTATTGGTACACATGTTAAATTCACATCCCTTCCCCCATCAGTGTGATATTCGAGCTGGTCCTGCCCTACCTAGTAGCTGTCATAATAATATATAGCCCAAATGCACTTTAATGGTACATCTTATTTAACCAAATTATTAAGTCTGTGATTCTATACAAGGCAATATACTACATGGCTGGAAAAATATCAACCTTAGTTCATTTTGCGATCAAAAATTATATATAAATATACACATATACATTTTGCATGTAAAAATCAGTTTCTATTTTCATAAACTATTAACAAAGATTGCTTTCGTCCTTCTAGACTTCTTCAGGTCTGTGTACAAGAACCCTAAAAACCTATATAATTGTATAATTAGTTAGTATTGTTATTACCATCATTTTGAATAAAGTGGAAAAAAGAGAACCAGAAAAAAATAGAAAAATATATGTATGATGATGGAAACAAAATATACACATAAATTTCAAATGATTTAAAATGGTATTTAAAACCAATTTGTAGAAAAAAAAATAAAATAACAATTAATCATGTAAACAATGTGGTAATTTTCTAAGTTCCAGTGCACTTTTAAATGAACAGTAGTAGTTTAGTCCAGGCTTTCTAAAAGAGTTCAGCTTTAATTGCCACATGAGTTCCTGTTTGTCCAGAATATTCGGGATGTTTCCTTCAAGATCACCCATGTCTATGTGATCTGGAACTTAAAACCTGTGTGGCTTTTATGAAGAGAAAGGTGTTTGGCTAGTGCATTATTTTTACATCCAGAGCAGATTTCTGACAGATGACATGAAATCCTTCGCTTGAGTTTATTTACAGTCTTGCCCACATAGAATGCATCACATTCATTGCACTGTGCCCTGTAAATTACTTTTTTAGTGTTACAGTCACCCCCTGTACTTGCTGTATAAATATACAAAATGTACAATTAGTTTCACATCTTTTAGTGCTTTTCTCACATGGTCTAGGTTTAAATTCAACAAAACTTCTAATATTCCTGGCCTTCCTATAAACAAATGATGGGGCTTCACCTAAGATGTTAATCAGAAAAGGGTTTCCTGTGACAATGTCCCAGTTTTCTTCAATAATATTTTTGATATTCTGGTGATCCAAAGTGTATGTCAGGATGCAGCTATTTTTGCATTTGTTATTCTCTGTGGGATTACTTAACATTTTTCTACTGGGGAGGTTGAGTGAAGGTGCTTCAGTCCTTTTCAGTTCTATAATGGGTTCCAGGATGTTTTTTAACATCTGATTTTCATAGCCTGTCACTAGAAAATCATTCTCTAAGTTGTTCAGGTTTCTCAAAAATGGTTCCATCTCTGTGGTAATTCCAGCTAATCTATAGCCTTGGGATTTCATTACATTATACTTGGTTTTTGTAGGATGTAGACTTTTACTGTGGAGTAATAAGTTAACCTTCGTTGGTTTTCTGAATAGATCAGTGGTGATTCTGTTATTGTTGATGTCCTTGGAAATCTGCATATCTAAGAAAGTGGTTGAAGTACAGCTATGGGAAGAGGTAAACTTCAGGAAGGGGGTTGTTTGATTGAGGTAAGTGATAAAATCTCCAAGCTGCAAGGTGTCACCTTCCCACACAATAAAGACATTGTCAATAAAACGTAAATAGCATGTGATATGCTGCATGTAGTCTGTGTTGTTTAACACAAAGTCCTCCTCCCATTTGCCCAGGGCTATGTTAGCTATGCTGGGAAAATCTTCCACACAGAGAAGTTTCTTACACTGTTTTGTTTTTAGACCCACTACACTTTAGTGGGTTGTTTTTAGACTTTGGGGATACCATGGAGATTACTTGTTTTTTGTATGTATATACTGCCATTTAAAGGTGTCTCTGGGCATTCAACTGTCACATTTACATCTTTATATACTATGGGACTCTTATAAGCATCCAGCTGTTTCTTTTAATACGTGTGTGTGTGTGTGTGTGTGTGTGTGTGTGTGTGTGTGTGTGTGTGTGGTGCACACTTGTGCGCGCGTGTGTATACGTATATACAATCCAGCAGTTGCATTTTGTGATAACTTGTGTATGAGTATTAAGCAGCTAAGAAGTAAAATGAGTGTGTTGTGATAATCATGCTTATACGTAAATGATTGAGTTCATCATTATTTACTGTTTCTGGATCTCTCACCCTTTCATAGTCATTTCAAATAAAGTTTGAATTATCCTTTGTTTTGGAGATAGGATTTTGAGCATGTCTGAACTGATTACAGTATAGACAAGAGGATGTCACATTCATGATCAAGATAGAATTAAGCACACCATGGAGCACTGCCATAATTCTGTTAGGGACTGCTGCTAGTGTCTCCAATGGGATTTACCTGACAGAATGACTTTATCAGAAAACTCCAGGATATATAGACGAATAATTTGAACAGAAATGATACGCTGTCTAACAAACCGAACAAGGGCAGATAATCCTGGCCTAATTAGTTAAGTAAAACAATTAAAATGTACAATATGATGAATGTATGTGCTGTAATCTTTAATGGTTTTTCCTATAGTTTGAGAATAATTGCTGTTATCATCAGTTTCTCTGTATTTCATATGGCATACAACACAACATAAACATTTAAAAATTATGCCAGGATTAAATAAATAGATGCCAGACCACACTGGAATGTGAATATACTACACAGAGTGCAAGATGTATTTTAGTTTTGTGGTAAATTGCAGGAAGGAGCAAATTTTTGTGTCAAGGCTTAGCAAATAATGTGCTGTATTGCTGCTGATGGACTTTATAAGTGAACCATCCAAAATGCTTTGGGAACATAACATTATGACTTACACCACTGTTCAGTTTTCTATATTTCTTATTGTAAAGTGCTTTACATTATTTTATAGACTATGCTAAGAGAACATTCTGCATTGAAACAAGTATTACTGTTTCATTCTTTTAGCCCTAAAATAATATTACTTCTCCCATGCTACACTATAGATCAACATTTTAAGGAATTACACATAGGAGAGAAGGTATAATGGGTCGTTTTTGCATAGTCCCATGGTCTTTATTTAATACATGCTGTCTATATTTTGCTTATATATACTTAATCCCATTTCAGCAAAGGTATGGGGAGAAATACTCCATATTATTTTTTTTCACAGACAATTAGCTTGTTCTCTAACCTGAGACAATAACATATTAAGTTAAATTTGTAAACACCAACTAAATATATTTGTAACTTTCCCCTAAATCTGGCTGGCATAAACAAGCCCTTTCTGGCACCAAATGTTAAGGGTCCAGATGCTGCCTTGGACCTGGTTCCAATAACCTTGGGGGTTGACTGGCAGGCAAAATGCTACTTGCCTTGCTCAGGGCTTTAATCTGAAAACACATACCACCCAGGATCAGAGATGGGGGGAGGGGGGATGCCACAAGGCAGCTGCCTGCACTGTAAAAAGCTACATAAGGGAGGGGGAGATGGGATCCAGCAAGCTGCTGCCTGGAGATTGACTAACACAGCAAAATATACTACATTGAGCTATATGCAGTTTAACATGTGATTGCCATGTGAAGTACACTATACAGAATTTGCAACATGGTAAGGACACACATATCTAAAGAACATTCTGCATTTACTTTACAGTTTATGTACATCACACTGAAATTTTAGTAGACAGACAACAAATAGGTTCATAGGTTCATAGGTTCATACTAGGCTATCTGCCCTAGGGCATTTATAAGCCTAGCCAGAATGTGTTTGGCTTTCGCCACCCATTTTAAATTTATTTTGCTATGCCCTTTTTCGAGGTTAGTATACTGTGCCTCTGTCTAACAGTGACACAGAAGTGATACCCTGGGGGAAACCCATCCACTCATCAAGATTCCTCTTGAAGAGAGTCAATGAGGGACTCTGCCTAACCTGGACTGGGATTTTATTCCAGAGTGAAGGGAGCCTCTGGGTTATGAATCTGTCCCTCCAGCATGTCCTATTTATTTCAGTGCTGAGGTTCAAGTCTCTCGAGCGCATAGCTCGATGGGATTTGGATTTTCTGAGGTGCAGCATGTCCATTAATTCTGGGTTGGACATGGCTTTATACGTCAGGCACAGATCGCCTCTGAATAGGCGGTATGCCACTGAGTAGAGCTGGAGTTTCTTTAACCGGGCAGCATATGGCATCTGTTTGAGCCCTTTGATCCTCTTGGTGAGGTACTTTTGGGGTCTTTCCAGTTGCTGCAGGTGTCTGGTAAGGTACATCCCAAAAGGGCATTGTACTCAATTATGGGCCTGATGAGGGATGAGTAAAGAGGCACGATGACCTCCCCTGATCTAGATGTGAATCCCTTCATGATTAGGTGGGCTGTATAAAATGTTTTTCTAACCACTTTGGCCACGTGGTTGTCAAATGAGAGATTGCTATCAACTTGGGTCCCCAGGTCCCTAATTACTTCTTCTGTACTTAATGGATTACCACCTATGTGGTAATTTGTGGGCACTTTGTTTTTGCCAAAGGGAATGACTATACACTTTTTGGCATTTAGCTTGAGGCCATGGCTCTGGCACCAGTTGTCTGTTTCTATGAGGCCCTTTTGGAGGATGCTTGTGTCGGCTGGAGAGTCGATTATGGCGCCCAGTTTGCAGTCATCTGCGAACTTGGTCAGCCACACTCCTTCCGTGTTGGCCTGTACCTCTGAGAAATATATACCGAACAAGAGAGGTCCCAGGACTGAGCCTTGTGGGACACCACTTGTAGCTGGTTTGGAGTCTGACATGGCTCCAGCAATTCTAACCATGTGGGTTCTGTCCTTGAGCCAGTTTGCAATCCATCTAGTGACATAGGGGTTTATATTTAAGCTGGTGAGCTTATCTATAATGCCCAAGTGGGGTATTGTATCGAAGGCTTTTGCGAGGTCCAGGTAGGCTGTGTGGACCACCTTCCCCAGTATGCATACTTTGTCCAACCTGTTATTCACATGAGACATGTAAGTAGGTGAGAAAGTGCTAAGATTTTATGACATTTGCTTAATTTGATTACATAAGAAGTGACTTATTCATGGTGATGATACAAAACCTGGATTGTTTTGTTGATAGGTATGATTTAATTGGGATTTTACTATATTAAACCGTTGATAATTAGACTAAGAAAGGGGCTTAGTAATGGGGGTTTTACAAGTGCAGGACCATTTTGTTGCCAGATATGTCTACAAGGTAGTTTTAAATAGTAAATAAGATATTTCTGATGCTTGTTGGGAGAGAGTGCCACAACGTTGCAATATAGACAAATAACAGACAGTGACCATTTTTATTTTCAGATTTTTGAGCAAGCACTAAGAGTTGATTCAGTGAATACAGTTCTCTGTGAGGTGAGTACAAGTTTAAAAACTGTCTCGTGGCAGTGCCATCGAGCTTGGCTAGAGAGCATATTGTGGACTGCCTTAATTTACAAATGTAGGCTAATAGATAACTCAAGCAGTTAAGGGCAGCTGAAAGGACTGTAGGTTAGTATAAACTGATGAGGCATACGGACAATGGAGTAGACTGGCATGAGGATGGTGTTGCATGCATGGTCTGATAGAAAAAGTTTGACTTTATACAAAAGTCCTAATTAATGTTTGGTTTCTTGAACAGCATTTTTAATTTATACATACCTCTGGCTTCAGTCTTAACTGAAACTGGTCCATGATAAATCAATGTTTTTTCCCTGTTTACTCAGTTAACATAAGAAACACAAAAACAGAGCAACAAAGGTGAACACTTATGCCTTGTAAGGCCTATATGTTGAACGCTACTTCCGATTTTTATCAACTTGTGTACCCTTGTTGACAACAAAATTAAATGCTTTGGTAATACCGATTACATTTGCATTAGTGTACTTAAGATGGTGGGCTGTATAATAAGACATATATAAACTAATAACAGTAATGTAATGGTTGATTCATTCTCTAGTCTGGTGAGAACTAAGTTAAAATAGGTAGGCCTTATCAGGAATCCACACAGTAAGACATGAATTAAAAGGATCAAAAACTACAGTGACAGTTCAGTCAGGCTACAAAAGTAGGCTTCTTTTTGCTGTCTTACCAAAGAGTGATAGGAGACCCTTTTATCTGCAAACAGATCCATTAACTCATTCTGTCTAAAGGAGCAATGGCTGCACCTTGGGTCTTTTGTCAAAATCAGATTTTATCTTTCATGTTCAGATAAATTTTCTTATCTCTAGAGTCGTAAGTGTTACAAAAGAAATGTAAATGGCAAACTGTTCAGCACAAATTAATCTTCAAACACCTTAAATTCTAGGTTTGTACATCACAATAAACACAGTGAATATTAATTTTTGTAATGTTTTGTAAACACCATAGAGTACCTCAGAAACCATTCAAGCTACACATACATTGTTGTCAGTATTTTATTCAACCAGCTATATCCTTTCATAAGAGACTAATTAGTTCCTTCTGTGCTGCGTGCTTGTTGAGTTAATCAGAGAAATATGAAAATGATAATATAAATAATATATGAACAAATGTTAATGGCTATTTAGAGAAATCAAGCATCAATGCAGGTATGTTGCTCATAATGACAATTATAATAAAAATGATGATAATAATAATAATAATAATAATAATAATAATAATAATAATAATAATAATAATAATAATAATAATAATAATAATACCCATTTTAACCAGGTAGACCCATTGGACATACAGTCCCTTTTTAGGCGTGACATAGGTATAAATTTGCTCAAGGACACAACAAGCAAATAAGGGCTGAGGAAAATCAAGATCTATACCACAGGAACGACATCTTACAGCCTTAGCCCCCATCCCCCCCCCCCCACCATGCCAGCTGTCATCATACAGATTGGTTTTAAAGTTACTGATGTAAATATTTACAGGTAATATAAGACGTCTAGAGGAGTGACTCAGACAAACCTAGAGAATTGCTTGCAGGCATCACTAGTGTTTAATGAGTAATGATGAATATCTATCTGGGTGCTCAGGTTTAAAGGCCTTGTACCTAAGGAGCTTTGAACAAGGAGGACAGATTAACAAATCTGTTTTCCCACAGATAGGTTTCATACTTCAACAGGTTACCCACTAGCCAAAGAATGTCAACATGCACTGATAGTTTTAAATCTGATTTATATTTATTGTTTGGCTATGAATTATTCAATCTGCTGTTGCTATTACAGACTTCAGTTCTTAGACCATAAATATGATATGATAATTCTTCTACATTGATTCGACTTAAAATTACTTCATTGCCAATTCAGGCAGAGAATATTATTTGAGATAACATTTTTGGTATTACAAACAGTGAAGTTTCAATAATGCAAATTCTGTTTTTAATTAAAACTAATTAAAAACTTTTAGTATAAACAATGTATTCTATAAACAATGTATTCTACCTAGTTTTAGACTGTCCATTTAAGCGATGTATCTGCATCCTGTACTTTTTTATTTTGGTACATTTATTTACTGACATACAATAACCGCTAAAGAAAGAATCTTTGCAAGCATAAAACAGGAAATTAAGGTTTCCTTGTGTCATCTTGGCAGGATTCACCTCCATACATTATTTAGCAGTCCAAAATCATTTGAGTTCTATAAGTTCAGTGATATCCATCTGCACTTTAGCAAAAAAATGACTCATAAATTCTACTGTCAGAAATACCACAGTAAGTATAAATCCTCAAATGGGTGCCTAATTCATGTTGATAAATAAAGATAATTCTGCATTGCAGATTAACTTTGTAAGAAAACTGTAGCATATTCCTCATCTCACCATAATATGTATCTCAAACAGGCATGTTGGCTCAGAGTACTAAACCTTTGACTTGTTAATAAGCTGCTTCCTGCGACAAGGGTACACAGTTTGAAACATTTCACCTTCATGTGCCTATTGTATGACCTTAAGCAAGTCACTTAACTGGACAGTGCTTTGGAGCAAATGCACATTTGGGCTAGGCTCCCTAATGGTCTCCTGGACTAAATGCCTAGTAGCTACCTTTGAATCTATGATTCAAAATAACAATACAAGAACACCGGCCAATTCAGTTGTGCGAAATAATACACAGTATAATGGTCATCACCTAATAATGTGGATATTTTGATTCACTACATTAGGATGAAAAGCCTCCTCCCTTAATTTTTACATGAATACCATTTCTATACTAATCAATTATTTTCTGCAACACATTTACTGCTTTAGTAGTCACATTAACACCACTAGTTAGTTAGCTTGTCATCTATATTTATTACAAGTATATGTCCTATAAGATATCACCGATAACTTATCATTTAGCCTAACTTGTCGAAATCTCTAGTTGTCTTCCGAAATAATGTGTCAACTTTGTTGCCATTCATTCATCTTTGAACCTTTCTCTCTGATGTTCCACTGAAAATACTAGCTTCTCAGCTGAGTATTAGTGGATGATAAATGCTAGAGGTAAGAAAGTAAGCAAACAGGTAGGCATAAAGATTAATAAATAAATTTTGTTAGTAAAAAAAAATAGTACCTGTGATTCATGCCTATAATGCAACTGAACAGTGATATACAAGTAAGTCTATTATAATTTATAATAGCCCATCAGTGGCATGGAAGGATCCTGGTCATATAACTTCTTTCCAGCATGTTCCGGCATAAGGCTATGATACATAAATGGTTAGATTCCTTATTGCTGTATAAAAACTTAATCTTACAAAGTAAAATGCTAATAACAACTCTGCTATTCCATACTATGTCTTTCACTTACTTAAAATATATATGCTTAGTGCTCTACCCAGATGTATGCCATAACAGTATACTTCACAACATTATTGCATGGCACACATGTCCTACTTCCATGCACTCCTTGCTGCAGTATACTTCACAACATTATTGCATGGCACACATGGCCTACTTCCATGCACTCCTTGCTGCTTTGCTTCAACCACAGTACAATATTGGAGATCTATGTGCAAGCAGATATGTTTATTCCTTTGTTAACTGTGTGAGTGAACTGTTCATTGTGAACCATTTTAAGATATGACCTGAGCTACAAAGGCATTAGTAAATATCATTATAGATTCATCAGATAAGCCATCAACCAGCACATTTTGAAATGTGAGAGGAAACCATAGTACATGGAGAAAGCCCACACATACATTAGGAGAGCATCAAATTCCATACTGAAGTAGCCAGAGATTAGGATTAAATCCCAGACCCTGGGTTGTGATGAAGAGACTTTAACCATTGAGCTATCCTCCAAGTTTCTTCTTCATTCCCTGCTAATGGTTATTTCGCTTGACCTACCTATACCGGAGCTGATTCAAAAACAGATACAGAATCCCTGTATTGTTTCAAAAATATATTGTTGCAATCATGAAAAATCATGTAATTATAATTTTCAGCAAATGCTCAAGCATATGTAACCCAGATAATTCATTTATAATTTTGTCAATACTTTCCAACCTTATCCTTCATATTACACTTTGTACACACATTGATATACTTTCACTATCATATTTTTCCTGTTGTTGTAAATTTTGCCTGATGTTAAATAAGCTTCTCACCATCACTGTATCTTCTATAGTGAATATAGTCTCATATATTTTATGTCCATTAAGTTGAAGATGCATCCTCCATTGTTGTCAGTAGATTTAAAGGAGGAAGGTGACATTGATTTCTGCATGCACTTCACATTCAAGTGGAATGTGTATCAATTCTTCTCTTTCTTTTGGAACATATAAGGTGATTTTTTTCTAAAGTGTTAACTTTCCCCATAAATTATTTGTTTCAGATTTATATTTTATATACACTGAAAGAGGTTTTCTGTCTTACTTTGTCCAGTTCACTTATATAACCCTTTAACGTATATAATACAAGTCCTTATACATCTACTGTTCAACACATCTTATCTTCTTCCTTCACAAAAATTTGTAGACCTTTTTTGCTCTGTAAAGACAGTTACCTATTTTATCTTGTTATTTTATCTCGTACCTCCTTTTATTTTTGTGTCTTAGATATGTATCCAAACATATGCCCCCATTTCTGTCTCTCTAGTATAACTTGTTTTACTACACTTTTGTCTGGTCTTTTAAAGTATTTCAACCAGCTAGGAAAAAAGTTGGTCCAGTATAATTTCTTCTTCAGCAATATTCAACCCGTATCTTAAAGAAACTATGAGAAATTACTTTGGCAGATTCAATAGATATCTCAACACCCTGCTTACTTCATCAAGCAAACGATTGTTCTGTATTTCTGCTCATACTTCAGCCCCATATTAGATTATAAACTCAAACTTTTGAATTTATACCACATATTAAAGGTTTAATATAATATTTTCTATATTTCTTATATAGTTTTACTAGGCTAGTGACTCCATTTTGTATTTTTGTTGACATCTGATTTACTTGTTTTATGTATATATTATCTGAGGTATAGATTATGTATAGATATTTAAAATTATCTAATTGTTCTAATCACCATCCTTTAACATAATATTTATAGTTTATTGCTGTTCTCTATCAAATACCAGTAATTTGGTTTTCTTTATAATTATCCTTAAGTAATATTTGTTGGATTTTTTGAGCACTCTTATTTGATTTTTTACTGTGGCTAAGCTCAGTATTAATAAAAGCAGAACATCTCTGTATCGAATTACTTATTTATCATTATCCTTAGCTTATTTTCATCTGCTATTTTTCTAGCACATTTATTTAATTTATCATTCTGAGTAGGGTCAGTGTTTATAAAAGCCGATCAACTCTGTATTCAAAGACTGTAATGTTAACTGTGCTTATCTTTGGTATATTTTCTTCATAGATATTAATTTCTCAATTATACCATCATCATTATTATTATTATTATTATTATTATTATTATTATTATTATTAAAGGCCAGATAGCTAAGATTCATCCTTGTTTGACATCTTCCTCAATGGAAATTTAGTTTGCTATAGCAGACATACTTGTATAGATATGCCTGTTAAGGGTTAGATTACTTAGTTTACGGTTTAAGGGATCAATAGTTGAGGGGAGAGATATTTAGGTGGAAATAAGGCAGGGAATAGTAAGAAACTGGTAGGCAGGTGACAGGGAGTATTTAAGGCTTTGCAGGATGATGGGCTGGTCTCTTTGGTATAGGTTGTAGAACAAGAATTTCCCTTATAACTATACCCAAGCAACCAGATTTGTGATTTCAGATAGTTTCTCAGTGAGGTAAATGCAGGGGTTTATCATGGGGAACCCGGTAGGTATTAGATACTAAGCATTCTATATAAGAGTACATTAGAATTGAGCAACTTTCGATATGATAATAGGTACTCATTTTCAGTGATATGTTTTTTTTTTGGTTGCAGTGGTACCTTTATGTAATTGGCAGCATGCTGTAGGGAATTTAGCAGTGGTGTGGTTTTATATTGTCATGACACAAGGCATGCCATGTGTCAGGGCAGTCTTCTAGGATAATGCTGATATGGAGAAACGGTATCTATAATTGGCTTTTGTTTCATTTCTGTCCTTGCTACTTGTATTAAGCAATATTTATCAGCACCCATGATACCAAGTTCCATTTAGAATATGTTGCTCTGTTATTTGTTTCTATGGCTCATTATTTGATGTTGTGGTACTTCATGAGTTTTCTACCATTCTAATTCCATAAATTTCATTTACTTTTGTGACCTTGAGTTGCCTTTTGCTGGCCAGTAATTAAAGGAAGGTCAGCTTGGCTGTTTGGTTAGGCAGCAGCACATGGGGGTGTCCAACTATTGTAGCTGCATAGAGTATCTGTAATCACATTAGGTGATTTGCATTGGAACTTGTTTGCCAGGGCAATTAATTTTTTGTTTAGCATGGTGTGCACTTGTACAGTTAGGAGGAGGTATTTTGCATTTGGCTGGTTGCAAATTCTTTCACTAGCTACATTTCCTGGGAGGGAGTGGGGTGGGAGAGTTTATAAGAAGACAGACAATGTTAGACAGCTCTTTCCAGGACTGTCATGTGAGGATGTTCTGCAGTACACATGGATATAATATCTGTCATGGAGAAATCCTCTCAATGGTTCAAATTTTCACAGAATGTCCAGAATTTTACCTCCTAATTTTGTCTGTTTTCCCATAAAGTATGTGGTTTTCTTCAGAATCACTGAGGGTAAAGGTCATGAAATAATGACAGGCATTTGAGTTTTAGACTTCATATCCATCAGTAAATGCATGCTGACAAAAACCTGACATTCTTATATCATATGAAAAAGTTTTGACAACTTGCAGTTGTGTTTTCAGTTCCTTATCTGATGATTTATACAGTTTTAAATCATTGACAAAGAGAACATGGGAAGTCTTTATACTTTCTTGTTTTCTAGGAGCCAAATTATAGCCATGAACTAAGCTGTTAAGTAGACAGATTAATGGGTTAAGGGCAAGGCAGAATAGCAGCAGTGACAGAGAGTGACCCTGGAATATCCCCCTATGAAATTTTATCCCTGGAATAATAATTTGTCCTTCATCGTGGCTTAATTGCAAAGTGGACTGCCACTGTTTCCTGGTCACTGTAATGTAGTTGATCAGTGCAGGGTGTATCTTATACATTTTTAAGCACTCTTTTATCCATGAATGTGGACTACTATCAAATGCTTTTTTGTAGACAAGCCATGCCATACTTAAATTCTTCCCATTTTTACAGTTCTCCACTATGGGGGGGATTCAATAAAGCCCACATGGATGAATTTTCAGTGCAGGCATTATGACATGAAGCTAACATGGAAGTAATGCTCTGTGTGATCCAGTAAACAAAGCAGAGGGATGTGCATGAGCCTGCGGACACAGAAGTGTCTGTGGCATGGAAATCACCTCATAAGCAGGTGAATTGCATGCAAATGAGGATACTGGAGTGATCCTGCAAGCAGATAAGTAGTTCTACACACCCTGTGTTGGTGTCTGAAGTGTACACAGAAAATATCCATGTATAAAAAAATAAAAATGGAATAGGGGCTGTAAAAGCACATTTAGAAAGTCAAGAATTGCATAATAGGCATAGTTATGTGCAAAACTATGCCGTGTGTCATGCAAAATAATGTAAAAAATCATTTTTTTAAACCCATATTACATTTGTGAGGTGCGCAGTGGTGCGCAAATGTGTCGTTATACAAAAAAAATTTAAAAAGTATAAAAACTAAAAATAAGAAATATGTGAGGATAATGCATTACAGGGCCCTGCATACAGTATGTATAATGATAGATTTCAGTTGTTGCTAAGGAGGCATGCCCTAGAACAGTGAAGCATCAAGGTTGTGTGAACGAATCTGTATGCAAATGAGCTGGGGTTACTGAATAGCAAAAATTGGCCACTGTGTTGGAAGATAAAATCTGTGTAGCACCAGACCGTGTTGTGTCCACAGAAAAGCTAGCTGACATCAAAAGGGGGTGTGTCAGTATATGTATAAGCGAATTGGAGCTCAGCAGGACCAGTTTGCGCAGCTGACTGCTCAGCTAAGCAGGGGTTTGTGTCCAGTGCTGTTAAGCTTTGTTTAAGTGTGGGGCATGTGCTTCAGGTGGTTTAAGCGATGCTGAGTGTGTCCCTGCATGGGGGTGCATATAGATTGCTAAGCAGTGTTTATACCAGCACCTTGGGTCTGTGCACCATGCAGCAGTGCTTAGGGGCTGCTGCTGCTCTGCTACTTTTGTTTGTGTCAGAGGCTGAGGCCAGTGCTGATGCTGCCACTGACAATAGGCTTAGACTTAGAAGGAGATGAGTGTTCAGGTCCAGGGTAATCTTCCAGGAGCTATATGAGCTAGAGATTGTACAGCTCTACAGGGTGGACAGCAACATACTACAAGAACTCACTGATCTCTGGCACCCTCAACTCAGACCCAGAACCAACAGAGGGGAGCCCATCCACATGGAGATAAAGGTATGTGTAGCCCTTATAATACTAGCTACAGGTACTTTTAAAATACCAACTGTGGACATGATGGGGGTTTCACAGGCATCTGCATCCAGGGTACTCCACCAGTTCCTGGCTGCCATGCATACCCATGCCAGTGAGCACAATTATTTACCATGCACCCCTGAGGAGATGGCTAGCACTATTCATCTCTTCTAGTGTGTAGCACACTACCCTGAGGTACTGGATACCATAGACTGCACTCATGTTCAAAGCAGCCTGGTGAGGAGGGTAGAGTCTACATCAACCACAAGGGGATATCACTCCATCAGCTGCCAGGTCATGTGCAATGCCCAGAGCATCATCATTAATGTGTGTGCTGGCAGCCCTGGTAGTTATCATGACTCCCATATCTGTCACTCATCACAGCTGTACCAGATGTGTGTCAGGGGGGACATCCCATACAACCTGGCTACATGTACTATTTAACACAATATGCATGTGTCAAAGTGTATATGTCTGTCTGCTGTTGATAGTGTCAGGAGTTATGCTTTACTTTCTGGTGGCTGTTGTGGGTCAATGGGCTAAATACTTCAGCATGGTTGATGGTGTTCATGGTTTGAAGCTGGCTAAACCTACAATTTTGCATATGAACTACTCCTATGGCAGGAGTCCCAAAGACTGTCAATATGTCACAATCTGTTACTGCAAGAGAGCTGGCAAAGCCAGAGACAATGGAGGGACAGAGGACAGACATTATACATGCTCTGAGTAACCTAGTAGGTGGCTAGTATAACAGCAGTTTTTAACAAGCCAGAGTAGTAGCAGGATCTAAAGGCTATCATGTAACTGTCAATATGGACAACAATTCAGCAGGCAACATTTAGTACTATTTTACCAGAAAAATGCAACTGTATGATGAGCAGAGAAGACATATGGGGCAGAACCATGGACATCCTGCAAAACATGTAGTCAGAGGTGGAACACTGTAACCCTGTGTTTGGTGTTACATCATGTACCTCAATCGCAGCATACCTACAACCACTTAGAGCAGGAAATATGGACAAAGCATAAACAGGAGTGGGACAAAGGCCCACATATAAGGAGAAGGATTAACTAGTGGCCAGACAAATGTAGAAAGTGCAGAGAATAACAGGTCATGCAGTAGCATGGGTTCCCTGGTCTGTATGGAGTCAGTAACTCAAATGTCTATCATCAGTTCCGAATGTCAATTTATAATGATTTTTCACTGATATACCAGAAAATCACAATGCTATGTAAAACGTACCATACATATGATGCAAAACCCTCTATAGTCTATTACACTCTATACAGTTGCTAGGTATGAGTCATATATTACATTCACCACACAGCCAGGGAATCCCTTGGACATAATATCACGTATGTGCTGGATTGCTGACTCAGCTGCAGCAGTCAATTGGCTGTAACACACAAAATCCTGGACTGGAGTACATGTAGATCTGGCCTGGAGTCACCTTGTAAGTATTGACAGTCACACTGGGCATGCTTCAATACTTAGCTAATCTCATCCCATGCCTGATGCCTCATCTGCCTAAAGAACTGAAATATGAAAATATATCTGTGCATACATACAGCTATGTATACATATCTGTCTCTCCCTATCCCCCCCAGACAGGATTACTGTTATCTAGCAGTATGTGTCGCACAAACACACACAGATATATATATATATATATATATATATATATATATATATATATATACATATATATATATATATATATATATATATATATATATATATATATAGAGCCCACAAGTACTGTGGCTGCAGCTACATGTACACCAAATGTGACTGGTGATGCATGAAAATAATACTGTGAGCTGTAGTATGTACTAGTAGGGAGGTAGGGATTTTAGTCTCACATCAACCACCATGTGTGTGTGTGTGTGTGTGTGTGTGTGTGTGTGTGTGTGTGTGTGTGTGTGTGTGTGTGTGTGTTTATGTAGATATCTCCCATACAGCAGCACAGACATGCCCATCAGGCCTGTGTCTGTGAAATTGTCAATCATTTTAGGTCCTGTGACTAGCTTCTTCCACAACATTGGTCTCCTTGTCAGCAGCTGCTGATGTCATCCACCTTAACAGCACTGGGAGACACTCTCAAAACAGATAAGCTCCATGGTGCATGAGATAAGTGCTTAGTGCTATAGTGTATACTTCTTGATAGGTAGGGGTTCTAATCTCAATAAGGGCAACTCTGTGAGTGTATGTGTAAATGTATTCCGTTACAGCAGTGTGCCTGTCTTGCCTATCTGTGTACAATGGTTATACATTTTCAGGTCCTGTGCCTACCTGTCAACCCACCATTGGCCTCCTTTACAAGGCCTGCTGATGTCATCCACCTTAACAGCACTGGCTGTCAGTCTTATAACAGATAAGCTCCATGGCACATGCAATAAGTACTTAGTGCTATAGTGTATACTATTAGATGGGTAGTGGTTCTAAACCCAAATAGGGCAACTCTGTGTGTGTGTGTGTGTGTGTGTGTGTGTGTGTGTGTGTGTGTGTGTGTGTGCGTGTGTGTGTGTGTGTGTGTGTGTGTGAGAGAGAGAGAGAGAGAGAGAACCTATCCCCTTGCAGCAGTGTGCCTGCCTTGCCTTTCTGTGTGCAATGGTTATACATTTTAAGGCCCTGTGAGTAGCTGCTGGCCCTAAATAGCCCACATCTACCTAGGCAAAAATGCTATCTGTCACCACCTACATTTGTAGGTACAGAACACCCAGGTGGCATGTATCAAGGGTAGCATGCCTTGTCACAGGGTATGCATGCAGGATTACACTGTCCACCCCCATTGTCCCTGACACAATTTTCTACACATATGTACCTAGGTAACCATGCACATATACAGCTATACCTTGCTGTCATATTTCCGCTTTGCTGCCATGCCATCCAGAGCCACTGCATTGCTGTCAAGTCTCCACAGTGTAGCCACAAATAATCCTTGAACAGAAACATGCAACAGTACTGCTTATCTAACATCATGCAACACAGGTGCAAACACTTTGATGTGTACTCATGACGCATGCCAGTATACAGCACCTGTCATGGCATAACACTACTGCACATCAAAACATCATGTAATGTAATGAAATGTGCATCAGACACATATTTGCATGTCCCTGCATCAATGGTATGGATGGCAGGGATGTGGCACAGGTATCATCACATACACAGGGTGTGGTGTGGGGGTGCTAGAGGCCTAGGCTGTGCCAAACAGTTGAGATTGTGTGTGTGAGTCAGGAATGGGTGCTGGTCATCTGGGTCATGTCTGTTTTCGAGATGTGGCAGGGGTGATTATTTTGCTGATGTGCCTAACACTGTCAAAAACGCATAAGATGATTAAGTCAGTTTTACCTGGGTTTGTACGGGTTTGTGTGGCATGCCACTCTGCTTAGTTCTGCTTAAACCCGAGCTAATTATAAAAAAAAAAGAAAAGAAAAAAGGGGTGATAGGAAAGTGGTGAAATGGGGGCAAGCAGAGGGAAAAAACATACTGAAAGGCTGGTAGGGATGTGCAGGAAGGGTGTAGGAAAGAAGTATAGCTCTCCATTTCTTCTACAGCAGGTTTAACAAAATTTGGAATTTGGAGCCTCACACCTCAGAGAGAGGACTGAAGGCAACATAACTGTGTTGATTAGTTCATGTAATAATTCATTGTGTTCCAGTCGATGTGGGTGCAAAATGGAGAGCTATGTATGGGGAGATATTTTTTTTTGTGATAACCCCCCCCCTTTTTTTTAAGGTGAGAGTTGAATTTTGGGGAAGGGCTATACATACATGTAGGGAGCTAAGTTGGGTAGGAGAGATTGCATTTGCAGACAGAAAAGACAGACAAGACAGCATTCAGGGGCAGTGTGTGACATATGAGGGAGTAAACACCTTGGATGGGGAGGGTGTTGTGGAATAAGAGAGCCATGTGCCCCCACACAGCAGCAGTAGGACTGAGCTCCCCACCCACTGGCAATCAACACTGCTCCTTCACTGCCCCAAAGGTGGCTGTGCTGGAGGTTGGGTGCTGAGGCCCACCTTGCCCCTCCAGGTTGGCCAGTCTGCCCTCAATCCCAGCACAGGCAGTTCTCATAACCAAGATCTGTGCACCATGTGTAGCTGATCCTGGTTGACAGTCCTCCCTCCGCCCCCACTCCTGGAGGTGGACGGGCCCCATCCCCTGAGGTGGTTCCACCCACAGGTGGTGCAGGGCCAGTGGAGGGGGTGCCACCAGCTTGGGTCCCAGATGTGCTGGGATCCAGTCTCATGGCTGGCTGAGGTAGGGTAGGTGGATCACCAAGAACTGGCCTACCCAGTTGAGCTGCGGTGTTGAGGTATTTCAATGTGTATAGGTTAGTAATGAACATAACATTTTTTTAGTTATAACAGCATGCCAGAACATTGCAAAAAAATGAGTAACATAACATTGCATAGCATATAGAACACAACAATAGGTGAGATAACAGTCAGTATAGTAACATCATGCCAATAACAGTTATGGCATAAGGCCAATAACAGTTATGGCATAAGGCCAACAACATAGGTAATTCAAAATATTATGTTAGTATGCAAGCATTGTATTACATAACAATAATAATACAAGGTCCAACATAAAGTTTAGAGAATATTTGTTAATAGTAAACCATAGCCAATGCATAACAATAATAAATTATGATGAAAATAAGGAGTGGGGAGAGTTAGAAAAACAGTCCATTAGTACCAGTGTAGGCGATATAGTTTGGAACAGTACTGTTAATTGCTCTACAAGTTTGCCCTTCCTTTGTGTGTAACAGTGCCGTATAGCTGCTGTAGCACGTAAAACCTCTCAAGCTATCCACACGGGACAGTATGAGCCAACCTGTAACACCTACAGGTACATAACTGCAGAGGACTATCACATGTCAGATGGAACTATATGACTACCAAGGTATACTGTGGACTGATGTAGTGTGACTGTGCTATTAACATAATGTCAATGACAGATCTGTGAGAGAGGGATTAGGCAACAGTTATTACAGTCCATGACAGCGTGACACTTGAGAGACATGTATTGTGTACAGTACAGAGACCTTAGCAGGCATGGGGTTAGACTGTCCTAAAATATACATAGACACACCAGGCACACAGCCATATCAAGATTACACATTTTATTTATTGTTTTAACTTTTATTAGTATTGTACTTGTTGCCTTTATTTTCTGATATCTTATCACATTTCTGCGCAATGCTGTTAACATTTTGTTACATCTGAACACACAAATTATTGACTAATACTAAGGCCTACTGCACCCATTTACCTGTAATTCTTGAGGGAAGAACATCTGTTAACAATGCATAACTGATTCAATAATATTTCGTAGTACTTGAAACTGGATTCAAATCCTGGTCTGCGTGTTACAAAATGCACATAATTTATCAAACCCTGAGCCACTGCTGCATATTGATTGACTGATATTTGCCTAGAGCTCACCTGGTAACAAAATATGACCTGGTAACAGAAGTAGAGTGTTATACAAGACTGCTGTGACACTTGAACAGACATGCATGAAATTCATGAATGACAGAGATACTGGGTGGACTGTACATTAATACATAGAATGCAGGTATAGACAATAAACCACTACTGAGTGGAAATATCTGTGATGTGTACAAACCATACTGGAGTGCTGGGTTGGCTACCTGACTCACATACAGTTGCAAATGGTATATTTTCAGTCTAGAACTATTACATTTTCATACTTTTCTGCAGCACTGTACCTCAGAGCAGGAATGCATGTAGCTGAAATGCTATGGTTAACACAAGAGGTACAGGCAAGCACAGGAGGACTATGGCTGACCAAGTTCACAGATGACTGCAAACTAGGGGCTATAATTGACTCTCCGGCTGACACAGACATCCTCCAAAAGGGTCTCACTGAGATGGATACCCGGTGTCAAAATCATGGCGTCAAGCTAAATGTCAAAAAGTGCATAGTCATCCCCTTTGGAAAAAACAAAGTACCCACAAACTACCATATAGGTGGTAGTCCCCTAAGTACAGAAGACGTAATAAGGGATCTGGGGACCCAAGTAGATAGTAATCTCACCTTTGATAATCACATTGCCAAAGTGGTTAGAATATTCTTATAGGTGGCCCACCTAATCACAAAGGGATTTGCATCCAGATCAAAAGAGGTCATTGTGCCCCTCTACTCATCACTCATCAGACCCATCATAGAGTACAATGCCTAATTTAGGATGTACCTTACAAGACACCTGCAACAGCTGGAAAGACCACAGAAGTACCTCACTAAGAAGATCACTGGCCTCAAACAGATGCCCTATGCAGCTCGACTGAAGAAATTACAACTGTACTTGGTTGCATACCGCCTACTCAGAGGTGATCTCTGCCTGACATACAAGGCCATGTCCAACCCAGAATTGATGGACATGTTCCACCTAAAGAAAACCTTATCCCTGTGAGCCACACACTCTAGGGATCTAAACCTCACCACAACAATTAATAGGACGTGCTGGAGGGATAGATTCCTGTCCCAGAGACTTCCCATGCTTTGCAACAAGATCCCAATCTACATTAGGCAGAGCTCCTTGCTAACACTCTTCAAAAGAAATCTTGACGAGTGGATGTGAAACAGAAAGATTACCTTGGGGATCACTTCAGTGACTCTGCTGGACAGAGGCACAGGGAACTAATCTAAGGGGGCGGCGAAAGCCAACACATTCTGGCTATGTTTATAAATGCCTTCGGGCAGATAGCCTAGTACCTACCTATGAACCTATGAACCTAAGACAATCCTGATCTACACAATATACTTTGGGTGTCCCTGGTAGTGTTTCAGATCTTAGTGCAGAACAAATATCATAATGCATATATCTTGTAGTACAGCCCTAAATCTACAGTTTAGCAGAACACTCTTTCTTAGCTATACCTTCGGACACTTAGTGGTATTCTTTGCGTTTTTAGCTCAAAGTAAATGTAATACTTGATTTCATGAACAACAACCCCAGATACACACATATTGCACAACACAGCTTTATTAGAGATGACTTCATGCAGTTATTGTTATATTTTCAAGTCTTTATTGCAGAACAGTTCATACAATGCAGGTGTTGTAATACGGCTGTAATTCCACAATTAATGCAGTAGAACCTTTATTTCCTTAACATTATCAGGTTTCATGCTTTCATCTTTATTGAACTATACATGATGTTACTCACTTATTTAGTACAGGTATATGACCACATTCATTGCAGTACAATCAAAACTGTATATACCTAATGACAGCTAATAATTTACTCTTTCTTGCTTATATGACTATAGATTGCAAGATACATCTGTAGTCACAACAGTCACAGTGAAATCTGGCCAGGCACCCCACATGGGCCTCTAGGTTGTGAGCTCTCTCCTCTGAAGCTGTAGTGAGAGAAGCACACCATTATGCATACCTATCACACCTTCAGATTACGTATTGCTAAAACAATGCTAACAGTACTTACAAACTTGTGGGGCATTCCCGTCCCGAGCATCCTAGACCCAGGTGTGCAGACTCTTCCATTGCTTCAGATCATCATAATGATGATAGACCTGCTCACCTATGCAGGGGATATCTGTTGCACTGGTGAGATCATGTGCCAGCTAGTCCTAGGTTGACTTGTACTCCAATTCCTGGTACTGGCTCTGCAGCAGCTGGACATCATGGTATTTCACAAGGAGTCCAACCATGACCCTGGACGCCAGAATGCCCCACTGATGTACCTGGATTCATGCACCCTCTCCAACACCTGCCATAGGTCATGCCAAGTTTAAACTCCAACTGGTTCTGCTGTATTCCCACCTGTTGCACTTAAATAAGTCTGTTTTCCTGCCCTTTACCACAATTGGGAAATTTTTAAATATGAGGCACATCGCTTAGCACCACACAAACCCACTGAGCTCAGCTGAGCAGTGCTTAAACTGGCAATACTCAGCAATGCTTAGCGGTGTCCAAACCATATTAGCTGAGCTGAGCAATGCTTAAACTGGCATTGCTCAGCAGTGCTTTGTACCACTTAGCAATGCACAAACCAGCTAAGCATTGCTAAAGCATTCTTTGTTTAAGCAGTGCTTGGCAAGGCTTAGCTGTGCATAGCACAGCTTAGGTGAGCACAGCAAAGCAGGATTTAAAAATACTTCTCCTATTGTGTATTTGCAAAATAACTGCTTAATAACCTGTCTGTGTATTCAAACTCTGCACCTACAGAACATATGGCTGTCACTCTAAACATTTGGTTACATGGACATGTGGAATGCTGCTACACTTTTATATATACCTCTCCACTAAGTGTAAGCATCGCTGAGCACCGTGGCGCATCACGCAAACCCACTGAGCTATGCCTAAACTTGACTTTTACATTCATAACTCAATGTATCCCGTTTCTATTTTTAGATGTCTGGGACATGTCCATTGCTGCATGTCATACCATGCCGAGCAAACAAACAAAAAAAAAATTAAAACTTTATTACATATGCATACATTTATTTACTGTACTTTGACAGTGCAGGAGGTGTGCTACTCATCTTCTGACACCGCAACACACTCCCTACACTATGAATCAATAACCATGTTACATGGCTCTCCCTCAGTATTGCACCTTCATTAATATGCATAACTCACTACAGAGGAGCTGCTGCATACACAGACATGGTACCTTCCATGTAGGCTTTACAATATACCTACATGGATTTTATTAAATCCCCAGGTATGACTTTATTTAACAAATGATCCTTTGTTCCATATAACTTTCTTTTATTGCCCTTTTGTTCTATTGCCATAATTGTGTTTTCTTCTAAATGACTATAAACTGCCATCATCAATTCCAGTGCATAATTTATACATCGTCTAAAGGCAACTTATTGGGCTATAATTTTTAGGGTAGTTTGCAGGTTCACTCTTAAGTAGGATCATTGTTTTTCCTCTTGTTATCAAGTTTGGTGTCTGTTCAGGGTGCGCATATAAATAGTATTTACTTATGGCTAAATCTTTGACCAAAGATATTAATACATTTAACCAGAAGTTAGGTATTGCATCTGGACCTGGGGATTTCCAGTTAGAGGCTTTTCTTAACTTTGTTTTAATCTCTCTGGCTGTTACTTCATCCCATTTCATATCCTGTACCTTTAAACTTCTAATTCTTTCTTTTACTTCTTCTATCCATTTACCATCTTTGTTATGTTCCATAGGATCTTCAAAGATACTTCTCCAAAACATATCAATTTCTTCTTTTTTTTGGTGGTCTTTCATTTCCTTTTACCTTGTTTCCCAATTCTCTATAAAACTTTTTTGGGTCATCAATAAACTGCTTATTTTGTACTTTTCTTTTATATTTATCTGGATATCTTCTATTTTTTCCACCTGTGGTGATATTTTAGTTTATTTGCGATATTGCATGCTAGATCCTGATCTATTCTAATATTGTGTCTTGCTTTTATCATGTCTATCTTTCTAAGTATTTTTGTTGATCTGTTTCCTCTTCTCTACTCTTCTAACAGTGACACTTCTTGTCTTAATTGGTTTATAGTTTTCTCTATTTGATACTTCCATGATGGTATTCAATTTCTCCCCTTCCTTTCCCTCAATACCCTGTGTTCTTGTTTTAGAACTTTATCAGTGTTGACATCTAGGAACAAAATCCAAGCTATAAACCAATTTGGTCTTCCCCTCCTAACTTGCAGTTATTGAGTAAATGACTGGCCCCAAAATGTGTTGGATAGATTAGATAGGAAAACAAGAAGGATGCTTCATGCTCATCAAATGATTTATAAAAATCAGTGAATACCACAATTATATATTCCCCATTCTGAAGGAGGGATGGGCCTCCCTGAAATTGATTACATGTATAGATCTGCAATCATGGGTCTCCATACATATCTGCTGACCTCACAAGACCCACATGTAGTGAAAGTTTTGAGGCATGAGGAGAATAACTCTAAGATGGCTTCTCTGCTTAGTCTACGAGAAGAATATCTGCATTAAGCAGGAATGGAAATCAAACCACAAGTGGACAAAAATCAGGCAGCAACTGAATGTGCCAAAAAAAAAAAAAACAAAAGAAACAATGTAAGGTGAAGGATGAGATGAAAAGGCACGAAATGTGGAAAATGCATAAAAATACTTGCACGTAGAGAAAACTTCTGGAAGAACCTCATGTTGATCAGGAATGAACGCAGGAATGATTAAGGAGAGGCAAATTCAAACCAAGAGATGAAAGGCTAATATTGGTGGCACAAGGTAGTGGGCTATGTACACATTAGTTTACAAAGTCCATTGAACATGTACAAGAAACAGACAAATGTAGGTTTTGTAAACAGAACTGAAAACAGTTGCACACCTTATTACTGGTTGTGATATACTAATGGCAGATGGACTGTATACTGAAAGGCATAATAATTTGGCAAGACTATTGCACTGGGTATTGTGCAAACATTATGGTACTGAAATGGGTGAAAAACATCGGAAACATGAGCCACAAAACTCATAGAAAATGATGATGTCGACATTACATGGAATCACCCTTTACCAATAGTTCAAAAGATAGATGCTAGAAAACCAGTTATAGTGGTCCTTGAAAAGAAGACAAAAGTAGCATTGATCATTGAAATTGCCACACCCTGTGACTACAGTGTCTTGCATACAGAGATATACAAAGTCATAAAATATCAGGATTTGCAGGCAGAGATGAGAGCAATGTGGAAGAAGGATACCCAGCCAGTTCCAATAGTAGTAGAACCAATAGGTCTTATAAAAAAGAATCTACAATCATACTCCGATATGTTACCAATACAGGTAAATCCATATGACTTGCAGGAGGAGTCATTACTGGGTACATTGCGGGTGCTGTGAAGAGCAATTCTGCTGACATCAAAGATCGAAACAGTACTAATTTCATGAACTTTAATTGTACGTTGACTTAGGAATGGGGCTATTCCCGTCATAGTATTAGAAACCCAAAAGACTTGGAAAAATGAAAAAAAAAAATACAAAAACCTTTTACTGGCAGCTACATTATTTGGTTAGATTTCTTATACTATAAGGAAGGGTATAGTTAGTATTTACTATCCATCAGATAATGCATGCAAACATGACCACTGTTATATTAGCAGCTTTCTACGTTTATTAAGGGCATTAGGTCAAATCCTTCCTTAGTTTGGGATTCAGTTTTCCCATTATTTAGGATTTTGCCATTTTTTTTGTAGTAAGAAGGTAGGTGGTATGGTGGGTAGTCAGTTATATTATGGATCACACACTTGTCACAGGAAATTTAAAACTGTTCTATTTAAGATAGATTAACCTTGTACTAAGTCTTTCCCCATTGTTTAGATATACAGCCAGAGGAGTATCTAAGCCATTTGGAGTCCAGGACAAGAAAAGCTTAACCAATATAATCTGTGGAAATTTATGTTATGTAGAGAAGGAAGCAGACTTAGTTTCATACCAAAGATTTTATGGTGCAAGTCTACAATAACGTTTGGATGAAAGTTAATGAGAAATGTTTAATTTGATGACTCAGTGTGTTACAGTATTGGGATTTGAGAAATGAGGCACCAGCTGGAAGAAAACTCCACTGGGCAGATGCTGGGAACCCTCGATACATACTTGATAGTGTTGTACAGTGTGGTGCAGCTGGAGTACGTCAAGAAAATTATAGAGGGTTTACAGCTACAGTGGAACAGACATTTCCTCATTGCCTGGCTAAAGAAACCCCAGCCCAACACAACTAAATACAAACCTCTAGTGTTTGTATAATTCCTTCTACACTTACAAAAGGCATAACTACCAATTTAAATGCATATTTAATTATTTATTCTTAATTTCCCTGTAAGCAGATCTAAATCTTTGTGCAGGGAAAGGGGAACCTGCAGCAAGACAAAGAGTGAACTTTTCATAGAAGTGTAGTAAATACAGATATTTCTTCAAATTAAACACAAAAAAGTTATGCTGACTATGCAAACAAGCTAATCAAAGTCTGCAAGACTGTAAGAAAACATATCAACAGGCATGTATTGCACTGACTTTAGGTAAACATTAGCTGTATCTAAAGCTACACATACCATAGCATGAATCTTTGGACCTTAATACATAAATCTTTATAACGGAGTCTCATGGATGCATATGACTTTTTGGTACAAACATATTTGTTTAACAAAGCAAACACTGTTGGCCTTTGATAAGTAATGTATATAAACTGTGATTTTTGTGTACACTGTGTTGAGGGAGGAAAGAATGACAAAAGAAATCAAGAAATAAAACCTAATATATATATATATATATATATATATATATATATATATATATATATATATATATATATACACACCTGCACGAATCAAGTAAGTTATAGGTGGTTAAAACAGTCTATACTTTCCAGACACATGAACGTGCATCTTCTGCTGTTGTTTTACACCTTTGCTTTATAAGACCACAGCGGGCTTCTGGCATGTAAAACACTCATGTACCTGCAATAGTTCCTGCTATTATACAAGGCTGAATCTTACTGTTCATATGGTAGAACCATAATACATGTAAGACTCAGTCCATGAGCTCACTTTGATCCTTTACTACTGCTTAGCACAACTAGACAGGTACTAAATATAGCAGTAGTCTAAATATTTTTCCACCAAGCAGCACAAACAGAATGCGTGAGTCTCATATGAAAGATGAACAAAATACTTTTAGCAGCATTTGTATAGTGGCATCCTGTTCATTGTTTACAAAAAGTAGCATTTACTATATTAATAAATGCTGCTACTACAAAACTGAAATGCTTAAACAGCAAAATTATAACTTGATTTTTGATAAAATGCTCAGAATGTACCCAGTGGCATTTAGATTATAAACATTCTATGGCTCTATTAAAGTAAATTAGTTCATTGGACAAAACTAAATGATTTTAAAGTGTGTTGGGATGTGATTCTGTCTGGTGTTCTGTTTAAGACCAGAGTGTAATTTTAAATTAGTATGTAAAAAGGAATATTTGTGCATTTGCATCATACTTCATTTTTACAATAAACTGAATAAAGTCTAAACACAAGCAAAATGAAGTGCTCCATCTAATGTATTTGTAATTTCCACATTAAATTTATTGCTATACTCACATATATTCATATTAAAAGGGAAAGTAATTACTTTAGGTAAAAGCAAGTGAGGCATGTTACCTGCTGTGTTGCTTGGTATATAATTAGACATGATTCATTGCATTAGATACTCAGTAACTACACTATGAATCATGTAACATCCTGTATATCTTAAAATGTTAAAAGTTTCATTTATAAATGTTTTGTGAATTTACAATTCTAAAATATTAAACAACACTCACAAATTTCCAAAAAGGAGTGGACTGGACTAATACATAAAAACATGCTGAAACCACATCTCATTTGCTAAAGAACAAATCCACCCTTCTGAGTTAAGAATATTGTAAACTATCATTGTTAGCTGTATGTAAAATAGAGAGGCAGAACTATGAGTAATATTCATAGTGCAGGAGTTTGCGTCTAAGTAGTTGTTATCAGCAAGGAGTATATTCAAATAAATGAAGTGCAGCTTATTCAGACTGAATAAGAAAAAAGCAAAGCCATTTTGAAAACCACACTCACTTAAGGCAGAAGCATAAGTACCTAAACTCAAGCGTTAAGTAGATACAAAGTAATACATGAAAGATGTGAGCTTCTTACAACTTTGTATGTATTCAAATACTAAGCAGCTATGCACTGTCACTCTTGAAACACTTACGGAAAGCTGTGGACTGTGCAGCCTTTAATATTAATATTTAAGAAAAGTAAAGGAGTTTAATATGTTTTATACAGAGCCAATCTTATTTAGACACCTTGATGTTTTCATTAAACAGTGGAAAAGGGGAGGTAGGAAACACTGAAAAAAGGGGAGACACGGCAATGAAGGAGCACATTAAGATGGGTTTGCTGGAGGAGGTGGGAGAAGAGGGGAACTATGTTTCTGGTGTGGATAGATCCATTTATTTTTTCATTTTTTTTATATAAAGAAGAGGGTGGTATTTGTAGGAAACAGGTAAGAAGATGTAGGAGAAAGTATACATGAAGAAGTGACAAGGAAGTGCCAACAGGAGTCACAATCCATAAAGTCTCAAATGTTTCCACTGTCAGATGGTGGTACAGTGGTGGATCCCATTGTTGAGCAGGTAGGAGCCTGAGGTGGTCAGCACTAGCTAGGGCATCATGTCTTAAACATGCTGAAGAGAGCCTTTGACTGGCTGAATCTGTCTGTCTTTTCACGATATGCTCCAGCATGGCCACAACCAAGTCCCAAAGCCCCTGTTAGGTGAGGCTTGCAAGGATGGAACATGTCAGGGTCCAGAACCACAAGTCAATGAATAAAATCCAAAGCAAGAGCTACAGAGAAATGAATAAAATCTTTGTTTTCCTCTCTAGTGCCTCAGCAACAATGCCTTCAAGGAGTAGCTACACCATACAAAATTACAGAATATATAGTTGATTCAATACAAATTTAACACATAAAATACTTGATAAATAAATAAATTAATTAATTAAATACCTTTAATTTCATGTGTTATTTAACCCTCCTGGTATCAATGTATTATACTTTAAAATGTATACTGCTTCTTTATGTAGTTACTTATCCTTAAGAGACCAATTCACCTTTATTTTAAAGTATTTTGTTCCAGAACACAGCCCTTTAAAAATATTAGGTAACATTGATAACAAACGTTAAAATGCATAGCTAGGGAGCTTTCACTATACATATTTTTAATGTCTTTAATGTGGTCCTGTAACCTAACTTTAAATGCCCTCTGACTTTGTCCCACATAGAACAGATCACAAAGACTTTTTAAAATATAAATAATTCCCACTGTGTTACATGAAAATTCCTGATTAGGACTAAAACGTATCTCATTCATCTTAGAAAAGTTATTAACTATCTGACTACATATTGAGCATTTGAGACACTGATAAGTGCCTTTTTTAAAAATACACTTGACTACAAATACTCATAGCAGACATAACAAACTTACTATGACCTACTATATTGGCTATGCTCTGATGCTTTTTAAAGGAAACATAAGCCCTATTACTAATTATTTTAGCCAACTCTGTATTTCCCAACAGCAAAGGCCAGTAATACCTTAAGAACTTAACAATCTGCTCACTGAGAACATTAAAACTGTTACAAAATAAACCTCCTTTTCACCATTACATTGCTCCCTACTATTAGAAATTCAAGATGTTCAATGTCTAAAATATGGAAAATCATTATCATCATAATTATCTAATTTTTTAACCTGTCCTTGGGAAACAATCCCAGCTCAATTACTACATTTTTGTATAACTTTCTGAAGTGCATCTATTACATCATCTTTATTGTAACCTCTATCTATAAACATTTTCAATGTATGTTGAGCTTCCCTATCAAAATCCACATCTTGGTTACAAAGTTTACTCAACATTAAAAACTCCCCATAGGGCAATTAATTAATAAGATGAGGGAGGACAACTGTCACCATGCAAAGACATATTCCCGCCCCTCATTTTCTATGAATAGAGGTAACAATTCCCCCATTGGCTAACCCTGTTAGATTAAGATCTAAAAGATTAATTTGATTTCCTAACTGTAGACTATCAAATTTCAAATTAAATCTATTATTTTGTAAGAAACGTGCAAATTAATGGGCCTCATCAGCACCTCCCTTACAGATGAAAATTAAATTATCTATACAGCGGAAATAGTCTACTACATATTCCTTAAAAATGTTTTCAAACAAAGCCATGTTTAAATTTGCATACATGGGGGCAAAAGGTGCCCCCATGGCCGTGCCTTGAATCTTATAAAATTGTATGTATAAGAAGTGTTTATGCATACTTTTGGATGAAACTTTATGGGATGTGCTTATGCATACCTGGCAGGAGAGGGTGTGCATATCATGTTCTGTGGGGTTTACATGTCTCAGACTAATACACAAACATACTGATCATATTTGTGCTAGATATGCATATGTCTGCAATATTGCACTGAAAACATCCTTTATAAATACCTATACCTTATAAAATCAGTTAAAGACAGAAAACTGCAGCTGATATATTGACAGATGCCAGGGCACTTCTATGGACTAGGCTTCTAAAGGCTCCAGGACCATTAGCCTAATACACACCTATGAACCTATGTCTTTTACATTTGGTTGCATTAATGTACTGAATGCTCTCTAGTACTTCAGTTACTATGTTCTATAAATTATTTCTTGGCCTGCTTGATTTGAATCAATAAAAACACCATGTTGTCTTTGTGACCACTTTATTAAACAATGTAACTGATATTGTAAAATAATACTGATCATAGCCATCATACTGATCATAGCCAACATAACAGATTAACCACTACGAGCCATAAACATGAATTGACCGAAGGCAGCCAGTTGGCGTTTCCAAGCCTCTTCTGGCCCAGCCACTTATAGTTCAAGTGCATACACCAAGCCCCTTAGAGAAATCTCTCACCCACTCCAAGACCATTGAAGGCCAGAATCCAATTATCTCAGTTTCTAACTATCGTTTTGGAAGATGCTTTTTATCCCATGTTCTTTGACATGGTAATCCTTTGGATATCTTCTGCATTGATTATGTCAAAAATGTCTTTGTATTTCCCATGAACTGCCTTGTCTTTAATGCTGGTAGGCACAAGTGCCATAATATAGGAACCAGGAAGACTGGTCTTCTCTCTGTCTAGCACCATGTTGGACATAAACTGAGTCACGTTAATGTCTGGGTTGGTTGGTATCATCTTTCTTGCTATGTAAGATGCATGTTGGGTTGTCACTGCTGTCAAAGTGGATCAGTGTTCCTGACTGAGTTGATGAGTGTCTTGTGGACCAGTGCTAATCAAGTTATGTTTTGTCCCAAATTCTTTTCTAGATCATGTCAAAAATTCTAGCCCTGTCTTCTTCTGGTAAAAAATCTAAAGATGTTTCTAAATATTCATATACTAGTGGCACTTTTCTGGACTCAGAGCCCCCGCATCCTCCTCATTACTTAAATTTTCCTGTATTCATCTCATCAGTCAGGCTGACATTTCTATTGGAACCTCCAAAGGACCAAGGATCTCTTTCCAACTTCTCTGCCTTGGCTTTTAGGCTGGCATTTCTGTTGATATCTGTTCAAATTCTGTGGTTGGCTGAAAACACCTATTGTTGTAGGGATGTTTATCTTGTTCCTATGCTGTTTTTGACACTAAAAAGATATTTTGAGTCTCAGAAGTTAGGTATTGCCATCTGTTCTTAAAGGTCTGTATAAAAACTTATCTTATTAGTCTAAGTGTGTTACATGAAAAGAAAAAACACCTTAAAGCTTACCCCCCTGCAATGTCCTTGATAGTGTACATGATTCTGCACAAAAAATGGGGGGGGGGTGGAATTCCATTTTCTTGAAAATTTTTAATTCTAACTTCCCTTCATCCTTATGTACTTATATACCTACCAAAGCTCTTAGGATGATACTTGAGTTGATCTATTCCTATTGATTGCTCCTATGTGGTGCTCTAAACTACTCCAGTAACTGTGTTACTGAGATAATTCAGTTGGAGGAAAGCAACATCTAATGAAAATGTTGCTTCCTTTCTTTTTTTTCTTGTTATTGCAGTTTGTTTATATAGCTGTGGCACTCCAGTTGTATAACTATATAGCCGATGATAGGATAAAATAATGCAAATTAATATACATTTCTGAAGTAAATAAGATTATGCCTCTGATTAGTGTCTTTATTTATAAAACATAATTCACTACCTTTCCTAAAAGTCAACAGTTTATTGATTTATTTATTTATTGTAGGGTGAATTAAGAGGAACAGAGCTAAAATTGGAGTCAAAATTAGGGAAGACTCTGAAATCATGGAGAAATGAGAGATATGTATACATTTAATAACTGCTGACTGCCTGAGATGCAGCTGAATCTAAAAGTTTTGTCACATGTGCTCACTAACGTGAATTGCAGCAGTTAAAAATTATGATGCTAATAAAAATGTCGCACTTAGTGGATAATGGGCATATATAACCATTGTTTTTTTAAGTTAATATTATTCTGAAGTTCAAAATAAAGGATCACTGGCTGACAGAACTCACCAAAAAAAATAAAACTTTTATTATTCCTTACTTAAGCGAATGCAAATAACACACAGAAGGTGAAACAAACTCAAGCAATACACAGAAGATTAAACACTTTTGTCTTATGAAATAGACATCTTCAGAACCTTACTGCAAAATTAAAACCAAGTTTAAAAAACCTTTGTGACATATACATATACCTCCAAAATGATCCAATCAGAAAACAGGAAATGTTTAAACCAGCAAACACCATAAAGAAAAATGCTAAACTGTTTTGTCAACTAATTACCTTTTCCATTTTATCATAAATGTTAAAGTCAATCTTATTTTTGATTGTATAATTTTTTGTCAATATTACTTTTAATCTATGTTTAAAAATGTATGCTATGTCTTGATATTACTATTGTTTAAACTTTTATTGTAGAAAATTTGCACTGTGGAACTTTTCTCCTCGAGCCTCCATTGAAAATGGGTTTCTGACCCAGTCGGACTTACCTAGTCATCAAATATCAATAAATAAATAAATACAATAAAATGAATAAATACATATTCCTTTGAGTGTCATTACCAACTTTATTACATGTTGAGTGGTGTGAGATGGGGCAGTTTAATGTTAGAATGGCAAAGATTATACCTCATGGTTGTGCAAACAGTCAAACATATGACTCCATTTTGCTTTTTTAAATATATTCAGCTTTGAGCATATCTAAGGCTATCTGCATATCCCTGTGGCATTTTGGGGCCTTCTGCAGACTGTCAATTTCTGCAGTGCATCCACATGACCCTGAGACCATGTTCATGAGCAGCCAAGAGCAATTTATGTACATAAGTGACTGTGGGTCTACTTCTAAAACCTGAATCCTAGAAGGTTGACTTTCACAATGCTGAAACCACAATCTTGAAACCATGGAACCTCGAACATCTGCTTTTTGCTACTGTAAGTAAACACTTGGCCAAATGCAAATGAAACATGCTGAGGTATGTAAAACCCACCTAGGTGGGGGGCTGCACCCCCCACACCCCCCTAACTAAATATATCAACTCCAAGATCGCACTAAGATGGAGAAAGTGGCATGTTGGACAAGAGTTTACTTACCCAACTAAACAGTCAATGTTCGAGGTTCCGTGGTTTCATGATTGTGGTCTCGACATTGTGAAAGTTGATCTTCTGGTAGGGGTCTATATCACATCAGCGAATGCTGATATATCGAACTTCAAAGTCCGAAAGCTGAAAACAGCGAATGAACGGATCAGCAAAATTTTTCCCAGGGAAAAAAATTTGCTGGTCCGTTCTCCTGGCTTTGCTATTTACTCCACTGTGGTGCAATCTCAGAGTTGGTATATTTAAGTTGGGGGTGGGGGCAAATCACCCCACTTAATTTTGACTGTATACTCTTTTTTTTTTTTTTTTGGATCGGCAAATTTTTTCCCAGGGAAAAAATTTGCCGATCCAAAAAAAAAAACGAAAACAGTATACAGTCAAAATTAAGTGGGGGGATTTGCCCCCAACTTAAATATATGAAGTTCGATATATCAGCATTCGCTATTTTTAGCATTCGCTGATGTGATATAGACCTTTCTGGTAGTTGGGTTTTAGAAGTAGACCCATGACTGTACACCTTCTTATATTACTGTGAATCACAGAATTAAGTGTAAAAGGGCATAATTGCCATAGAAAATGTGTAAATGGGTCTGAATTTATGTGAAATAGTTTAGCACCACCATTTTAAGTTGGGGATTTCTCAAGTTAGGTGGCAGATGACTTAGGAAAACAATTGTGGACATCATAAAGTAAGAAAAAAATAATGAAAATATTGAAATTTAAAATGAAACACTTGAAAATGGTGAAAAAATGAGTGAGTTACCTTTATGAGAATTTATAGATATGATGGGCATATTATCAAGCTTTAGTGAATAGTGTAAAACTGTCATTTGTTAGTAGAAAGTCATTACATCATCAGTGGAAGTGATTAATGATTATTTAGAAAAATAATTTTTGGGTGTTATTTAATGATTCTGGATTCATATATGTTTTAATTGTGAAGTACTGAGACAGTAAGGATGTGTCCTTACTTGATGATGTCAGAGTGCCATTTTAGAATGAAAAATGACAGTATTTTGAATACATGAAGATGGTAGGGGCTAGAGGAAGGATAAGTCTCTTAAAAAGTGACTGCTTTAGTGTTCTGAATGCATTTATGACACTGCAACTATTAGAATGACACAACTTTACTTGGCTAAACTGAGATTTTGCATTTGTATGTAATTATAGGGTTTGTGTTAACTTTTTTATACGAGGAAAGCAGACCCACATGGTCATTGTTATGTTGTTAGACTGACAATTACATTAAACATTTTTTGTGTCTGACTGTGGCTTTTTGTAATAGGTTCATAGGTTGGTATTAGGCTATCGGCCCTAGGGCTATACAAGCCTATCCATAACAATTCCCTGGCTATTTCCTCCCACACTATTTACTTCCCTGGACCCCTGTCTAGCAGGGTGACTGACATGATCCCTGGAGTTAATTTCTTTTCTCCCATCCAATCATCAAGGTTCCTTTTGAAGAGGGCCAAAGAGGTGCTCTGCTTGACATGTATGGGCAGTCTATTCAAGAGTCTGGGGAGTCTCTGGGTCAGGAACCAATCCCTCCAGCATGTTTTGTTTATTGTGATGACAAGGTTTAGATCTCTGGATCATGTGGCTCAGAGGGATTGGGATTTCTTTAAGTGTAGCATGTCCAACAACTCTGGGTTTGACATGGCCTTGTATGTTAAGCAGAGATCGCCTCGGAGTAGACGATATGCGACAGAGTAATAGCTGGAGTTTTTTAAGATGGTCATCATAGGGCATCTGCTTTAGGCCTGTGATTCTTTTAGTGAGGTATTTCTGCGGCCTTTCCAGTTGTGGATGCAAAAAGTGTCAAGGCAGAGAAAGGACAACTTCAGCCATGAGAAAAATTGCATCCATGTAGCAGCCATTAGGACATATGGGAAATGTCTGTTTGGTAAAAGGGAGCCAAACAAGCTGAGAGGACAAACACCTGGAATTCAGATGTCCTGGGCATTAATGTAGTAGGTGGTACAAATCAGATATTAGCACAGTGCAATAAGGGAGAAAATGATATGGAAACACATGCTATAAGTAAGGGAAGGAAGAATACAATTCCCCATGCCAGCATGTGGAGACACGAACAATTTTCCCACTAACACCATTTGAAGAATAGCTATTGTCCATCTGTGGAGATGACTATAAAACAGAAGATGGTGACCCTGGAATAATCAGAGGTGGTGTGGACATCTCTGCAGCAGCAACACTCGTCTGTTCAGGAAGGTTGGTTTAAAATTAGTAACATATATTTATATAGATAATTGATTGTTGGCAAGAAATGGTTACATTAAAAACATTATTACTATTAATAGATGAACCTTCCACATCTACAAAGAATGACAATGAAAGCGGTGTGCATTATACGTGTCCCCAGTATCTCCTTAATAAGCATATGTTACTGTATGCTATTTTTTTATTAGTAATGTATTCAATTCAGTTTTACAGGGTCATCAGCAGAAACAGTTCCACTATACCAATAAATCTGAAGGATATTAGCAGCATAATGGCTTTTGAAGATGATGATGAGAAGGTATGAGGCAGCCTGAGGAAAGTGGCATAGAGGCTCCAAGTTTAATGGTAGGATATTAAACCCCACAACATGTTAGTAACTCTACCGAGGTAGCAGTTCATCATAAAGTCAAGCACATGCTGACGTTATACTCACACTTGTACAGCAGGAGAACCCATGCACCTATACAGCAGTAGCTCCAAACCCAGCAGTATACTTTTGGAATAATGGCAGACATCCACAGTGACAACTTTAGAAATGGAGCCAGGCAAAAGAAATTATTACAGTACTCCAGGAAACATGTAAAGCATTAGTGCCTATGTGATTGTTGTTGTTTGAGATAAAGGAAAAAAGGCATAGAGTTAGAATATAATCTAGATATTAGTACTAAAATCAGATCTTTAGGATTTCTCACAGCCTGTAAGTATTTCTTTGGAAATCAGTCAGTTAGTAAGAGATCTAAAGTTATTCAGTAGCACTTTTCTTAAAGAACTGATAGGTTTACTAAAAAGCAAATAAATGAAGAAAAAAACTATACTATAACAACTTTCAGACTAATACTAAATATAACTCTAAAAAGTTTGGATATCCATTAAAGAAATCTTACATTGCTGGCAAAAATTCAGCCTAAACTCCTCTCCACATAACTTCTCACTCGAAACTGAAATACAGTTAAACTCTTATACATCATATAGCATCTCTACCAAAGGATTCTTCAACAATAAATCCCAGCCCTGCCCACCAGCCACATATCACCACATCCACTTTCATCTTCATACCTGTGCCGACATCCTATTTAAAACTACTCTTAAAGAAACCATGCTCTTCTTCAGCTGATGATCTTCCAAGTGAGTAACTAAAAGCATTGTCTATCCTGTCTCAGTCCTTTTAAACAGGTCAATCCAGGAATCCCACATTCTCTCGCTGGAAAAGCTGCACATTGTCCCTCTGCATAAAGGAGGAAATTCAATGAACATTAATATCTTTAGACCTATAGCAATCTTATCTCCACTCACCAAAATACTTGAAAAATGTATGCAGAAACAATTGCTAGAATATCTCCTGCAGGAAGAACTCCTGCTCCCTACATAACATAGCTTCCATCCTTCCCTGCCCTTCTAACCTATACAGATGCTGTTAATAAAGCTAGACATAATGGCAAACTAGTCTCTTCCTTATTTCTAGACTTGTCTGAAGCATTCAACAGTTTGTCACAGCAAACTTCTACTTCAAATGTTCTCACTAGGCCTCTTTCAGCCCACCCTTCTGTGGTTAAAAAGCTTCCTATCCAGTAGGGATCAGTCAGTAAAATGGTACTCCACACTCTCTCCTTACCTCCCAGTTACCAGCAGTATACCGCAAGGCTCTATCCTTGATCACCTACTCTTTAACATTATCACCAACACCTTCTACACAGCCATACAACAGGCCACCCTAATACAAAATTCAGATGATTCTACTCTCACTTGCCCATCTGATAACATGGACACCTTCAAAATATTACTCAGGAAGCTATAACAGCCACTGAAATATGGCTTCATAACTCACAACTTGTGCTCAACCCAAAGAAGACCAAACCACTGTTTTTTTCTTCAAATCCCTCTCTCATAAAAAAAACTAAATTTTAAAGTCCTAGGGATGATAGTGGATGATAATCTTACATTTGACCCTCATATACAAAATTGCATAAGAAAAACTCATCAAAAACTAGAGATGCTTTACAGAGCCAAAAACATTCTCACTGACGCAACTAAAACTACACTTGCCACTACTTATCTCCTCCCCTTACTTTTTATGATGCTCCCATCCTCACCAAACTTCAGGATTCACAAAAATTAAAACTTGAATGATGTTATAACAAAGTTGCTAAATTTGGAGAAAATACCATTTTCAGAACCAACCACTGTATAGCACTAAAAAGCTGAAATTGGTTAGAACTGCCTCATAAACTAACATATACATAGCTTCTTACCACTTATAAAATTATCAAGCACCAATGTGCCTGTCCAGCACTAAAAAATATTCCAAACAACTATGTTCCCAGTCAGTCATTGTGATCCAGTGAACAAAAACTCCTGTCTACAAACTTATTAAACTGCCGAGCACTTTCTGTACTTGTAGAAGGTAGCTAAGGCCTGGAACTCCTTACCTGTATCTATCAGGTCAGTATCTTCCATCTCATCTTTCAAAACCCCTTTGAAAGACTTTCTATCTTAACTCTGGCTCTGTTCTTGCTTAAAACAAGGATAAACTATATCCCTAAATGTGAACAAATACTTTTTCATTCCTTATGACTCCTTACTCTCCCTTCTTCGTTTTACTTCCTTACTCTTCATTGTCGCCTCACAGCAAGATGTTGTCCCATTCGATTCTCAGCTAGAGCGCCTTCTGTGTGGAGGCATACGTGAATGGGCATGCCTTCGTTGAAGGTTGTGTGTCAGGGCTGGTAACTCGGCACGTAAAAATCCACTACCAAACATTAGCGGACCGGAGTTCCGGTGTGGCGACCCCTAAGCCGAAAGACACAACAACTCTTCCTTACTCTATCAAATTCTCTTCCCTGACTTTCTCTGTAGCTGTACTATAATCCTGTTTTCCCTGACTTCATATTGCAATTCCTGTTTGTATTATACTAAATTACCTTTAATTTCATCACAAACTATCTAAAATTTCATTGAATATTAAATGTCATATAACTTGTATCGATTCGTAACCAATGTTTTTATATTATGTCTAATTTGTTCTAATTATTTAAACTTTAGATGTTTTTGTTTTATTTTTGAAGATTGTAAAATTATTGTTCTTAAAATGTTTTGTAATAATTTGGAGCTTTTCTCCCCAGGCCTCTGTTGAAAATAGGCTTCTACCCAGTTGGACTTTTCCTGTAGTCAGAGCAGAGTTTGATAAACATGGGATTCATTTTTTATTTATTTAATTATTTTTTATTCAGCAGAAAATCATGTAACCTCCCAAGCAACTTCTTTCTTCAAGGATTATACAGAAGCACTAAGTACTTTAGTGACCTTTTCTAAGTTACACAATGAGGAAATGCTGTATCATCCTTTTAGGGAAACAACAAATTGCTTCAACTTACTGCACTGATAACACCTCGGGCCGGATTCACGAAGGCTTACACGGAGTCTAAGAGTAGTGTAAGACTCCATGCAGCCTTCGCGATCCAGGAACAGCCCAAAGTCCGTGTAAGAGTCAGGCTAAAACGGCTCTTACATGGAGTGGGCGTGGCTAAGCTAATCAGCCCACTTGCAGCCGAATAGCATGCAAATGAGGCTGATTAGCGATCCAGGAAGCCAAGAACAGCCCGTGTAAGAGCCGTTTTAGCTGCAGAAATGTACTCAGTTGACAACTGAGTACGTTTCTGCAAACACGGCAATGGAGCCATGTCAGCTCCAAATAAAGGGTGCATATGTTATAGGCAGCATGCCAATGGCCAAATATGTGGCCATTGGCAAGGTAACCCCATGCAAATATCTGAAAATTATAATTTTTTTTTTCGTCAATTGCCGATGTAAACCAGCGCAGCCCATAAACGGGCTGCGCTGCATAAAACATAAAAACAAAGGTTTTAAACCTACAAATGTAGGTTTTATGCAATACATGGAATGTCAATGGAGGGACCAGCAGAGGAAAACCAACATGGCCACCGTGTAGTGGTTGCTAAGGGGGGAAACTGAGTCTAAGAGATGTAACTAAGCATTAGTAGGCAATCTGATGCAAATGAGTGTAAGGATACTGAATTCCACTGTCACATAGCAAATGAGCACATTCTGAGTAGTGTAAGAGTTACATATGGGGGAGGAACAGAGTAGGAGATAGGTGACATCACAGGGGGGAATGGTAGAAAGGGATGGAGTTCATTGGAGGGTAGAGTTACATGACAGATGTCAGACAGATATCAAGGAAAGAGGTGTGCCACTAAGTAAACATGAGAAAGTCAAGAAATGGAAGGTGTACACTGTTGCCTACACCCAAGTTTCTTGCTGGATGTGTATGCACACGTGTGCATGCCATGAAGCGCGAGTAAGGCAGTGTGTGCGCGTGTAAGGCAGACTGAGCATGTGGGAGCATGTTGGGAGATGTTTAACACCGTTTTCGCGGGCGTGCACGCGTTTTAATCCAAATAAGCAGATCCAAAACTGTGTAAGTATGTGTGTGCGCGTGTAAGCCACTGTGAGCGTGTTTCTGCTGGTTTCCCCATGGCTCCACCCTGAGGAAACAGAAAGGAAAAAGGAAGCAACAGATGTACTAGGAAGTTAGCAGGGAATACTGCTGGAGCTAGCAGGTGAAAACAATTAGATGCAGGCAACTACACAGGCAGAATACTAGGCCAGCCCAGCACTTAAAACTCTGCAAACAGCAGTGCAGAATGTTTCTCTCAAGAGACACTGCAAGACAGGAGTTAAGTTATCAGAAGTGAAAACTGAAAAAGCTGAACTCAGAGCAGAAATGTTAGGGGCTGCCATAGCTGTCATAATGAGACATAGGCGACTTGCTGAGGGTGGTGACAATGCAGATGGTGCCAGACAACCCGCAGTGAGGAGATGGAGAAGAGTGTACAGGCCCAGGGTCACCTACCATGGGTTACATGAGCTGGAGATAGTAGAGCGCTATAGAGTGTACAGAGAGCTCCTGCAGCAGATTGTTGAGCTGTGCAGGCCACGCCTCACACACAGAACCAACAGAGGGGAACCCATCCCAGTGGAAACCAAGGTATGTGTTGGCCTAAGAATACTAGCAACAGGTACCTTCCAGAGACCAACTGGCGATATGATGGGGATATCACAGGCATCAGCCTCCAGGGTACTACACCAGTTCCTGGATGCCATGTCAGCACATGTCGGTGATCATGTATATTTCCCCAATGCCCGTGAGGTATTGGCCAGCAATATGCGTCTCTTCCAGCAAGTAGCGGAATACCCTGAGGTACTGGGTGCTATAGACTGCACGCACATACGCATCAAAGCACCAGCAGGAGAGCGGGGTAGGGCCTACATAAACCGCAAGGGCTTCCCCTCCATCAACTGCCAGGTCGTGTGTGATGCCCAAGGCATAATAATGAATGTGTGTGCTGGCTGTCCTGGGAGCTACCACGATTCCCACATCTGGCATTTGACGCAGCTGTACCAGACATTTGCCAATGGGGACATCCTGCACGGACACCTAGTGGGGGATGCAGGATATGCACTGGAGCCGTGGCTGATGACACCCATCAGAAACGCACACACACCAGAACAGGAACGCCATAATGAGGCACACGCACAAACAAGTAATGTAATAGAGCATGTGTTTGGGCTGCTCAAGTCACGGTTCCGGTGTCTGGACACATCTGGTGGAGCCTTGCAATACACACCAACTACATGTACCCAAATTGTCATGGTATGTGCTATGCTACATAATATGATCTTGCAAAAACAGCTGCAGCAGGACCAGCATAGGGCTGGGCCAAACAGCCCCCCACCATCGCCAAGGCCACCACAGGCACAGCGTGACTCGGAGGAGGAACAACCTGAGCCTGCCCCAGTAGGCAGAAGGAGGCGTGCCCAGTATGCCCTGGCCTTGGCAAAGAGGCAACGTGATAGCACATACATTGGCTCAGTAGGAACCTTGGGAATGAGACCCCTCTGACTCACTCATATAGTAACAGGGATGCCTAACGTGACACAACCTGCTCACAAACATGTACAGGGAAGTGTAATATGTGCATCCGACAGAGGCAGCCCTGCAGCACCACCTGAGGCATGAATGCTATGTGTTAAGTAATGTAACACCAAGTACCATATGCACACCTGAGGACCCCGACTAACATCCTACCCTCAACAAGCAGCATGCCACAACATGACAATGAGATGATGAAGTGCAACAAGTGCTGAAGTAATGCAGTTAGGCAAAGGGGACCCAATGTGTGCCAGTCTGGGATGACATGCTGAGCATGACATGATGCACCACTTGCTAGGACTGGCGTGCACCTATCAGTGCAGGCCGTATGGATACTAGCAAAGGCTGTTGTCACGCACAGTGTGCCCTGAATAGGTAAGGCTCAAAACACAAACCTATCTCCATAGGTACCAGAAGGGATAAGAATAAGATAAGGGATAAGTTCAAACAGCAAGATGCATGCAGTCTAAGCCCACCCAGTATGGTGAATGTTGATAACTGTGCTGTAACAGAAATCTGAGGCAAGGCTCACAACAGCACCCTAACACTACCAGGTTACACCTCATACTGTGCTGTACATCCTCAAAACTTGGAACAAGCTACAAAAGGAGGGTGACTAGCAAGAATTGTCAAGGATAACCACACCCCCATGTTGGTACCACCACAAAAGCAGCATGGACTAGCCATGCTCAAGTAACAGTGGCTAAAACTGCCCCCCAGTGTATAGCCTGCTACAAACTACTGGCCCAACACCAGGAACTGCATCCGGCCCATGCTGGAATACATGAATATATCAAGTCCTCCAAACCACATTATATTGGGCGACTGCAAATACCCAGACACATAGACTGGGAGCATTATACCAGCTGCAACAGTGTAGGACAAAAGTCCATCGAATCCACAAACCAAAAGGCCCAGGAACAACGTACCACCCCCACAAGAGGGGCAAGCATACTGGATGTGATAATCAGCAACATGGGTACGGGATGTCAAGATGAGAAGTGTATTGCTCACTTGTAAAACCAGACCATATAGTAATCACACTGGATATACAAATCCTGACCACAGTCCCTGGCCGGAAAACCACAGTGGAAAACATGTGCTAAGCAATATTTGCACACCTCCAAACTGATGTGGAATCCATTAAAGGTCCCGTGCAGGTGCAAAATATGGGCCACACCTCAGAACCTGTAATACAGCCATTCCATGAACACTGCCAGGAATGCTTGGATTATGCAATCCCAAATTAAAACAAGACACAGTGCCTAAATCTGGCATGGTGGACACCAGCCATAACCAAAACATGCAAGAGAATGAGGAAGCTACTACATGATAGAGCAAACATGAACAATGAAGTAATTACTGATCAGTAGTATGGCAATATAATCTGTCCACACATGCAATCCACTAAGGCCAGCCACAACAAGTGGAATCTGTGAATCCTGAGGCAATGTTACACCTGCCCCAAGTACACAGACAACCCCCAACTCCACCCAAGAAATACAAATATATGTGAGAGATGCAACCATCCATGCAAACCGGAGGCAGAGCTCCCCCAACTCAGTACACCCAAAACAAGTCAGTAGGAGAAGGTAACCACACACACCACAAACACATACCCACATAGACCTATCACAACTGCAAACCAAACACATAAACACAGAAATACATTCCTGGAGGCAGAAATCACAAACACAGCACACCAACAGAGGCCACTAAAGCAGACACCCAATGAAACAGCCTCCAAACATAGCACATGCAACACATAGCACACAAAGCTGGTGTGCCAAACAGTCACAGGCCAGAAGGAGAAACAACATGCCCGATACAGTTGTAATAGGTGACTCCATAGTCAGACACACTGCTGTCCCGCACACCAGACTGAACAAGGGAAAGGGTACAGTAAGCTGCCTGTAGGCTGCCACAATATGCCACATAACAGCAATATGTAGGTCACTCCAAAGCAAATAGAAATATGATGCATTCATAGTCCATGCTGGTGTGAATGACCTGAGATGTACTTCCCTAGACTACATGTAAAGAGACACAGATGAGCTATCCGATTATGTAGTCCAGGCCGGTATGACACTCACCATTCGCAGCAACCTACCCTTACCAAGAATAATGCCACAGTACAAACACGGAATGATCAGTCATAGCAAGTAGCACACTTACTGGTGTCATTCCAAGGGGATCCAATGTCTGTCTGCTTGGGATGTCATGCTCGACAAGCCATGCAGTTGCCCTTGGGATGGCCTGCACCTGTTACCCCTGGGCGTCTGAATATTGGATAAGGCCTTTGCCACCTCCATACAGCCTTCTGTAGGCAAGGCTGAAAAGACTGACCCACCACCCGAGAAAACATAAGTGGGAAGAAACATAAGGGAAATGCTGACCAATGCCAGATGTGTACACCCCAATATGCATGCTCCCGAGGCCATCCCCAGAATAGAGAACATCGATGTCTGTGCAGTGACAGAAACCTGCTGCAAGGCTCCTGACAGCACACCAGCATTACCAGGTTATACCACGTACCATGTGTCATGGCCCCAAAACCTGGAACACTACATAAAAAGAGGTGAGTATCCATAGGCAGCACAGACACCCATACGTCCAGGTAACTGACAATGCACAAGGCAGTGGAGTTCACCCATGTGCAACTAACTGTAGGCAAGACTGCTGTGCAGTCTCTAGCATGCTACAGACCGCACTCTCACACACAATAACCTCCCCCCAACTGTCCTGAAGACACTGGACAGTATGAATGTCCCACCAAATACCAAACAAGGTACCACGAAATACCACATAGGTGGTAAACCATTATGTATGGAAGGAGTAACCAGGGACCTAGGGACACAAGAGAACAGTAACCTGTTATGTGACACCCACATTGCCAATGTGGCTAGGAAGACTGTCTACATGTGACACCGTATCAGGAAAGGAGTCACATCTACGGCAACAGAGGTCACTGTGCCCCTATACTTTACCCCAATCACACCCATAATCCAGTACAATGCCTCATATGGGATCTACTTTACCTGACACCTGCAGCAGTTAGAAAGACCTCAAAGGTTCCTCACCAAGAGGATAAAGTGTCACACATATATGTCATATGCTGCCTGACTGTAGACACCCCAGCTGACTCCAGTCACAGACTACCCACACAGAGGCATTGCATGCCTGTTGTAGGAGGCCATGCCCAACACAGGAGTAATGGACATGCTCCACCCCAGACAACACATATCCATTGGAGCTGCAAGAGTGAGAGATGTCAACCCCAACAAATAATGAAATAGGATGTGCCGGTGGGACAGATACATAACCCAGAGGCTGCCCACACCCTGGACCAGAATCCCACTCCATGTTAGGCAGAGCCCCTCACTGACACTGTTCAACAGGAATCTTGTCAAGTGGATGGATGATTGTAGAGTTACAGTAGGGGTCTTCACTGTGTCATGTCCAGACAGAGGCACAGCAAAGCAAATCATAAATGGCCATAATATCCACATAGCAAGGGGTCTCAAAAGACACACACACTCTGGCTAGGCTAACAAATGCCCAGGGTGGATAGCCTAGCATGAACCTATGAACCTATGTAGATACAAATTGTACAGGACATGAAGGATAATCCCAAGGCTTACACAACTGATGGTAGGAGCCATGTTGGGAATTCACAGATATGCCCTGAATCACACAAATACCACAAACACACACACATATTGCCAACATACATCCTGACAGGTGCAGTGCAAACCCCCCCACCCCCACAAATGCAGAATATCTATCCCAGCAGACTGCTGGCCCCCTGACATTGCAGATGCTGAGGTAACAGACAACATCTCCAAAGCAAAACACTCAGCAGCAATGGTATGAGATGGTGTCCTGGGCTTAGTGCAACATGGAGTCTAAGATGAATGGAATGCCAAACCACACTACTGCTCAATGTCAGCCGTACCACAGAATATGTACCCAAAGAGCAGTGTACAACAACAGTGGTCCTTCTCAACAAAGGTGTTGCCTGAATGGATACTGAACAGTACTACCCCAGAATCCTGAGAAGCCCAGATTGCACAGCTATGGAAAGGATCAGCATGTACCACAGACATATGGATGTTGGGGACCTACTGACACCGGATCCAACCCAGTGTGGCCTTCTCAAGTGCAGATCCTGCCCCTAACCATGTTTGACTCAATTGAAACAGTCATTAAGGTCATTGATGAGGGCAATGTGCTCCACACAGTGTATCTGGACCTTGCAAAGGCTTCTATACAATACCCTACATGTTCAGTATAGATAGGCTCACCAGCATAAATATAAACCCACATGTCAGTAGAGGGGTTGCAAACCAGACCAAGGACAGAACAGACATGGTCAGACATGCTTCAGCCATGTCAGACTACAAACCAGATATAACTGGCATCCCACAAGGCTTTGTCCTGGTATCTCCCTCGTCTGGCATATATATGTCCCATAGGTACAGGCAAACATGGAAGGACTGTGTCCTAACATGTTTGCAGAGGACTACAAACTGCTCACCACATATGATCCACCAGCTGACACATGCATCCCACAAAAGGGCCACATAGAAACAGACAACTGGTGCCATAGCTATGTCAGCAAGCTAAGTGCAGAAACGTGTATAGTCAACCCCCGTGGATATACAGTAAGTGCCCACCAATCACCACATAGGTGTTAACCCATTATGTAGTTAACATGTAATGAGAGACCTGGGGACACAGGGTGATAGATATCCTGCATTGGACAAACATGTGCTGTAGTGTTTACATAAACATACCATATACCCACCTAATCATGAAGGCTGTCAGATCTACATAAGGGGAGGTCATTGTGGCTCTGCAGTCATCCTGCATCAGTGGTACAATTGACTACAATAGCCCCTGTGGGATGTACCTCAGCAGACACCTCCATCAACTGTAAAGTCCCCAACAGTACCTCATCAGGAGTATCAAACAGCCTACACAGATGCCATGTGTTGCCTGTGTTGCTGGCATCAATAAACATGCTGCACATAGTACAATCTGAATGGCAGTGAGCTATGCACATGACAGACCTGAACCCTAGCACTGACTTACATAGGACAAGCTGTACTGTGTGATCCATAACACAGAAGCCACTCCCACCCATGAGTGAACCCTCAGCACAGGCTACCCATAGAGTCACTTATCAATCTTCCTCAATAGGAATCCTGATGGGTGGATGGGAGATGGTAGGTTTATCCTGGGTATCACTGTCATGTCACAGGTAGACAGAGGCACAGTATACTAACCATGACATATGTCATGGCAAACTCCTCTTACAATGTGTGTTGAAGGACAAACACACTCTCCAACATGCATTAGACATGGACTAGGGCACATCGCTAGTGTTTGCAATTGTACACCTATGTTGTGGAATACACTAACATTGTTGGACAAGCCTGGTGTAAGTAGTTCATATCTGAACAGAATGCAACATGGTCAAATGTACACAACTGGCCCCAACCACTATCAAAATGTAAAGCAGTGATAGCAGTAAAGCCCAGGTTACTGTCCACCACAGTCAAAGTACTACCAGTACACTATACAGTACTACAGTGCAGGTCAGTGTGAAAGGATGTTGACAACTGTATGCAAAGTATCCCATGCAAACACTGCAGGCACAGTATAATTCTGTTGTGTTCACACACAAAGCAGTTGTACAGTAACTACACAACATGACACACAACCCACAACCATAAACGGGTGATAGTTTGTGAAGTTCACACACATCCACAAATGTGGTGGGCTGCAGAGTCCAACATATGGAATGCTCACACTGGGCATGCTCACACACTTTGACAACATGCCATGGGAAGGCTGAACTGGGCATGCTCACACACCTAGTCCAAATCTTGATTTAGCAGTTGGACACACATATCTGGTATTGTTATGTGTTATGCCAGGAACCAACCACATTACAGCAGTCTGCCCAGTGCACACAGTTAAATGACTACAGAGACATACGTGATATAGTGGATCCCTCCCATATGCAAACATGTTCCACAGATGCAGAAGTTGTTCATACCAACAGGGAATGCTATGGCAATAAAGATATGCAAACAGTCTATCAGCAACAAATAATGTGCATTTGACAATTAAACATAATGGTGTAGAGGTCAACACTAGGCTGTTTGCCCTAGGGAATGACAGCTTAGCCATAGTGTGCTTGGTGTCTGCCTCCCCACAGGATACACATTCCCCTTTCCAAACACAGATGATGTCAGCACCCTATAAGTACAACAGGAGAAATGAAACTTCCCAGTAATCCGAATAGCGCGCTCTGCTAATGCGTCCGTCTCAAGTGTCATTACATAGTTAGTTCAAATCCTGCAAGTGCTCAGTGTGAATGGGGTTGGTGTGTGTGTAAGTCTGTGTGAGGGAAATGTCCCTTTTGGCAAATAGGAAAAGACACTACAGGATGCACATTCCCTTTCTAAACACCGATGATGTCAGCACCCTATAAGTATAGCAGGAGAAAAAAAACCTCCCAGTAATGCGAATAGTGCGCTCCGCTAATGCGTCCGTCTCAAGTGGCATAACACAGTTAGGTAGGGGTTTGAATCCTGTGAATGGCAAGTGTGTTTGTCTGAGGGGGTTTAGTGTGTGAAGGAAATGTCCCTTTTGGCAACTAGGTGAACAGACTACAGGATGCCCATCCCCTTTTCTAAACACCGATGATGTCAGCACCCTATAAGTACAGCAGGAGAAAGGAAACCCCCCAGTAATGCGAATAGCGCGCTCTGCTAATGCGTCTGTCTCAAGTGTCATAACATAGTTAGGTAGGGTTTTGAATCCTGTGAATGGCAAGTGTGTGTGTTTGTCTGAGGGGGGTTAGTGTGTGAGGGAAATGTCCCTTTTGGCAACTAGGTGAACAGACTACAGGATGCCCATCCCCTTTTCTAAACACTGATGATGTCAGCACCCTATAAGTACAGCAGGAGAAAGGAAACCTCCCAGTAATGCGAATAGCACGCTCTGCTAATGCGTCCGTCTCAAGTGTCATAACATAGTGAGGTAGGAGATTGAATCATGTGAATGGCTAGTGTGTGTGTTTGTCTGAGGGGGGTTAGTGTGTGAGGGAAATGTCCCTCTTGGCAACTAGGTGAACAGACTACAGGATGCCCATCCCCTTTTCTAAACACCGATGATGTCAGCACCCTATAAGTACAGCAGGAGAAAGGAAACCTCCCAGTATTGCGAATAGCGCACTCTGCTAATGCATCTGTCTCAAGTGTCATAACATAGTTAGGTAGGGGTTTGAATCCTGTGAATGGCAAGTGTGTGTGTTTGTCTGAGGGGGGGTAGTGTGTGATGGAGATGTCCCTTTTGGCAAATAGGATAAGACACTACAGGATGCACATTCCCTTTCTAAACACTGATGATGTCAGCACTCTATAAGTATAGCAGGGGAAGAAAAACCCCCCAGTAATGCAAATAGCGTGCTCTGCTAATGCGCCCGTCTCACGTGTCATAACAGTCAGATAGGGGTTTGAGTCCTGCAATTGGCAAGTGTGTGTTTTTGGCTGAGGGGGGTTAGTGTGCGTGAGGACAATGTCCCTTTTGGCAACTAGGTGAACAGACTACAGGATGCACATTCCCCTTCTACACACTGTTCAGCAGATGGCCATGGCTCTGGCACAAGTTGTCTGTTGCTATGATGCCCCTTTGGAAGATGCTTGTGTCAGCTGGGGAGTCGATTATGGTGTCCAGTTTGCAGTCATCTGCATATTTGGACAGCCACAGTTCATCCGTGTTGGCCTGTACCTCCAATAAATATGTACCAAACAAGAGGGTCCCAGGACTGAGCCCTCTGGGACACAACCTGTAACTGTTATGGGGTCTGGCATGGCTCCAGCAATGCTAACCATGTGGGTTCTGTTCTTGAGCCACTGTGCAATCCATCTAGTGACATAGGGGCTTATATTTAAGCTGGTGAGCTTCCCTAGAATGCCCAAGTGGGGTATTGTTGCGAAGGCGTTTGCAAGGTCCAGGTAGGCTGTGTGAACCACCTTCCCCTCGGCAATGGCCTTGGTGACTGTAGCAAAGAAATCAACCAGGTTACACCCGGTAGTGCTGGTGTGCTCTCAGTAGCCCTGAACCAGGCATCTGTTACTGCACAGATATCGATGTTCCCCATGCCAAGGTGTGTTTTGGGTGCATGCATCTGGAGGTTTAGACATCTGGCGTTGGGTAGCATTGCTCTTAGTGTCTTATCCCTTGTGATACTTATGAAGGTGGGTTTGTCATTTGAGCCCTGCCTAACATAGGCACTATGGGGGTAGCAAGAGCCTTTGCCAATATCTGATAGGCCAGGGGTGACAGGTGCAGGCTGTCTCTAGCAAAGCAGGTAGTTCAACAGAAGATGAATGTGTGAAGGTGTAGTGCCTGTGACTACTTAGCAGTAGCATATATGACTGCTCACGTGGACACATGCCAGGCAGGTCATATGCACTGTGTCACAGGCAATGTACATGTGAACAGGTCAAACAGTGGCAACCTGTCAAGTGGGACATGGCCATACATATAGTAGGCTATGCAGATGGCACTATGAGTCCACAGAAGCTCTATAACTATGCATTGCAGGTGTGATCGGTATTCCAGGGTACTTGCAAGCAAACATGCATGCAAACAAAGATACAGTGAAGAGGGCTCCATGTAGTCCATTGTACAACAAACAAGCTGTACCAGTTCCATAAGGTAACACTGCAAATATGCAGGTGCTATGCACATGTACATGGAAATACACTGGTCAGATGGCTAGGGTCCAGTCACAGTGCACACAAGTGTACGGAACATGCATGTACTGTCAGGATGTACAATAACTGGATAGAAACCCATGTGCCCATACCTGCAGTAATACACATGTCAAATAACAGACACCGAGCCTTCTCTCAGTGGTTCCATACTTAGTAGGATGTATGCTCACTGGCCTGCCACCACAGTATCCCTGACATATATGGGGACTCTCCCTCCTGTGACAGTTACTTATGTGTGTTGGGGCTGTCTAGCATGGTATGAGATGTGTGCATGCAGTGCTAGTGTGCTCCTGTGTGTCCTGTACCAGTTGTGTAGTTCTGCACACATATCAACATCCTCAAACATCTGCATTGCAGAGTCTAGTGTGGGCAACATGCCACTTGCAATTTACATGTCCATCATTGTGTATTACTACATTCATTACCCTATCCCCTGTGCTACCTATGTATGTAGCCTTCTGTTGACATCATTACCACCAGTATGCCAACATGTGCAGATGATACACTATGGTACTTACCATGGGTGTAGACAACAGGACATGACAATCACACAAATACTGCATCAGGCATGCTGTGATATACCCACAATTAATTCAGCACACAGTACTGTTAACAACATGATACTATTACTACACATCTATGTGGTCACCCTGTGCATCAGCAACATGTTAACCTGTACCTGCACAGTTGTTACAGATTGCAGGAGGTGGCACAGTTTCATCATATGCACAGGGTGTGAACTTGGTATGCCTGGGTCAGCCACCCATACCACCAATTGACATGTATGTGTATGTGTGTTGGTGAGGGACAGCAGTAGAAGGTGGGGCAATGTTGATGCAGTGTGTGCGTGTATGCGTTAGCCCTAGGTGTTGTCAATTTGCATGTGTGTATGGATGCACACAGTTCCACCTCATGGCTGCCATATACTGGTGTTTGTGGACAGCCACAGACTGTACCTGCCAGGTCATACAGATCAGTGTCTCTGGCCACGCACATGGTACCTGTGCCTTGCAGGGGTGCTACGGACCATATCCGGTACCAACCCAGACTGGGTACTGTCATCAGAAGCAGGTGTTCATTGACTGGACACAGATCCCTGTCGGGCCTGGCCAGAGCCATGTGCACGTGGTCTCCTGGGGCGGTCTGATGACAGCACAGACCCATCATTGCTGGGGCTTCTGCTGGCACTACGGGGGCGGCCGCGGCCCTGTTGTCATCTGCGCCGACTGCCAGCTGCTGCTGTTGCTGGCATACGGCCACGTCGATGCCTCAACCGCCCACCATTACCCTGGCTCATGGACACGTAGTTGTGGAACCGGTCTAATATGTCCCCACAACGTCTGTCTACGACATCGGTGAAATCACGGATGGCAGTCGCAATGTCACGCATACTGTCAGTCATGGCTGTGCGACATGCTGCCAGCTCCCTCAGACCCTGTCTGGTGTACCGTTCCATACGTGACTGTGCCTGCATTACAGTTCGAAACATAGCCGAGGTTGTAAGACCTCTGTGGGCACGTCTGACAGGGGCAGTACGCCCATGGATGCTCCCATGAGAACCCCTGGACATCTGTCTGTGTGGTACCATCTCTGGGCCATGCCAATGGCTGCTGTGTGGGGAAGCATGTGCCACAGATACCACATTACCCTGGTCAATGCCCACTGTATGCTGTCCATCACCTAGGGACAGTGGCGACAAGGGGTGTAGTGGCAGGATAACTGTGCGCATAGATGGGGTCGACAGATGTGTACTGTCAATTGGCTGACCAATGGCGGACCCTGGCATACCTTCCTGTGCCATTACACCAATGTCATCATTATCAGTACCCACGGCACCTGACTCAGGTTCCCTGCTACATGACACCACAGCAGCAACAGAACCTGTGGGAAGGAAACAGGAAACACAGTTTACAATGTCTACACATTACCAGCGATGCACACATGCACAGGTGCACACATGCACACATGCACACATGCACAAATGCACAGGTGCACACATGCACACATGCACACATGCACAGGTGCACAGGTGCACACATGCACACATGCACACATGCACAGGTGCACACATGCACACATGCACACATGCACGCATGCACAGGTGCACACATGCACACATGCACAGGTGCACACATGCACACATGCACACATGCACACATGCACAGGTGCACACATGCACAGGTGCACACATGCACACATGCACACATGCACACATGCACAGGTGCACACATGCACACATGCACACATGCACACGTGCACAGGTGCACACATGCACACATGCACACGTGCACACATGCACACATGCACACATGCACAGGTGCACACATGCGCACATGCACACATGCACACATGCACAGATGCACACATGCACACATGCACATGTGCACACATGCACACATGCACACATGCACAGGTGCACACATGCACACATGCACACATGCACACATTCACACATGCACAGGTGCACACATGCACACATGCACACATGCACACATGCACACATGCACACATGCACACAGTTCCACACAATTATACAGTACTCAGTATGCGTGATAACAACACACAGACACACCTACATGCATACAAAGAGCACTACTAAGTGAGCCAAATAGTACTATTACTATCAACACTATTACAGGAATTGTTAATACACACTCACCAGCATGGATAGGCTGCATTGCAGTTATACCAGAGGGTCCTGCAGACGTGAAGAAACTAATGTCAGTGGGCACAACTGTGCCATTGTTACTGTGTATGATGCAGGTCAGGAGTACAACAGTCACCTTTCACAGGTCGGCAGCTAATATTGAGGATATCACACTTGCACATTAAATACTATGGTGACAGCTACAAACCAAGGACACACCTCACACATGCATTAACTACCAGTGTACACAACAGTCAACTATACATATGACATATTACCTGCTCATTCACCGTCTTGCTGCTGTGTGGCCCCAGCCTCCATCATGATGCATGTCTGCTGCTGTTGTTGTTGCTGGTGGACTGGAGCCACTACACTCAGGAGTAGTCCCTCCAGTCTGGTGAGTGGGGATGTGTAGCCACCCCACCACCTGTGGCGACCTGTTGCCTGTGGATATCTGACGCACGCTGACGGACATGTCTGATTAAATCACTGCAGTGATGTCGTACCTGCTCATATGTCCTATTATGCGTGCCTATATCATTTACCCGACGGACAAGGTCTTGCCACAGTGCAGCCCTCTCCTGCTGATTCTGGCTGGTGCGGGAAAAGAGTATTGCATAGTCCCGCACCAGGCTCTGGTGTATCTCCACATCCTCAGCTGTGGAGTAGGTGGGGTTCATGGTGGGCCATGTACCTGTGCAAGAAAATAACCTGGTATCAGCAATATATGTCAGCAGACTTTGGCACACATACTACACATGCTACTTGACTGTTATGATACAACATATCTCACATATGTAGCATCTGTCTGTCTATTGGTGGATACACATGTAGATGGCTAGGTATCAGTGCTCGGCCAGCAACTGTGCAACAGTACCTGGCAGACGCCATACGACATACTACCAAACACCAGCAGTCAGAACACCGATTCAGGCCAGAAGCACCTCCTCACTCTGGGGGTTTGTATCTAGGTACTGTATGGCCTACATCGGCAACTACTGTAGGCTGACCACACACTGATTGCCCTGGATATACATATCCCACCTCAACCACCAGCACAGATGACTACAGTGCATAACATTACAGATACAAACTTTACACTTTGTAACAGTGATATGGTATCCTTACAGCCCACTGGGCCAGTGGCAGATACAACCCACAATGGTGACCCCTACACAATTGCTGTCTACAGACATCTCCAAGAATGCATGGATCATGCAATCCCATATCTGACCAAGACACTCTCCACAAAGGGGCAGCATCCTGTCTGGTGGACCCCAGCCATAGACAGATTGTATTACAGAAGATGGAAGCTACTGCAAGACAGAGCATCATTCACTGAAGGGAGGGCATGTCTGAGCAGCACTGGTAAGGATCTATTTCCCATCATACTGACTACATGGGCAACGTTGAGAGGGAATTCAAGAGTGACACTACAGATGACCAGGAGGCCTTCCTCAGTTATGTTAGCAACCTGGTCAGGAGCCATCCTCTATGCCCATAGGTAGTACACAACACATATTCCACTGACACCACAGATATCGACAACATTGCGGCAGACAGGTTCAATGCAGGTGTCTCCCCGCCCTCTCCCCTGTAATAAGGCATAGTTATCCCAGCTGACTGTAACCTCCCCGTCATCACAGATGTCCAGGTGAGAGACACCCGCAGGACAGCAGAATACACAACATGGATGGGACCTGATGGTATCCCCAGTTGCATGCTACATAACCTCTGACAGGAGCTAAACACACATATAGGAGTGCTATGTAACACTAGCCTGACTACAGGATATGTACCTGTACACTGGTGCACAGCAGCAGTGGTTCCACTCCATGAAGGAGGCACCTCACCATACCAATACAATACAACACAATACATTACATTACAATACAATACTATACAATATGCTATTGCCCCTGTGTCTACAGCAGCGTACTGTTCTGCTACCCTGACCATTGTGACACATGCGGTGTGATGGTAACTGCTGCTGTCACACAGTTACACAGGGTGACTCATATGGCATATTACCTATCTGACTAACATTCAGCAGGGGTATGTGTGACATGTACTCATGGGGAGTCTCGCTTCTTATCACTGTGTGGTTTATTGCAGGGTGTGTCTTATCTGTGAGTAGGAACTCTTACCTCCACATGTGCACACTATTGCAGTGGCACGGACGACACACAGCAGACATGTAGGTTGTGGATGGTGGGAGGTGTTACTATGGTTGTTGGACATCTGTCATGGGTGTGACCTCCATATGTACATCTGGGAGTGGTAACCTCTATGTGGGTAGCATATGTGTACTCTGTGGTGTTGTCAGTCACTGTGCATTGGTAATGTGTTTGAGTGCGTTGTCACAGTGTTGTACATGTCACTGTGTCCTTCTCCATATCTGTTGCTGTAATGTGAGGTCCATACCATGGCATCCATTATGTGGTGTGGGGGATACACCGACCTACATGTCCATACCTGACTCACCATGTCTGCGGACACATACCATGTGCAGGTATTCCAGGGATAGTGTGCCACTGTGACTATCATTGGGGCCACTATTCTACACATTTCTGACCCTGCTCACCCCTGACACATGCAGTGGTGGGCGGCCAATCACATATCTGGTGGTTACTGGTGTGGGTGATCTGGAATGTGGTATGATACTCCGGATTTGACACTGGTGTTCACTCCATGCCTTTGTCACCAGGCACCTGTTGCAATACATCTGTACACATGTGCCTCACTCAGACTTTATATACATCTCTCTCTCTCTCTCTCTATATATATATATATATGTATATAGATATATCTATATGTATAGATACATATATATATATATATATATATATATATATATATATATATATATATATATATATATATGTCTGTATACATATACACATATATATTGGGGACATATATTGCCATAGATCTGTAGGGGGTGGCACAGAGGGGGTGTGAGTGACAGAGGGGGTGGGACAGGCTGTGTTGCAGGTCATCATATACAATCATACCTGTAGGTAGTCAGATCAGTCTGTCTATGTATATGTATCTACATATATCTATATCTGCATGTGTGCATTACATAGATATATTGGTACAATATTCTATTGACATCTGTCTATGTATTCCTACATCTCTCTCTCTATGTATGTATACATATATGCATATCATATATATATATATATATATATATATATATATATATATATATATACATATATATATATATATACACATACATATGTTGACATACATACATAACCATATGTTAGACAGGTATATCAACATATTTGTCTACTATACTGTAGACACACACTAACATACTGCTAAACACACATAGCTGTGTAACCTAATTTGTACATGGCACTACAACCTACAATCAAACAACATTGATATGTGCACATACATGCTCTCACATACAAATGTATGTACAGTCTTCACTGATAGTTGCTGTATGTCTCCTGCCCTTTACACATCTCCATATACATATGGATACAGGCCAATGACACATATGGAGGGTTCACAGTATGTAGACCTTTATAGTATTACTTTACATTACCTGTGTTTGTCACAGCTGCTTCTGCTGCTGTCTGGTTCCCTGTCCTGCTGCTCCACTTCCCAGTTGTCAGCTTTCAGGTAGCTGTTGCTGAACAATTTGTGTCTGTCTGCTTAAATGCAGTTTTCTCTGTCTCTCTCTGTCTCTCTCTCTCTCTCTCTCTCTCTCTCTCTGTCTCTCACGTCCTTCACAGGGTGCAATGAAAGTATTGCATGCGTGGACATGGAGTACAGCATACTTTTGTAGGTATCTGCATATGCCCATGTGATGGCCTCTGCACCAATTGTTAGCCAGCATTTGCTAATTGCATGCAGCCAGTTGTGTACTGATTGCAGTTCTCACTGTGATTTCAGAACAGTGCTATAAAAAGGTGTGTGAGATAGGCGTAGCCCTTTCAGATGTTAAGGGCAGGGACCATGCTGTTATGCTGTGGACAATGTTCTGTGAGTGTAAAGGTTGGTATCTCTCTCATATTTCCAGGTGTGTTGTGGATTAACATTCCTCCATTCATTTCTCCAGTTTCCTGTACTAACTGTGTATGTACACTGACAACTACAACTACTACTATTGTTAATGTGTGTGTGTGTGTGTGTGTGTGTGTGTGTGTGTGTGCTTTCCTTTCACATTTGCTTGCACTCTGTTGCTAAGTCTTCAATAGTTGCCCTTTACAGTCACTACTTCTATGCCTGCTAGGTGTCTTGACTGTAGTGTGCTGCTGTAGCTTTCCTATTTTCCATGTACATTCACACCTTGGAATGCTTGCTATATCTGCTAGGGTGTTACAGCATGCAGTGTGGTCTGGCCATGGTGTGGGCCTTGACATCTATTAGGGTATTTGAGTATGCTGCTAAGCAGGCCCCAGAGACCTTCAGGTTTATCAGTTATGTGCCTCATGGAATGGTACATATCAGTGGGGTACACCCATTAAAATGTCTGGTATGCTGCAGTTGTGACTGTGGGTTAGCATGAGCATATGTATTACTACACTTTTTCTGCCATGCAGTGGTGAATACTTTCCGGACTCCATAGTTACCATTGCATGTGTTACACCTTTCTGCCTACTGTTTGTACATTTCACATGGGGTCTGTGGGGCATCCCTGTAAGACATTCACTGTTGCTATGTCTAGGTTCTTAACTATTCAAATATGGTGGTGTTGGACCCGTCATGTGTACAGATATTTGCAGGCTGTCCACATTTCTGCCTCATAATTTGGTCATTATCTCATGCACACCTTTATCTGGCAAGTCAGTCTGGGCTCAAGTCAGAATATGGTGACAAACATTCAAGTTCCAGACTGCATACCCTTCCAAACATCCCACAAGGTGTAGACCCTGTTACTTTCTGAACTGTCTGCATTTGTTGTAACTTTATTTGTAATGTGTCCCTGGTTTTGGGCCTTTGCTCCACATATTTTATTACTTGGTCCGGATGTGTTCCTGTAAGAGGTTGTGGGGTATGGGCAGTGCTTATCCTGCTGTGAGTATGTGTGTGTGTCTTGCAAGGTGCTATGGTGACATTATTACCTACTAGCTTCCAACTAGCATGGCTGTTTCTGTTCACACACTACTATTATGGAAATCCACCAGTTTTGTTTGTGATTTTAAATGTCATGCTTTGTGTACTACACATCTATATTCCCTTTACATTCATTCCTACTGTTAAATGATATATTTACTTTAGCACAGTGTTTCCATATAAGAGTCATGGCTTAGTGGTAAGTCATGCAGACTATATTTGCCAAGGTCCTGGGTTCGGGACTCACAGTGGGATTTTATTTTTCATTTGAACTGAGTACAAGACCTGTCAATCAAAGTGCCTAAGGCACTTTTAAGCAGTTGTAACCGGGTTAGCGCTGGTTTGCGCGGAGCTCACGCATGCGCACTGGCGGTTAGCTCCGCGCACACAAGCACACACCCGCTTACAACCACTTAAATGTGCTTACTCTTGCGCACACCCGCGCTATTTTCCTTGAAAGAAAAGAAAATGGGGAGACAGGAAAGTGGTGAAAAAGGGGTCACAAAGAGGGTAAGACAGTAGGGAAACAAGCTTGGGATGTGCAGGAGGGATGTAGGTAAGGCCCATAGCTGCCTATTTCTTCAGCAGCAACAGCTGTGCATATGTATGTAATTTGGTGTGACATTTGAAACCTTCCACCCCTGAGAGAGGTGTCAGGACAACAATAATACTTGTTGTACAGCCAATTGGAATTGATAGGTTCCATGTCCAGTAGACATGTGTGCGGAATGGGCAGCTATGTATGGGGCGTAATTTTTTTGTGGGTACAGAGTGCCCTTTTTTTTTTTCAGGTGAGAGTGGTATGTCAGGTGAAGGTAGTCAGTATAGCTGGGGAGGTAGGTTGGGTAGGTTAACAGACAAGACAAACAAGATGCATACAGGGGCGGTGTATGACATGTGTGGGGGGGTTACACAATTGACGGGGATGGAGGTTTGGATATCCAGAGCCCATGAGCCCACAGATGGCAACAGTGGAACTGATATCCCCACCCATAGGCAGTTGCCACTGTTCCTTCACTGCCCAGGACGGGGCTGTGTTGGGGGCTGTGTAGGCGGGGCAATGGGCATGCCCGTTAGTTGCACCACCCGTGCCTCGAGCTGGCGTAGGGGCTCGAGGACAGAGTCCTGAATCTCCCTACGCACCACAGTCCGGACGCTACGGAGGGTGAGTGGTGGATCTCCTCCGGCCACACTTGCAGAGGGGGGGCGAGCCCCATCCCCTGCAGCGCTTCCACCCGCAGGTGGCACAGGGCCACCTGAGGAGGGTCCGGACTCGGCACTAGTGCCAGGTGCACTCGCCAGCTGAGGTGGGAGAGGTGGGTCTGCTGGAACCCGCCTTCCCTGTCGTTCTATGTTTTGCATTATGTCATGACAGTTTGGGTTAGTGACATTTAATACCATTCACAATTAGTTGTAACAGCATGCATTAGTATTCCCATTAACCAAACACCCAGATATTCAGACCATTGAACAGCGTGCATAACACATGCATAATTTGAACAGTAATACACAGTCCAACAACATGCAGGGTTGATTGATGGCAACAGGCCATCAGGTGTGGATGTATGAACAGGGCGGATGCATCAACAGACATGCAAATATATATGACCCAACAGGACAGACGTTCAGGGGTGGTAATTGTGATTGCACATACCATTTTCACGTGGAATGGGTTATAGGTGGTTAGAGGATGGGGTAAATAGAGTAATATTAACACCTTCGAATACAAATACATATGCTGTACATTTCTAATAGCTACAGTTATATACACACTACTGTTCTAACTACAGTGTCCTATATGTTAACTACTTAACCTTGCAGATGGAACTGTTACTGCAACATCAATCTACATTTTATTGCTGTTCATACACATTCATATCGGGCTTTGTTCAGATACATCATCCTGTTACCTGTGCTTGATATACTTGTGGACAAGTGTGGATGTTTGGTATATCAGACAATCATCCTATCTGCGTATTTCAGACTAGGAGAAACATATCCAGATGTTGGTGTACACATTCCACATGCAGCAACACTTTGAACAGATTGTTCTGTTTGGTTCTGAGTCTCACATGCATTTAATTCTGTCCTAACTGCAGTATGGTTTATTCAGGGGTTATAAGTACTGTATTGCTGTATTCCTGACACTTTCTCACACTCTCTCACTTGCTTTCATGTTACTATTCAGACTGGTACTTCTAGGCTTTATTGACATGTTTTAACAACAGTTATTACAGTTCTTTCCAGCAGTCTCACTTCTGTCATGTTTCAGTATTTCCACAGGGATATATTTCACACATGTGATTTCATCCTCTTCTGCAGCTATACTTTACATGCTGCTGCAGGTTGTGTACTATTTTCCTACAGGCAGGGCAGTTTTAATCGGAAATATATGTTGGACAGTGTCATGTTTAGTTTACTTACAGGCTGGGAACTGTTGTAATCAGGCAATACTTGCATACACTTTCACACTGTTACATGCAGATTTAATTCCTTCCTGGCTACACTGCACTCTTTTGCTGACTGTCATACATTTATATATCTTTACAGTTACTAGAAGTGGATTACTGACCTGCCTGGTGGCGCAACCACACCAGCCTATCGGCATAGGCTCTGCGGTTCACAGAACAGACACCTGCAGCTGTAATATAAATGAAGTAATATTGGAATACACATCTCCATAATTACAGGTAGTTTAACTTTCTACATACATAATTAATTGTTACTTACTCAGTGGTGGGGCGTTGGGTGATTGCTGGGCCTCCTGGATCCAAAGGTTCAGTTGGTCCTGCTTGCGTCTCTTAAGGTCCGCATGGTGGTGACGGACCTGCTCACCTGTCCTTGGAATTCCTGTGGCACTGGTGAGTTCATGAGCCAACTGGTCCCACGCCTCAGCCCTGTACGCTCCCCAGAGGACCTGGCCCTGCATGAGTTGGGCCTCATGGTTGTGGACTAGGAGCCAGGCCATGTACCTGGACTCCTCAACACCCCACCTCTGCGCTCGAAAGCGACTACCCTCACCTACACCTGACATTCTGCCTGCAGGTCTGTTCTACAATCGTTTATGCTGTGTATTCCCGCCTATGGGGTTTATATAGTCCGTTTTTCCCGCACATATCTGTGATTGGCCAGTTTGGAATTGTATCAACTTCAGTAAACCTGCATTGTCATGCTGTAGTTTGTATTCATTCCTATATATGAGCTAATATTGCATTTCTAGGTACTGCTGTCATGGCTTAGTGGTTCTGTACCTTGACTGTGGTGTATAGTATCCTGGGTTCGAACCTGGCCACTGCTTTTTATTTTTCATGACTGTCTAGACATGTTGAGGGGTGTGTCTGTGTAAAGGCAGTTTGGATACGGCTTGCTCACCGTTGCCCGTCGGTTAGCTTGTTTGCGTGGTGCGCAGCTCCGCTCAAACGGGGTACGCTGGTTTAAGCCTCATTTGGCTATCGGCACGCATATTCCGCTCAGCTCAGTTAGGAGCACATATATTTAGCATGGTAAACCACTGCTCAGCTACTGGCACTCAGTTTGCACCAGTTGGACCAATGCTTATCTACGGGCACATACACTCACTCTGTTGTACTGTAGCTCAGCTATGGGCACATCTGGCAGTTTATATTCATTTCTTAGCTCACATTTATTCAATATAAATGGGATATTTCATTGTATTTTACATATATTCTGATTTTATGTGTACACATATGTGTCAGGGACTTGTTTCCTGCTTATTTTGCAAAAAAAAAAATTTGTGTTGTGGAGACTCGAACCATGAATGCCTGCTCTGCAGCCGGCATCTCTACCGCTACGCTATTGCTTCCTGGCTTATTTTGCATATTTAGTTCTTATATGCTTTCCCATTGACTGCTAACTGTAGCTGCGCTTAGGCACGCCAGCAAGAGCGCACTCACGGTTAAACATCTTTACAATTTAAAAAAAATATGACATGTTCATTTATATTTCTTTTATATATGTTTATGGTCTGTAGGGGCATGTGTTGTGTTGTGTTTATTCACATTTCCGTAGACTCTGTTGTGGGTGTCTACTTTGGGCACTTTTAGACTTCTGGGGGCGTGTCCGCTTGCAGGGCTCAGCCTACGGACACGCCCCCCTACTGTCTTACACAGACCGTGTTAGACTTAGGTGTGATTCAGCATGCTCTCATGAATAAGCAGAGCATGCTGACATCACTCCGTTTAACTGCAGCCTCCGTGTAGGAGTTATAACTCTTACACGGAGGCTTCGTGAATCCTGGTGCTCACTATTTAGTAAGTATTTCCTGTTGTTGCTCAAGGTTAGAGTCCCATTTCAATACTAGTTTGCCCCAATTCAGAAGTCCATGAGAATGTGAAATGAAGTTACTTCTTTTCCGGGTTTTATAATATATTTCATTATGGCTCATTCTACCCTATCACAGGTTTTGTAACTCTTCTAATATAGCACTTGTTTTGAATAAATTTAAAGTTTTATCAGCTCTTTTTACACAGATGTTTAATGGAGTAGCATCATTTTCAATTTGATTGGAGCCTCTCCTGTTTCTAGCTCACCCCTTTTCTTTATATCTTGGGGCAAAAGAGCTTTGTTTTATTGGTCTTATTCAGAATGCTTCCCAGAATGAAGTTAGGTAATGATCAGTGGAGTTGGCACAGAGGGACAAAGCTCTTACTACAGAATGGATGACTAATGTTTGATTAGTATTGTGGGCATAGGAGAGGACAACGGAGGAGGATGGGAGGGAGTAAACGATGTTGGCTTGCCCATCATGGGGGTATGAGGCAACCTATGATCACTGCAATTAGGCAGTGTTATGAGCCTGGAGAGCACAATGTTTCATAAGTGGTGTGTTAACTCATTCACTCCGGAGCAGCTCAGAAAAAGCTGCCTGCTTAATTCCACCACAGGACAACAGTGCAGCCTGAGCTCATTTTCAGAAAATCCATTTGTAATGCCATACAGAAAACAAATGTTCATAACTCTTTAACTATAAGAGCTAGACTAAAAATGTAAATGCAAAAGTTTTTCAGCAGACACTGACCTTTCCAACAGTGTAAATGCTGATAGTATGTATCAAAGTCATTATTAAATATTTGGCAAGGAATGCTGATATTGTGCATATTTTTTATGTTTTTGGAAAAGCAAAGCACAATATCTTAGTCAATGTACCATGTAGACCCATACAATTTGTATATAATTTGATTGTATGAATGTCAGCTTTAAAATGATACCTTAACCCTTACTGTGTGATGCTCCTTTACAGAGATATTCACATAAATATGATTAATAAAATATTATTCATAATTGATAAATAAAGCATAGTTCCTCAACTGTAACAGACAGAGGCTACATATCAGCATACATGTTGTGTGTCTCAATGTCAGCTTCACAATGATGCATGGTTTGTGTCATCACCATGCTCCCTTGCAAAGATATGGGCATAATAATGAGAAGTATTGGAAATGTATAATTTTCATAATCCTACAAGACTAAACAAACTATAATATCTGTGCATGCATACAGTGCACACAGTTCTTTTACAATTTTGTGAGGGGTAACACTGTCTTCAAAATGAGGTATTACTTGACACACTGACATTCCCTTGCAAAGTTATTTACCAAAATATGAAAAAAAATCATAATTTCCATAACCTAAGTCCGAAACAAACTTTGATATATGTCCATGTGTAGAACATACAGGCACAGTTCTTTTACCATGTTGCAACTATGAATGCTGTCTTCAAAATTAGGTATTACTTAGCACATTCAGATGTTCCCTTGCAAACTTATTTACCAAAATATGAAAACAAATCATAATTTCATGAACCTAAGTCCAAAAAAAAAAGTTGATATCTGTACATGTGTACAACATACAGGCATGGTTATTCTACCATGTTGGAACTATTAGTACTGTCTTCAAAATGAGGTATTACTTAGCACATTCCGATGCTCCCTTGCAAAGTTATTTACCAAAATATGAAAAAAAATATCATAATTTCCTTAGCCTAAGTCCAAAACAAACTTTGATATCTGTACATGTGTACAACATACAGGCACAGTCCTTTTACCACCAATAACCCATTCAGCAGTCTAAGTATGCACAAGCACCGAAATGAAACATCGCCCCAGTAAGCCCTTCAGCAGTCTGTCCTACTATGCAGAAGAACTAGAATGGAACATTACCATCAATAAACCCTCATGCAGCCCTTTCAAGTATGCACAAGAACCAAAATGACACATTCCCCCCAATGACCCCTTCAGTAGTATATCATAGTTTACACAAGCACCAAAATGGAACATTTGCCACATGACTCCCTTCAGTAGTATGTCCAGGTATGCACAAGAACCAGAATGAAACATTTCCCCAAATGTCCCGAATGGAGAGGATTATGTGCATTGACTGTGCTATACAGAGAAGGTACATTTACTTATATATAAATATATGTATATAAATATTTGTTTTTTTGTAGAAATGAATATTTCAGACATTAATTTAATCCACAGCTATTGCTATTCACAGGTGAAAAATGGCAGCTACATTCTTCTGACTGTGACTTAGTGATGATATGGTCAGGTGAGTATGAATTCCAAGGAAATCTGCATCAGTAGAAACCACAACAACCACCGTCCAGGCAATACCCATTCATGCATGCTGGGTGTCCACATAAATTGCTTCATCCTACTGGCCGACCATCAGACAAAACTACTAATATCACTAAATGAAACATAAATGTAAACAACACAATGCTACTGGGTACATGGAGAGAATAACTAACTAAACAATAAATATGACCACCATTCAGGTTTTTTTGTCATTGAGACCCAGTTTTTCAAATGCCCACAAGCAACCACTAGCCAATCTCCTGCAAATAGTTGAGGAATTGAAGCATTTCAATAGGCAATGCTGCAACATTTACAGAGTTTCTTTTCTCACATAAATACCTGCATTGAGACATCAGTTCCAATCAGACACAATCCATACACACAGCGTAATGGACAGAGACCTCTAACACCATGCTGCATTTCATCCCGAGTAAATAAGCTAATCAAATCAAATGATAGGACTTATGTAACATGCTGAAAAGCAGACCATCTTCTTTATAATAGCTCAGTGTGGAGGCCACTCGTATTTTGCATTTAGGTCCCTAATGACAGTAAGGGACTTGGCTGCCAAGATTTGCAAATGATTATAAACTCTGACATACAATGAACTCTCCAGTATAGTCCCACAACCCAGGAGAGACTACCACATATGGACAAAATGGTGCCTGGACCATGGTCTAAAATGAAAAGCTAAGTGTGCAGTATCATGTCATTTAGAAAACAAGGGTGCACATACACCTACCACACAAATGATACCCCCCAAAAATGATACAATCATTAGTGCCAATAATTCAACTACACTTAAATCAATCTCAACATCAGATTTGTTTGTTTTTCAATTGAATTGTACAGGCTATATGTTACATTAAAGGTGGGAAAAGTTCTGCAATGATTTATTGTGGTCTCATTTTTTATATATCAGAAAAACCTGGCATTTTAAAAAGGGTGTGTAAACTTTTCATATCCACTGTATAACAAAAAGAAGAGAAAGTCTTAAGTTGCCAATTTGGCTCAGACTGTAGAAGTACAAAGACCACTAAATGAGAACTGCATACTTGCTAATTCAGTAAGTTGTGAAAACAATGAGATTACTAACACCAATGGTGATGAAGATAATTCTTTTTTAACAATTGCTAGAGCAGACATTTGTGAATTAGAAGTGAGGGGATTATTCAATTATTACAGGAAATGCCATTTACACTGATAGAGAAGATAATAAACATGAAATAGTGCTATGGTTTATAGGAACAAAAATACAGGATGTGAGTATAGTGTCAGAATACCTAACCGTAGGAAAGTATGGAACTCCTTTTATTCACGTTGATCCATGGACTTATAGACTGATAGTAGGGAACTTACAGGCCTCTTAGATAGTTTACCTCATGTATTTTTCACAAATCACATAAAGAAAGGAGGGTCAGAGGATGTGGCCAAGATGGTTAACTGGGGGAAGCAACTGGTGAAAGCTCTATGACTGAAAACGTTTCTCTGACAGAAGATGTAATAAAAAAATTAAAATTTGAAGATACTTGCTAACTAATTCTATTCATTAATAGTCAGAGAAAATATGTATAGCTTCAAGTTCTTCAAAAGCAATATTTTTCTGTCAACATTTCAACAGTTTGGTTAAGAGAGAAGATACTTCATCAAGAGTCCCTCAGGAAATGGTACTCAGGATTCCTGTGTTAAAAAAGACATTCAGTCAATATTATCTAGCATATAGGATATATTACTTAAATAGACAAAATTGATACAAAACTAGAATGTTTCAAAGAAGAGACCAGAAAGAGGATGGAACAATTTGAAGCTATTATGAAACAACAGGAGGCACAGATCAGCATTATGGGAGAGACTTGGAATAAGCATGAAAGCAGAATAGAGTCTCAGCCTGAATATATTTTAAAACAAAATAACTGTCTCATAGAAAAACTGGATGATTTTGAAAATAGACTTGAGGCAAAATAACATTATAATTTATGGTATACCTGAAAAGTATGAGGGAGACAATATGATAAACTTCTTAACTACCTGGCTACATAAAACATTAAATCTAACTGAAACTTTATCTGTTGGACTTGAAAGAGCACATATATATCTGGGAGCACATTCTAAGAAGGAAAAATCACTACAACATTCAATTAGACTTTATTTCATTTCTACCTTAAAAAAGATCAAGTATTAAAAGCAGCATGGTTCAGCCTACCTATTAAAATATGTGAAACATGTAATCAGATTTGGAAAGGACCATTCCAGTAAAGTAATGAGTAAAAGAAAATCCTGTTTACAACTGATCAAGGAACTGAATAATATTAAAGCCACTTTGGTGTTTCCTGAAAAGATCATGGGCAGGATTCACGAAGCCTCCGTGTAAGAGTTATAACTCATACACGGAGGCTGCAGTTAAACGGAGTGATGTCAGCATGCTTTGCATATTCATGAGAGCATGCTGAATCACACTTAAGGCTAACACGGTCCGTGTAAGACAGTAGGGGGCATGTCCGTAGGCCGAGCCCTGTAAACGGACACGCCCCCAGAAGAGGAAAAGTTCCCAAAGTAAACACCCACGACAGAGTCCACGGAAATGTGAATAAACAGAACACAACACATGCCCCCAAAGACTATGAACAGAAAACATATAAATAAACATGTTATATATATTTTTTAAATTGTAAAAATGTTTAACCGTGAGTGCGCTCGTTTGCACGGGCATGCCCATAGCGCAGCTACAGTTAGCAGTCAGTGGGAAAGCATATAAGAACTAAATATGCAAAATAAGCCAGGAAGCAATAGCGTAGCAGTAGAGATGTTGGCTGAAGAGTAGGCATTCATGGCTCGAGCCCCCACAACACCAATTTTTTATTTTTAGCAAAATAAGCAGGAAACAAGTCCCTGACAAATATGTACACATAAAACCACAATGTATGTAAAATGTAATGAAATAGCCCATTTATATTGAAGAAATGTGAGGTAACAAAAGAATAAAAAATGCCAGATGTGCCCATAGCTGAGCTACAGTTTAACAGGGTGAGTGCATCTGCCCGTAGATGAGCAGTGGTTTAACTGGTGCAAAATGAGTGCCCGTAGGTGAGCAGTGGTTTAACACGCTAAATCTATGTGCCCCTAACTGAGCTGAGCGTAATATGCATGCCAATAGCCAAATGAGGCTTAAACCAGCATACCCCGTTTGCGTGGAGCTGCGCACCGCGCAAACAAGCTAACCGACGGGCAACGTTGAGCAAGCCGTATCAAAACTGCCTTTACACAGACACACCCCACAGCATGTCTAGACAGTCATAAAAAATAAAAAGCAGTGGCAAGGTTCGAACGCAGGATACTATACACCATAGTCAAGGTACCAAACCACTAATCCATGACAGCAGTACCTAGAAATGCAATAATAGCTAATATATAGGAATGAATACAAACTGGGGCATGACAATGCAGGTTTACTGAAGTTGATACAATTCCAAAATGGCCAATCACAGATATGTGCGGGAAAAACGGACTATATAAGCCCCATAGGTGGGAATACACAGCATAAACGATTGTAGAACTGACCTGCAGGCAGAATGACAGGAGTAGGAGAGGGTAGTTGCTTTCAAGCACATAGGTGTGGTGTTGAGGAGTCCAGGTACATGGTCTGGCTCCTAGTCCACAATCATGAGGCCCAACTCATGCAGGGCCAGGTCCTCTGGGGAGCATACAGGGCCGAGGCGTGGGACCGGTTGGCTCATGATCTCACCAGTGCCACAGGGATTCCAAGGACTGGTGAGCAGGTCCGTCACCACCATGCGGACCTGAAGAGACGCAAGCAGGACCAACTGAACCTTTGGATCCAGGAGGCCCGGCAAACACCCAACGCCCCACTACTGAGTAAGTTATATTTAATTATGTATGTAAGAAATTAAACTAGCTGATATTATGGAGATGTGTATTCCAATATTACTTTATTTATATTACAGCTGCAGGTGTCCGTTCTGCGAACCGCAGAGCCTATGGCGATAGGCTGGTGCAGTTGCACCACCAGGCAGGTCAGTAATCCACTACCAGTAACTGTAAAGAAATATAAAAGTATGACAGTCCACAAAAGAGTGCAGTGTAGTCAGTAAGGAATAAAATGTGCAAGTAACAGTGTGAAAGTGTCTGCAAGTATTGATTGATTACAAAAGTGTGTTTCAGCCTGTAAGTTAAACCGAAAAATGAAACTGTCTGACATAAATAAAAATGCCCTACCTGTAAGAAAATAGTACACAACCTGCAGCAGGCTGAAAAGTATAGCTGCAGAAGATGATGAAATCACATGTGTGAAATATATCCCTGTTGAAATACTGAAACATGACAGAAGTGAGACTGCTGGAAAGGATTGTAATAACTACAGGTAAAACATGTCAATAAAGCCTAGAAGTAAGTACCATCCTGAATAGTAAAATGAAAGCAAGTGAGAGAGTGTGAGAAAGTGTCATGAATCCAGCAATACAGTAGTAATAACCCCTGAATAAAGTGTACTGCAGTCAAGACAGAATGAAATGCATGTGAGAATCAAAACCAAACAGCGAAATCTGTTCAAAGTGTTGCTGCATCTGGAATGTGTATCCCAAAATCTGGATATGTTGCTCTCAGTCTGCAATATGCAGATAGGATGATTGTCTGATATACCAAACATCCACACTTGTCTACAGCTATATAAAGCAAATGTAGCAGGATGATGTAGCTGAACAAAGCTAGATATGAATGTGTATGAAGAACAATAAAATGTATATTGATGTTGCAGTAACAGTCCTATCACCAAGTTGAAATAGTTATCATATAGGAAACTGTAGTTAGAACAGTAGTGTGTATATAACTGTAGCTATTAGAAATGTACAGCATATGTATTGGTATTTGAAGATGTTAATATTATTTTCTTCACCCCACCCTATAACCACATATAACCCATTCCACGTGAAAATGGTATGTGCAATCACAATTAACACCCCTGGACGTTTGTCCTGTTGGGTCATATATATTTGCATGTCCGTTGATGCATCTGCACTGTTCATACATCCAAACCTGATGGCCTGTTGCCATCAATTAACCCTGCATGTTGTTGGACTGTGTATTTCTGTTCAAATTATGCATGTGTTATGCACGCTGTTCAATGGTGTGAATATCTGGGTGTTTGGTTAATGGGAATACTAATGCATGCTGTTACTACTAATTGTGAATGGTATTATATGTCACTAACCCAAACTGTCATGACATAATGCAAAACATAGGACGACAGGGAAGGCGGGTTCCAGTGGACCCACCTCTCCCACCTCAGCTGGCGAGTGCACCTGGCACTAGTGCCGAGTCTGGACCCTCCTCCGGTGGCCCTGTGTGGGTGGAAGTGCTGCAGGGGATGGGGCTCACCCCCCCCTCTGCAAGTGTGGCCAGAGGAGAACGACCACTCACCCTCCATAGCGTCCGGACTGTGGTGCGTAGGGAGATTTGGGACTCTGTTCTCGAGCCCCTACGCCAGCTTGAGGCACGGGTGGCGCAACTAATGGGCATGCCTGTTGCCCGGCCTACACAGCCCCCAGCACAGCTCCGTCCTGGGCAGTGAAGGAACAGTGGCAACTACCTATGGGTGGGGATATCAGTTCCACTGTTGCCATCTGTGGGCTCATGGGCTCTGGATATCCAAACCTCCGTCCCCGTCAATTGTGTAACCCCCCACACATGTCATACACCGCCCCTGTATGCGTCTTGTTTGTCTTGTCTGTTTACCTACCCAACCTACCTCCCCAGCTGTACCAACTTCCTTCACCTGACATACCACTCTTAACTGAAAAAAAAAAAAAAAGGGCACTCTGTACCCACAAAAAAATTACACCCCATACATAGCTGCCCATTCCGCACACATGTCTGATGGACATGGAATCTATCAATTATAATTGGCTATACAACAAGTATTATTGTTGTCCTGACACCTCTCTCAGGGGTGGAAGGTTTCAAATGTCACACCAAATTACATACATATGCACAGCTGTTGCTGATGAAGAAATGGGCAGCTATGGGCCTTACGTACATCCCTCCTGCAAATCCCAAGCTTGTTTCCCTACTGTCTTACCCTCTTTGTGACCCCTTTTTCACCACTTTCCTGTCTCCCCATTTTCTTTTCTTTCAAAGAAAATAGCTGGTGTGCGCCAGAGTAAGCACCGTTAAGCGGTTGTAAGCGGGTGTGCTGGCGTGTGCGTGCAGCTAACCGCCAGTGCGCATGCGTGAGCTCCGCGCAGACCAGCACTAACCCGGTTACAACTGCTTAAAAGTGCCTTAGTCACTTTCATTGACAGGCCCTGTACTCAGTTCAAAAGCAAAATAAAATCCCACTGTCAGTCCCGAACCCAGGAAACACTAGTCTGTATGACCTACCACTAAGCCATGACTCTTATACAAGAACATTGTGCTAAAATAAATATAACATGTAATAGTAGGGATGAATGTAAAGGGAATATAGGATGTGTAGTTCACAAAGCATGTCATTTAGAATTACTGTCAAAACTACTGGATTTCCATAATAGTAGTGTGTGAACAGAAACAGCCATGCTAGTTGGTAGCTTGTAGATAATAATGTCAGTTAAAGTACATATATAAATGTATGTATATGTACATATATATATATATATATATATATATATATATATATAAATATATATCTATATATAGTTGTAGGAGTCATTGTGCATACACACTTGCTACAGGGAACATGAGAGAGGAATGGAGAAATGTGAATATACAACACAGCCTGAATCATGAGAGAGATACTAACCTTTACACTCACAGAACACTGTCCACAGCATACCAGCATGGTCCCCGCCCTTACAATCTGAAAGGGCAACGCCTATCCCACATACCCTTTTATAGCACTGACATGAAATCACAATGAGAACTGCAATCAGTACACAACTGGCTGTATGCAATTAGCAAATGCTGGCTTACAATTGGTGCAGAGGCCATCACATGGACCTATGCAGATACCTACAAAAGCATCCAGTACTAACACTCCACACATGCAATACATTCATTGCACTGTCTGGAAGCAGACAGAGGGAGAGAAAAGTGAGAGAGAGAGAGAGAGAGAGAACAAAAAAAATATATATATATATATATACACTGTGACTCTGTCACCCGAAGCTGTCAGCAGTGACAGTAGCAGCAGCAAGCAGAAGCAGTGGTAACGCAACCAGCTGCGACAAACACAGGTAATGCAAAGTAGCAGGTTAATAGTGTGCATACTGTGAACCCTCCAAATGTGTCATAGGTCTGTATCTAGAGGTATGTCCATGTGATATGTTGTGTGTACGTAGTTCCACCAAAAGGGGATGACCATACATTACATGTCAATCAGTCTTAGGCCATGATCCTGGCAGCAGTTGTCTGCGCGTTGCCCCAGCAATGGCTGTAGTGACTGCTTTGAAAGGTCAGCCAGGTTCAAAAGGCAGGATCAGCCCATCACAAAGGCACACTGGCTGGGAACAAGTGTCTGCAGGTACCCGATATCACTGCATATGCATCCCATACTGCATAATTCCATAGCTTAGCAGACCAGGCCGGTTATGCATATGATGTGGTAGTTCCCAGGGTCAGTCGAGGTGCCTCCTTAGTGGTGTGGGACCACTGTCGCTGTATGCCACTGTCCAGGTACATATCCTGTAGTACAGCCAAGATAAATTATCAGTGTTATATGCGGTTGTATGTCCTCTCGGAGTGCAGGTAGCACACATCCAGGGATACCATGAGGTCACAGTGATGCTGTTTGTTCTTCTCTGCTGACGGCGGCCCTCACCTGGACATGTGAGATGATAGGGAGGTTACATCCAGCTGTGATAAATATTTCAACTGGTGGGGGAGAAGGAGGGGGATACGTGCAATCGAACATGTCTGCAAGATTGTTGCCAATATCCATGTGTTTGGTGAATGTTAAGTAGGTGTGTATTAACACAGAGCATATCTGAGGCATGTGGTCCATATGTGTAACATAACTGAAGAAGGCCTTGTGGTCATCCATAGTGTTTGTGGCCATTTTCCTCCCAGAGTAGGCCGTGGCCGTTGTTATGATGGACCGTAGCGTAGTACCAGTGCTGACCACAGATGCCTTCCCTTAATGTGAATGTGCTCTGTCCTGCAGTAGACTCCTGCTATTGTTATACAATCTGCCTCTGTCTGGGGTCCACCGGACAGGATGCCTAACCTTTGTGCATAGGGTCTGGGTTAGAAATGTGTGTGCAAGTTCCATGCAATCTGTGGCATGTCCGTGGTAAGCATTTGCAAAGGGGTCAGCAGTGTGGCTTGTGGCTTCCACTGGCCCAGTGTGCTGCATGGATACCATCTCAGTCCCAGCAAGTGAATAACTGTCTAATCACATACATATCAAAGTAGACTATTGTGCTGGTGGTGGTGGTGGGATATGTATATCCAGGCCGAGTAACTTCTGTCCACATCACAGTAGTGGACGGCGTCCCACATACAGTACCTTGGGATGAACCCCAGAGTGAGGTTGTGCATTGCACCTGTCAGTGTGTGCTGACCGATGGGGCATGCTACTATGTTGTGTGGAATGTGGCAGGTATTGTTGCACAGGTGTTGGCTGAGCACTGATATCTGGCCATGTACCTGTGTATCCACCACGACACACACACATGCAACATATGGGAGTAGTAGTATATCACTACACATGAGTATCATGTATAGTATGTGTGCCATATATTGCTGACATGGTCTGCTGATATCCTGTTTGTGTTCTCTTCCAGGGAGATGGCGCATCAGCGTAACCCCGCCTACTCTGTGGCGGAAGACGAGGAGATCCACTAGAGCCTGGTGCGGGAGTATGACATCCTGTTTTCCCGCACCAGTCAGAATCAGCAGGAGAGGGCTGCACTATGGCAAGACCTTGTCCGTAGGGTAAATGATATTGGCACACATAACAGGACATATGAGCAGGTACGACATCACTGCAGTGATTTAATCCGAAGTGTCCTTCAGCGTGCATCAGATATCCACAGGCAACAGGTTGCCACAGGAGGTGGGGTGGCCACACATCCCCCCCTCACCAGACTGGAGGGGCTACTCTTAAGTGTTGTGGCTCCATCCCCGGAACACCAACAGCAGTACACCTGCATTATGATGGAGGCTGGTTCCACACAGCAGCACGACATGGAGCGTGCAGGTAATATGCCATATGTACACTTGACTGTTCTCAACACTGTATCATATGCAATATCAATGGCACAGTTGTGCCCACTGACATTAATCTCATCATTTCTGCAGGTCCCTCCGGGGTTACAGCAAGGCAGGCCATCCATGCTGGTGAGTGTGTTTAACATAACCTATAATAGTCCTGATAATGCTAGTAACAGTAGTGTAACTCAGTAGTGCTCTGTGTGTATACTGTGGGGTGTGCATGTGTGCATGTGTGCAGGTGTGCCTGTACCCATGTGTGCATGTGTGCACGTGTGCATGTGTGCAGGTGTGCCTGTGTCCATGTGTGCATGTGTGCATGTGTGCCTGTGTCCACGTGTGCATGTGTGCATGTGTGCCTGTGTCCACGTGTGCATGTGTCCACGTGTGCATGTGTGCATGTGTACACGTGACCACGTGTGCATGTGTGCATGTGTGCATGTGACCACGTGTGCATGTGTGCATGTGTCCATGTGTGCATGTGTCCACGTGTGCATGTGTGCATGTGTGCATGTGTCCACGTGTGCATGTGTCCACGTGTGCATGTGTGCATGTGTGCATGTGTGCCTGTGTGCATGTGTGCATGTGTGCCTGTGTGCATGTGTCCACGTGTGCATGTGTGCCTGTGTCCATGTGTGCCTGTGTCCATGTGTGCATGTGTCCATGTGTCCATGTGTGCATGTGTGCATGTGTGTAGAATTGCAACACTGGTAACAATGTCTGGAGACTGTAAACTGTGTTTCCTGTCTTCCTCCCACAGGTTCTGGGGCTGCTCTGGTGACCTGCAGCAGGGAACCTGAATCCTGTGCCACGGGTACTGGTAATGATGATATTTGTGTAATGGTACAGGAAGGTGTGTCAGGGTCCACCATTGGTCAGCCAATTGACAGTACACAGCTGTCAACCCCATCATTGCGCACAGTCATCCTGCCAGTACATCCTTTGTCACCATTGTCCCTAGGTGATGGACAGGATACAGTGGGCATAGACCAGAGTAATGTGGTACCTGTGGCACATGCATCCCCACACAGCAGGCATGGGCAGGGTCCTCCGATGGTACCACACAGACAGTTGCCCATGGGTTCTCGTGGGAGCATCCGTGGGTGTACTGCCTCTGGCCGACGTGCCCAAAGAGGTCTGTCAACCTCAGCTATGTTTCGGACTGTCATACAGGCACAGTCACATATGGAATGGTACACCAGACAGGGTCTGAGGGAGCTGAGAGCATGTCGCACAGCCATGACAGACAGTATGCATGACATTGCGGATGCTATCCGTAACTTCACCGATGTCATAGACAGACGTTGTGGGGACATATTACAGCAGTTCCACAACCAGATGTCCATGAGCCAGGGCAATGGTGGGCGTATGCTGCGTTGACGTGGCAGATGCCGCAGCAGCAGCAGCTGGCAGTCGGCGTGGGCGACAACAGGCTCGCACACCCCATAGTGCCAGCAGCAGCCCCAGCAATGCTGGGTCTGTGCTGTCATCGAACGCCCCAGGAGACCACGTGCGTGGCTCTGGACAGTCCCAACAGGGACTTGTGTCCAATCAACACACTCCGCTTCTGATGACAGTACCCAGTCTGGCTTAGTACTGGATATGGTCCGTAGCACCCCTGCCAGGCACAGGTACCGTGTCCGTGCACACAGACACTGATCTGTATGACCTGCCAGGTGCAGTCTGTGGCTGTCCACAAACCCCTGTATATGGCAGCCATGAGGTGGAACTGTGTGCGTGCATACACACATGCGAAATGTTAACACCTAGGGCAACCACATACATGCACACACTGCACCAACAATGCCCCACCCTGTACTGCTGCCCCTCACCAACACACATACACACACATGTCAATTGGTGGTATCAGTGGCTGACTCAGGCATACCTAATCCACACCCTGTGCATATGATGACACTGTGCCACCTCCTGCAATCTCCAACATCATTGCGGAACAGGTAAACACGTTGCTGATGCACAGGGTGACTACATAGAAGTGTATTAGTAGTATCATGTTGGTAACAGTACAGTGTGCTGCTATGACTGTGTGTTTATCCCAGCATGCCTGCTGCAGTAACTGTATGAATGTCCTGAATTGTTATCTGCACCCATAGTACATACCAAAGTATAACAGCTGCACATAATTGCATGCCGGTGGTAAGGTTGTCAACAGATAGCCGCATACATGGGTAGCACAGGGGGAAAGCTAACGCAAGTAGTGATATGCAATGGTGGACATGTACAGTAATGGTGTCAAGTTGCCCACAACGACTATGCCATGTGGATGTCCGCGCATGTAGACATGTGTGCAGTACCAATGCAATCCAAATCACAAATAACTATGACATAATATCAGTTCTACCATGGGCATCTGCGCTATGTATTCCTGGGTACATGTTGATAGTGCCTACATATTTGCATTGTTACTTACTGTTATTGTTACCCCTTCTTTGTTGTACAATGCACTACTTCCAGCCCTGTTTACTGTAGTTTTGTTTGCATGCATGTTCGCTTGGGGTTCCCTGGAACACTGCTTACACCTGCAATGCAGAGTTACACTGCTTCTGTAGACCTCTAGTGACATCTGCATAGCATACGATACGTATGTCAACTTTCCACATGACAGAACGTCACTGTCTGTCCTGTATGCATGTACGGTGCCTGTGACACATTGCACATGTCTTCCCTGGCATTTACCCACGTGTGCAGTCATATATGTCAGTGCTATGAAACAGTAGCGGTACACCCACACATACACACCTTCAGTATGTTGTTCCCCATTGGCCCTATGTGTTGGTACTCACCATGGCAATCACACTACTAGGGTAGCATGTGCAAAGGTAACTTGTGAATCACCTCTATGGTCCAGTTGTGGTTTATGTGAGTCATGTGTCAATGTCACAGCTGCCACATGTATGCAGTCAGCCATCACCCTTGGCCAGGAACGTACAACACGTGTGGGATGCCACCACACAGCCAATCTGGGGACTGGGCTCTCTGAACCCAGTAATGCCATACCCTGTCAGGTGGCATGTCATATATACTACATCCTGGACAAACGTCAACCCCAATCCCTGCTGCTACTATTGATAATACCCCTGAAGATGTTCCTGATAGTTTTGACCAATTCTTTACTGAGACATTTCAGGCCCTAGCTAGCCATCTACCTCCTAGCTCCCCTGGTCCTGAAAGTAGCACCCTAGAAACCTACTTGCGTTCAGCTGCCAACCAGTCGCCACTTCACTTCTCCGTACCTTGATTGAAACAGTGAAACCCACTACACTTTCTGCTGATCAACTCCCTGCAGAGTACCTATCAAAATCAGATGATGCTATTGCTTACCCCGTCTCAAAGGTAATCAAACGAACCATGGTAGAATCTAAATTTCCCACCATCTGGAAAATGTCATATGTAATCCCACTTCACAAAGGAGGCATCTCTACTGAATTCTCCAATTATAGGCCAATAGCTGTACTCTCTCCACTTGCAAAGATTATGGAAACTTTAGTCATAGACAATTCATGCACCACCTAATCCAAAATTGCCTTATGGCAGACACTCAGCATGGCTTCCGTCCTCATCACAGCACTACGTCAGGCCTCCTAGCATTTACTAACACCATAAACCATACTTGCAACACTAATTATATATCCTCAGCCCTCTTTTGGATCTTTCCAAGGCATACGATATGGTTGATCACCAACTTGTAATCCACACCCTGCAAACATTCTGTCTAGATACTGGAGCCTTCCAATGGTTTCAATCCTACCTGCATGGTAGACAGCAGGCTGGCCTCTGGCAAAACAAACTCTCTAACCTTCTACCTAACACCCTCAGAGTACCACAAGGCTCTATACTAGGGCCCTTGCTGTTCTCCATCTTCATTAACGACCTTTATACTGTCATCCCAAAAGTCAGCTGTATCCAATATGCTGAAGACTCTACTCTGATCTGCTCAGCCACATCTCCAGTAGAGTTATGGTCAGCTACCCAGACCACCTTTAATACAATAGAAAACTGGCTTTCTGAACATCGTCTGATCCTAAATCCCAAATAAACTAAACTGCTGTTATTTCACCAACACGTAGGTCTACCGCTTTCACCGTTACCATAACATCAACTGATGGCACAATATTCTCCCCTGACCCATCTACTAAACTATTAGGTGTCATCATAGACAATAATCTCAAATGTGACCTACATGTTAACCAAATTATCAAAGCCATCAATAGAAAACTAGGGTCACTTTACAGAATTAAAGCCTTCCTAGACCCTCCAGCTAAAGGTGCCATAGCTCGCTCACACCTTGTTTCAACCCTTCTGTATGCATCCCCTCTACTCTCGAATATGAACAAGACTTTCCTTAACAAACACTCAATTTGCTACAACCACATTGCCAGGTTTGCCACTGGGCTGCCTTTTAGGACACATCATTGCATCAATCTAAATCAGCTTGGTTGGCTTGCAATACCCAGCCTAATACAGTATAACCAACTGATTATGGCCTATAAAACCCTCTATAATCCAGACAATACTCCTGCACTTCAAATATTATCACCCCCTATAACAATCCTAGACCGCTTTGATCCTCTAACAAACTACTAATTCAGACTAGCAAATTTAATAACACAGCCGGTGATTCTCTCTTTGCAAACTCTGTAAGTAGATCCTGGAACTCACTTCCAGCTGATATTACCCTACTGTCCACCTTAGGTCAATTTAACACTAGACTCAAATAACATTTGTCACTTAACTGGCTATGTCAATGTATCAAGCCTGGCTAACTCGAATGTGTAAAATCTGTGAACCACTTTACTGTGTAATTTAATTTAATCCTGACTTGTGCTCAGGACTAACATTAACCTGCGGAACATGTTTAACTTGCTTACTTATGTAATCTCTGTAAATAATCTGTTTGTAATATGTAATGCTGGTATTATGTAATGCTGTATCTGCTACCCTCGTAGCTTGTCTCCCAGGCCTCCCTGAAATGGACATGCATCCAGTCGGACTATCCCGGTCAACAAATGTAGGATAAATAAATAAATAAATAAAATATATTACAGTGACTACAATACAAGTCAGACATTGACACGCACTGACAGCATGCTGAACACACTGGGGCATATGTGGGGACTCAGAATAGCAGCCTGCATGAGCATCACACACCTCTGCAGCTGGCACACAGGCATATGTTCTGTCGGAACAGAGCACATGCCACACATGGCACACAATTCCCCTGTGCCACACACTCACAGCCTGTAGGGCTACACAACACACCTGCTACAGACGTGTCAGGTACCTGTCTTGTGTGCTGCACTGGGGTCCCGCTCAACAGGCTGCATCTGGTGAAGGTCACAGTGATATGCCTCAGGGGCACTATGGTCCACCACAGAACACATGCATACAGGTCAGTCAGAGGCATGGACACATATGACTCACTCATTGACCATGCCAGTATGGCTGCCTGAGACATACCTCCCTGGACTACATGATAGGGAACATAGAATGGATCTCTCAGCATGTTGCACAGGCCAGTATGAGCCTGATGTTGGGTGCCAACATACCCTCACCAGGTATGCTACCACTATATGTGGGAAGGGTGTTGTATGTCTACATTATGCTCAGTCTTCACTGTCATTCATAGGGTATCCGCTGGCTGTCAACGTGTGCTTACATGCTAGGGAAGCTACAATGATGTGCAAGGGTCATCTTGCACGTGACACCCATGGCCCGATGTATAATGGCAAAGCTCCTTGGTACACGCATACTGCCTTATGCTGCAGGACATGGTTTACATAGCCACCTCTGTGGGTATCACACAGGTTAGGACACGAACAGTGCTGCTACACAACAACAGCAGTGTACACCGGAAGATGCATGCACCAGACACTGTCCTCAGCACGGTGAACTGCAATGTCTGTGCAGTACCAGATTCATGATTCATGGCTCACAGGTGTTACCCATCACTGACAGGTTATGTCCCATACCATGCCTATTGTCCCCTACACATGTAACACACATGGATAGGGGGGTGGTATCCCAAGGTACCACAGATACACACACCTCCAGGTTGTTGGCACGGCACAAAGCATCAGGGTGTAATCATGTGCAGCTAACAGTGTGTTGGACTGCCATCTGTTTAATAGCCTGGCAGACACAACCCTCCCATACACAGGAAGACCACCTATCCTCCATAACAACACTGGCAATATGACAGTCTCAAGAACTGTGTTTATATGGCTGGACTGCTTCCAGCAAAACATTGTGCATGAGCATTACTGTAGCTAAAAAACACTAGTTGAAGGGTTCACAGCATGTGGTCACTGAATTGCAGTGGAATGACATGTTACCACTACCACAACAGGTGGGAACATGCAGCACCTGTACATCGACTACATGTACACTATATGGCCCAGACCAGATGTGTATCCCCTGCTGTAGGTATTTCACCATATACACACACACTGTATAAAGACATACCACGTGCAGACCCTGCACAGTAAGACACAGTCATATTGGTATACATTGCAAATACCATTTATCCACTCGAGGCATGTGTCAGACATGGTAACTACTGCAGGTCACAGGTATTTATGTGTATGTGTCACACACATACATCATGTGTGCAATGCCATTGCTGGTTTAGGCAATGGCATGCATTGTTATGTACAAATACCCATACAAGGTCATACTGTGTGACACAACCACACGTGGCAGTTGTGGGTTACCAAAACATACCTATCTGTACTCTGACAACGGTAATAGACACAGTAGCAGAGCACACTATTGGCATTACTAGCCAACTAGCCCTGTTTGGCTGTGCTGATAGTGTGGTGACATCCCCTGTGTTTACTGGGGGAGTATGCAGCATCTGGTGTATTGTAGTATTTGCCAAAAGGATCTGTTTTCTCACACTTGCATTTACACACACCCTACTACCCCCACACACACACGCACACTTGCCATTTGCAGGATTCATTCCTTTACCTAACTAAATCATGACACGTGAGAGAGACGCATTAGCAAAGCGCACTATTCGGTTTACTAGATAGTTCCTCTTCTCTGGCTGTACTTATAGGGTGCTGACAACATCAGTATTATGAAAGGGTTATGTGCATCAGGTAGTGTGATCTCCTGATTGCCAAAACTAACGGGTTTCATACGGAAATGCACACACACAAACTCCCCACATCCAAATACACACACATGCCATTTAGAGGTTTCAAACTCCTACCTAACTACATTACGATACTCATGAGAGACGCATTAGCAGAGTGCGCTATTCGCATTACTGGGAGGCTTTTCTTCTCCTGCTGTACTTATAGGGTGCTGACATCATCTGTGTTTAGAAAGGGGAGTGTGCTTCCTGTAGTGTGTTCTCCCAGTTGCCAAAAGGGACATTTCCCTCACACAAAATTGCACACACACTAACCCCTCTCAATCAAACGCACACACTTACCATTTGCAGGATTCAAACCACTACCTAACTATGTTATGATACTCGAGATGGACACATTAGCAGAGCGTGCTATTCACATTACTGGGAGGCTTCCTTTCTCCTGCTGTACTTATAGGGTGCTGACATCATCTATGTTTAGAAAGGGGAGTGTGCATCCTGTAGTGTGTTCTCCCAGTTGCCAAAAGGGACATTTCCCTCACACAAAATTGCACACACACTAACCCCCATCATCCAAACACACACACTTGCCATTTGCAGGATTAAAGCCACAACCTAACTAGGCTATGATACTCGAGATGGATGCATTAGCAGAGTGCGCTGTTCGCATTACTGGGAGGCTTGCCTTCTCCTGCTGTACTTATAGGGTGCTGACATCATCTGTGTTTAGAAAGGGGAGTGTGCATCCTGTAGTGTTTTCTCCCAGTTGCCAAAAGGGACATTTCCCTCACACAAAATTGCACACACTCTAACCCCCCTCATCCAAACACACACACTTGCAGGATTCAAACCACTACTTAACAATGTTATGACACTCGAGACGGACGCATTAGCAGAGCCGCGACTATTCACGTTGATCCATGGACTTATAGACTGATAGTAGGGAACTTACAGGCCTCTTAGATAGTTTACCTCATGTATTTTTCACAAATCACATAAAGAAAGGAGGGTCAGAGGATGTGGCCAAGATGGTTAACTGGGGGAAGCAACTGGTGAAAGCTCTATGACTGAAAGCGTTTCTCTGACAGAAGATGTAATAAAAATTAAAATTTGAAGATACTTGCTAACTAATTCTATTCATTAATAGTCAGAGAAAATATGTATAGCTTCAAGTTCTTCAAAAGCAATATTTTTCTGTCAACATTTCAACAGTTTGGTTAAGAGAGAATACTTCATCAAGCCTCCCTCAGGAAATGGTACTCAGGATTCCTGTGTTAAAAAAGACATTCAGTCAATATTATCTAGCATATAGGATATATTACTTAAATAGACAAAATTGATACAAAACTAGAATGTTTCAAAGAAGAGACCAGAAAGAGGATGGAACAATTTGAAGCTATTATGAAACAACAGGAGGCACAGATCAGCATTATGGGAGAGACTTGGAATAAGCATGAAAGCAGAATAGAGTCTCAGCCTGAATATATTTTAAAACAAAATAACTGTCTCATAGAAAAACTGGATGATTTTTGAAAATAGACTTGAGGCAAAATAACATTATAATTTATGGTATACCTGAAAAGTATGAGGGAGACAATATGATAAACTTCTTAACTACCTGGCTACATAAAACATTAAATCTAACTGAAACTTTATCTGTTGGACTTGAAAGAGCACATATATATCTGGGAGCACATTCTAAGAAGGAAAAATCACTACAACATTCAATTAGACTTTATTTCATTTCTACCTTAAAAAAGATCAAGTATTAAAAGCAGCATGGTTCAGCCTACCTATTAAAATATGTGAAACATGTAATCAGATTTGGAAAGGACCATTCCAGTAAAGTAATGAGTAAAAGAAAATCCTGTTTACAACTGATCAAGGAACTGAATAATATTAAAGCCACTTTGGTGTTTCCTGAAAAGATCATGGGCAGGATTCACGAAGCCTCCGTGTAAGAGTTATAACTCATACACGGAGGCTGCAGTCGGAGTGATGTCAGCATGCTTTGCATATTCATGAGAGCATGCTGAATCACACAAAGGCTAACACGGTCCGTGTAAGACAGTAGGGGATGTCCGTAGGCCGAGCCCTGTAAACGGACACGCCCCCAGAAGAGGAAAAGTTCCCAAAGTAAACACCCACGACAGAGTCCACGGAAATGTGAATAAACAGAACACAACACATGCCCCCAAAGACTATGAACAGAAAACATATAAATAAACATGTTATATATATTTTTTAAATTGTAAAAATGTTTAACCGTGAGTGCTTTCGTTTGCGGGCATGCCCATAAGCGCAGCTACAGTTAGCAGTCAGTGGGAAAGCATATAAGAACTAAATATGCAAAATAAGCCAGGAAGCAATAGCGTAGCAGTAGAGATGTTGGCTGAAGAGTAGGCATTCATGGCTCGAGCCCCCACAACACCAATTTTTTATTTTTAGCAAAATAAGCAGGAAACAAGTCCCTGACAAATATGTACACATAAAACCACAATGTATGTAAAATGTAATGAAATAGCCCATTTATATTGAAGAAATGTGAGGTAACAAAAGAATAAAAAATGCCAGATGTGCCCATAGCTGAGCTACAGTTTAACAGGGTGAGTGCATCTGCCCGTAGATGAGCAGTGGTTTAACTGGTGCAAAATGAGTGCCCGTAGGTGAGCAGTGGTTTAACACGCTAAATCTATGTGCCCCTAACTGAGCTGAGCGTAATATGCATGCCAATAGCCAAATGAGGCTTAAACCAGCATACCCCGTTTGCGCGGAGCTGCGCACCGCAAACAAGCTAAACCGGCGAACGGCGTTGAGCAAGCCGTATCAAAACTGCCTTTACACAGACACACCCCACAGCATGTCTAGACAGTCATAAAAATAAAAAGCAGTGGCAAGGTTGAACGCGGGATACTATACACCATAGTCAAGGTACCAAACCACTAATCCATGACAGCAGTACCTAGAAATGCAATAATAGCTAATATATAGGAATGAATACAAACTGGGGCATGACAATGCAGGTTTACTGAAGTTGATACAATTCCAAAATGGCCAATCACAGATATGTGCGGGAAAAACGGACTATATAAGCCCCATAGGTGGGAATACACAGCATAAACGATTGTAGAACTGACCTGCAGGCAGAATGACAGGAGTAGGAGAGGGTAGTTGCTTTCAAGCACATGGTACATGGTCTGGCTCCTAGTCCACAATCATGAGGCCCAACTCATGCAGGGCCAGGTCCTCTGGGGAGCATACAGGGCCGGGCGTGGGACGGTTGGCTCATGATCTCACCAGTGCCACAGGGATTCCAAGGACTGGTGAGCAGGTCCGTCACCACCATGCGGACCTGAAGAGACGCAAGCAGGACCAACTGAACCTTTGGATCCAGGAGGCCCGGCAAACACCCAACGCCCCACTACTGAGTAAGTTATATTTAATTATGTATGTAAGAAATTAAACTAGCTGATATTATGGAGATGTGTATTCCAATATTACTTTATTTATATTACAGCTGCAGGTGTCCGTTCTGCGAACCGCAGAGCCTATGGCGATAGGCTGGTGCAGTTGCGCCACCAGGCAGGTCAGTAATCCACTACCAGTAACTGTAAAGAAATATAAAAGTATGACAGTCCACAAAAGAGTGCAGTGTAGTCAGTAAGGAATAAAATGTGCAAGTAACAGTGTGAAAGTGTCTGCAAGTATTGATTGATTACAAAAGTGTGTTTCAGCCTGTAAGTTAAACCGAAAAATGAAACTGTCTGACATAAATAAAAATGCCCTACCTGTAAGAAAATAGTACACAACCTGCAGCAGGCTGAAAAGTATAGCTGCAGAAGATGATGAAATCACATGTGTGAAATATATCCCTGTTGAAATACTGAAACATGACAGAAGTGAGACTGCTGGAAAGGATTGTAATAACTACAGGTAAAACATGTCAATAAAGCCTAGAAGTAAGTACCATCCTGAATAGTAAAATGAAAGCAAGTGAGAGAGTGTGAGAAAGTGTCATGAATCCAGCAATACAGTAGTAATAACTCTGAATAAAGTGTACTGCAGTCAAGACAGAATGAAATGCATGTGAGAATCAAAACCAAACAGCGAAATCTGTTCAAAGTGTTGCTGCATCTGGAATGTGTATCCCAAAATCTGGATATGTTGCTCTCAGTCTGCAATATGCAGATAGGATGATTGTCTGATATACCAAACATCCACACTTGTCTACAGCTATATAAAGCAAATGTAGCAGGATGATGTAGCTGAACAAAGCTAGATATGAATGTGTATGAAGAACAATAAAATGTATATTGATGTTGCAGTAACAGTCCTATCACCAAGTTGAAATAGTTATCATATAGGAAACTGTAGTTAGAACAGTAGTGTGTATATAACTGTAGCTATTAGAAATGTACAGCATATGTATTGGTATTTGAAGATGTTAATATTATTTTCTTCACCCCACCCTATAACCACATATAACCCATTCCACGTGAAAATGGTATGTGCAATCACAATTAACACCCCTGGACGTTTGTCCTGTTGGGTCATATATATTTGCATGTCCGTTGATGCATCTGCACTGTTCATACATCCAAACCTGATGGCCTGTTGCCATCAATTAACCCTGCATGTTGTTGGACTGTGTATTTCTGTTCAAATTATGCATGTGTTATGCACGCTGTTCAATGGTGTGAATATCTGGGTGTTTGGTTAATGGGAATACTAATGCATGCTGTTACTACTAATTGTGAATGGTATTATATGTCACTAACCCAAACTGTCATGACATAATGCAAAACATAGGACGACAGGGAAGGCGGGTTCCAGTGGACCCACCTCTCCCACCTCAGCTGGCGAGTGCACCTGGCACTAGTGCCGAGTCTGGACCCTCCTCCGGTGGCCCTGTGTGGGTGGAAGTGCTGCAGGGGATGGGGCTCACCCCCCCCTCTGCAAGTGTGGCCAGAGGAGAACGACCACTCACCCTCCATAGCGTCCGGACTGTGGTGCGAGGGAGATTTGGGACTCTGTTCTCGAGCCCCACGCCAGCTTGAGGCACGGGTGGCGCAACTAATGGGCATGCCTGTTGCCCGGCCTACACAGCCCCCAGCACAGCTCCGTCCTGGGCAGTGAAGGAACAGTGGCAACTACCTATGGGTGGGGATATCAGTTCCACTGTTGCCATCTGTGGGCTCATGGGCTCTGGATATCCAAACCTCCGTCCCCGTCAATTGTGTAACCCCCCACACATGTCATACACCGCCCCTGTATGCGTCTTGTTTGTCTTGTCTGTTTACCTACCCAACCTACCTCCCCAGCTGTACCAACTTCCTTCACCTGACATACCACTCTTAACTGAAAAAAAAAAAAAAAAAAAGGGCACTCTGTACCCACAAAAAAATTACACCCCATACATAGCTGCCCATTCCGCACACATGTCTGATGGACATGGAATCTATCAATTATAATTGGCTATACAACAAGTATTATTGTTGTCCTGACACCTCTCTCAGGGGTGGAAGGTTTCAAATGTCACACCAAATTACATACATATGCACAGCTGTTGCTGATGAAGAAATGGGCAGCTATGGGCCTTACGTACATCCCTCCTGCAAATCCCAAGCTTGTTTCCCTACTGTCTTACCCTCTTTGTGACCCCTTTTTCACCACTTTCCTGTCTCCCCATTTTCTTTTCTTTTCTTTCAAAGAAAATAGCGCGGGTGTGCGCCAGAGTAAGCACCGTTAAGCGGTTGTAAGCGGGTGTGCGCGTGTGTGCGTGCAGCTAACCGCCAGTGCGCATGCGTGAGCTCCGCGCAGACCAGCACTAACCCGGTTACAACTGCTTAAAAGTGCCTTAGTCACTTTCATTGACAGGCCCTGTACTCAGTTCAAAAGCAAAATAAAATCCCACTGTCAGTCCCGAACCCAGGAAACACTAGTCTGTATGACCTACCACTAAGCCATGACTCTTATACAAGAACATTGTGCTAAAATAAATATAACATGTAATAGTAGGGATGAATGTAAAGGGAATATAGGATGTGTAGTTCACAAAGCATGTCATTTAGAATTACTGTCAAAACTACTGGATTTCCATAATAGTAGTGTGTGAACAGAAACAGCCATGCTAGTTGGTAGCTTGTAGATAATAATGTCAGTTAAAGTACATATATAAATGTATGTATATGTACATATATATATATATATATATATATATATATATATATATAAATATATATCTATATATAGTTGTAGGAGTCATTGTGCATACACACTTGCTACAGGGAACATGAGAGAGGAATGGAGAAATGTGAATATACAACACAGCCTGAATCATGAGAGAGATACTAACCTTTACACTCACAGAACACTGTCCACAGCATACCAGCATGGTCCCCGCCCTTACAATCTGAAAGGGCAACGCCTATCCCACATACCCTTTTATAGCACTGACATGAAATCACAATGAGAACTGCAATCAGTACACAACTGGCTGTATGCAATTAGCAAATGCTGGCTTACAATTGGTGCAGAGGCCATCACATGGACCTATGCAGATACCTACAAAAGCATCCAGTACTAACACTCCACACATGCAATACATTCATTGCACTGTCTGGAAGCAGACAGAGGGAGAGAAAAGTGAGAGAGAGAGAGAGAGAGAACAAAAAAAAATATATATATATATATATATACACTGTGACTCTGTCACCCGAAGCTGTCAGCAGTGACAGTAGCAGCAGCAAGCAGAAGCAGTGGTAACGCAACCAGCTGCGACAAACACAGGTAATGCAAAGTAGCAGGTTAATAGTGTGCATACTGTGAACCCTCCAAATGTGTCATAGGTCTGTATCTAGAGGTATGTCCATGTGATATGTTGTGTGTACGTAGTTCCACCAAAAGGGGATGACCATACATTACATGTCAATCAGTCTTAGGCCATGATCCTGGCAGCAGTTGTCTGTGCGTTGCCCCAGCAATGGCTGTAGTGACTGCTTTGAAAGGTCAGCCAGGTTCAAAAGGCAGGATCAGCCCATCACAAAGGCACACTGGCTGGGAACAAGTGTCTGCAGGTACCGATACCACTGCATATGCATCCCATACTGCATAATTCCATAGCTTAGCAGACCAGGCCGGTTATGCATATGATGTGGTAGTTCCAGGGTCAGTCGAGGTGCCTCCTTAGTGGTGTGGGACCACTGTCGCTGTATGCCACTGTCCAGGTACATATCCTGTAGTACAGCCAAGATAAATTATCAGTGTTATATGCGGTTGTATGTCCTCTCGGAGTGCAGGTAGCACACATCCAGGGATACCATGAGGTCACAGTGATGCTGTTTGTTCTTCTCTGCTGACGGCCCTCACCTGGACATGTGAGATGATAGGGAGGTTACATCCAGCTGTGATAAATATTTCAACTGGTGGGGGAGAAGGAGGGGGGATACGTGCACCGAACATGTCTGCAAGATTGTTGCCAATATCCATGTGTTTGGTGAATGTTAAGTAGGTGTGTATTAACACAGAGCATATCTGAGGCATGTGGTCCATATGTGTAACATAACTGAAGAAGGCCTTGTGGTCATCCATAGTGTTTGTGGCCATTTTCCTCCCAGAGTAGGCCGTGGCCGTTGTTATGATGGACCGTAGCGTAGTACCAGTGCTGACCACAGATGCCTTCCCTTAATGTGAATGTGCTCTGTCCTGCAGTAGACTCCTGCTATTGTTATACAATCTGCCTCTGTCTGGGGTCCACCGGACAGGATGCCTAACCTTTGTGCATAGGGTCTGGGTTAGAAATGTGTGTGCAAGTTCCATGCAATCTGTGGCATGTCCGTGGTAAGCATTTGCAAAGGGGTCAGCAGTGTGGCTTGTGGCTTCCACTGGCCCAGTGTGCTGCATGGATACCATCTCAGTCCCAGCAAGTGAATAACTGTCTAATCACATACATATCAAAGTAGACTATTGTGCTGGTGGTGGTGGTGGGATATGTATATCCAGGCCGAGTAACTTCTGTCCACATCACAGTAGTGGACGGCGTCCCACATACAGTACCTTGGGATGAACCCCCAGAGTGAGGTTGTGCATTGCACCTGTCAGTGTGTGCTGACCGATGGGGCATGCTACTATGTTGTGTGGAATGTGGCAGGTATTGTTGCACAGGTGTTGGCTGAGCACTGATATCTGGCCATGTACCTGTGTATCCACCACGACACACACATGCAACATATGGGAGTAGTAGTATATCACTACACATGAGTATCATGTATAGTATGTGTGCCATATATTGCTGACATGGTCTGCTGATATCCTGTTTGTGTTCTCTTCCAGGAGATGGCGCATCAGCGTAACCCGCCTACTCTGTGGCGGAAGGCGAGGAGATCCACTAGAGCCTGGTGCGGGAGTATGACATCCTGTTTTCCCGCACCAGTCAGAATCAACAGGAGAGGGCTGCACTATGGCAAGACCTTGTCCGTAGGGTAAATGATATTGGCACACATAACAGGACATATGAGCAGGTGCGACATCACTGCAGTGATTTAATCCGAAGTGTCCTTCAGCGTGCATCAGATATCCACAGGCAACAGGTTGCCACAGGAGGTGGGGTGGCCACACATCCCCCCCTCACCAGACTGGAGGGGCTACTCTTAAGTGTTGTGGCTCCATCCCGAACACCAACAGCAGTACACCTGCATTATGATGGAGGCTGGTTCCACACAGCAGCACGACATGGAGCGTGCAGGTAATATGCCATATGTACACTTGACTGTTCTCAACACTGTATCATATGCAATATCAATGGCACAGTTGTGCCCACTGACATTAATCTCATCATTTCTGCAGGTCCCTCCGGGGTTACAGCAAGGCAGGCCATCCATGCTGGTGAGTGTGTTTAACATAACCTATAATAGTCCTGATAATGCTAGTAACAGTAGTGTAACTCAGTAGTGCTCTGTGTGTATACTGTGGGGTGTGCATGTGTGCATGTGTGCAGGTGTGCCTGTACCCATGTGTGTGTGTGTGCATGTGTGCAGGTGTGCCTGTGTCCATGTGCATGTGTGCATGTGTGCCTGTGTCCACGTGTGCATGTGTGCATGTGTGCCTGTGTCCACGTGTGCATGTGTCCATGTGCATGTGTGCATGTGTACGTGACGTGTGCATGTGTCCACATGTGCATGTGTCCACGTGCATGTGTGCATGTGTGCATGTGTCCATGTGTGCATGTGTCCACGTGTGCATGTGTGCATGTGTGCATGTGTCCACGTGTGCATGTGTCCACGTGTGCATGTGTGCATGTGTGCATGTGTGCCTGTGTGCATGTGTGCATGTGTGCCTGTGTGCATGTGTCCATGTGTGCCTGTGTGCATGTGTCCATGTGTGCCTGTGCCCATGTGTCCATGTGTCCATGTGTGCATGTGTGCATGTGTGTAGAATTGCAACACTGGTAACAATGTCTGGAGACTGTAAACTGTGTTTCCTGTCTTCCTCCCACAGGTTCTGGGGCTGCTCTGGTGACCTGCAGCAGGGAACCTGAATCCTGTGCCACGGGTACTGGTAATGATGATATTTGTGTAATGGTACAGGAAGGTGTGTCAGGGTCCACCATTGGTCAGCCAATTGACAGTACACAGCTGTCAACCCCATCATTGCAAACAGTCATCCTGCCAGTACATCCTTTGTCACCATTGTCCCTAGGTGATGGACAGGATACAGTGGGCATAGACCAGAGTAATGTGGTACCTGTGGCACATGCATCCCCACACAGCAGGCATGGGCAGGGTCCTCCGATGGTACCACACAGACAGTTGCCCATGGGTTCTCGTGGGAGCATCCGTGGGTGTACTGCCTCTGGCCGACGTGCCCAAAGAGGTCTGTCAACCTCAGCTATGTTTCGGACTGTCATACAGGCACAGTCACATATGGAATGGTACACCAGACAGGGTCTGAGGGAGCTGAGAGCATGTCGCACAGCCATGACAGACAGTATGCATGACATTGCGGATGCTATCCGTAACTTCACCGATGTCATAGACAGACGTTGTGGGGACATATTACAGCAGTTCCACAACCAGATGTCCATGAGCCAGGGCAATGGTGGGCGTATGCTGCGTTGACGTGGCCGTATGCCGGCAGCAGCAGCAGCTGGCAGTCGGCGTGGACGACAACAGGCTCGTGCACACCCCCATAGTGCCAGCAGCAGCCCCAGCAATGCTGGGTCTGTGCTGTCATCGGAACGCCCCAGGAGACCACGTGCACGTGGCTCTGGACAGTCCCAACAGGGACTTGTGTCCAATCAACACACTCCCGCTTCTGATGACAGTACCCAGTCTGGCTTAGTACTGGATATGGTCCGTAGCACCCCTGCCAGGCACAGGTACCGTGTCCGTGCACACAGACACTGATCTGTATGACCTGCCAGGTGCAGTCTGTGGCTGTCCACAAACCCCTGTATATGGCAGCCATGAGGTGGAACTGTGTGCGTGCATACACACATGCGAAATGTTAACACCTAGGGCAACCACATACATGCACACACTGCACCAACAATGCCCCACCCTGTACTGCTGCCCCTCACCAACACACATACACACACATGTCAATTGGTGGTATCAGTGGCTGACTCAGGCATACCTAATCCACACCCTGTGCATATGATGACACTGTGCCACCTCCTGCAATCTCCAACATCATTGCGGGAACAGGTAAACACGTTGCTGATGCACAGGGTGACTACATAGAAGTGTATTAGTAGTATCATGTTGGTAACAGTACAGTGTGCTGCTATGACTGTGTGTTTATCCCAGCATGCCTGCTGCAGTAACTGTATGAATGTCCTGAATTGTTATCTGCACCCATAGTACATACCAAAGTATAACAGCTGCACATAATTGCATGCCGGTGGTAAGGTTGTCAACAGATAGCCGCATACATGGGTAGCACAGGAAAGCTAACGCAAGTAGTGATATGCAATGGTGGACATGTACAGTAATGGTGTCAAGTTGCCCACAACGACTATGCCATGTGGATGTCCGCGCATGTAGACATGTGTGCAGTACCAATGCAATCCAAATCACAAATAACTATGACATAATATCAGTTCTACCATGGGCATCTGCGCTATGTATTCCTGGGTACATGTTGATAGTGCCTACATATTTGCATTGTTACTTACTGTTATTGTTACCCCTTCTTTGTTGTACAATGCACTACTTCCAGCCCTGTTTACTGTAGTTTTGTTTGCATGCATGTTCGCTTGGGGTTCCCTGGAACACTGCTTACACCTGCAATGCAGAGTTACACTGCTTCTGTAGACCTCTAGTGACATCTGCATAGCATACGATACGTATGTCAACTTTCCACATGACAGAACGTCACTGTCTGTCCTGTATGCATGTACGGTGCCTGTGACACATTGCACATGTCTTCCCTGGCATTTACCCACGTGTGCAGTCATATATGTCAGTGCTATGAAACAGTAGCGGTACACCCACACATACACACCTTCAGTATGTTGTTCCCCATTGGCCCTATGTGTTGGTACTCACCATGGCAATCACACTACTAGGGTAGCATGTGCAAAGGTAACTTGTGAATCACCTCTATGGTCCAGTTGTGGTTTATGTGAGTCATGTGTCAATGTCACAGCTGCCACATGTATGCAGTCAGCCATCACCCTTGGCCAGGAACGTACAACACGTGTGGGATGCCACCACACAGCCAATCTGGGGACTGGGCTCTCTGAACCCAGTAATGCCATACCCTGTCAGGTGGCATGTCATATATACTACATCCTGGACAAACGTCAACCCCAATCCCTGCTGCTACTATTGATAATACCCCTGAAGATGTTCCTGATAGTTTTGACCAATTCTTTACTGAGACATTTCAGGCCCTAGCTAGCCATCTACCTCCTAGCTCCCCTGGTCCTGAAAGTAGCACCCCTAGAAACCTACTTGCGTTCAGCTGCCAACCAGTCGCCACTTCACTTCTCCGTACCTTGATTGAAACAGTGAAACCCACTACACTTTCTGCTGATCAACTCCTGCAGAGTACCTATCAAAATCAGATGATGCTATTGCTTACCCGTCTCAAAGGTAATCAAACGAACCATGGTAGAATCTAAATTTCCCACCATCTGGAAAATGTCATATGTAATCCCACTTCACAAAGGAGGCATCTCTACTGAATTCTCCAATTATAGGCCAATAGCTGTACTCTCTCCACTTGCAAAGATTATGGAAACTTTAGTCATAGACAATTCATGCACCACCTAATCCAAAATTGCCTTATGGCAGACACTCAGCATGGCTTCCGTCCTCATCACAGCACTACGTCAGGCCTCCTAGCATTTACTAACACCATAAACCATACTTGCAACACTAATTATATATCCTCAGCCCTCTTTTTGGATCTTTCCAAGGCATACGATATGGTTGATCACCAACTTGTAATCCACACCCTGCAAACATTCTGTCTAGATACTGGAGCCTTCCAATGGTTTCAATCCTACCTGCATGGTAGACAGCAGGCTGGCCTCTGGCAAAACAAACTCTCTAACCTTCTACCTAACACCCTCAGAGTACCACAAGGCTCTATACTAGGGCCCTTGCTGTTCTCCATCTTCATTAACGACCTTTATACTGTCATCCCAAAAGTCAGCTGTATCCAATATGCTGAAGACTCTACTCTGATCTGCTCAGCCACATCTCCAGTAGAGTTATGGTCAGCTACCCAGACCACCTTTAATACAATAGAAAACTGGCTTTCTGAACATCGCCTGATCCTAAATCCCAAATAAACTAAACTGCTGTTATTTCACCAACACATAGGTCTACCGCTTTCATCGTTACCATAACATCAACTGATGGCACAATATTCTCCCTGACCCATCTACTAAACTATTAGGTGTCATCATAGACAATAATCTCAAATGTGACCTACATGTTAACCAAATTATCAAAGCCATCAATAGAAAACTAGGGTCACTTTACAGAATTAAAGCCTTCCTAGACCCTCCAGCTAAAGGTGCCATAGCTCGCTCACACCTTGTTTCAACCCTTCTGTATGCATCCCCTCTACTCTCGAATATGAACAAGACTTTCCTTAACAAACACTCAATTTGCTACAACCACATTGCCAGGTTTGCCACTGGGCTGCCTTTTAGGACACATCATTGCATCAATCTAAATCAGCTTGGTTGGCTTGCAATACCCAGCCTAATACAGTATAACCAACTGATTATGGCCTATAAAACCCTCTATAATCCAGACAATACTCCTGCACTTCAAATATTATCACCCCCTATAACAATCCTAGACCGCTTTGATCCTCTAACAAACTACTAATTCAGACTAGCAAATTTAATAACACAGCCGGTGATTCTCTCTTTGCAAACTCTGTAAGTAGATCCTGGAACTCACTTCCAGCTGATATTACCCTACTGTCCACCTTAGGTCAATTTAACACTAGACTCAAATAACATTTGTCACTTAACTGGCTATGTCAATGTATCAAGCCTGGCTAACTCGAATGTGTAAAATCTGTGAACCACTTTACTGTGTAATTTAATTTAATCCTGACTTGTGCTCAGGACTAACATTAACCTGCGGAACATGTTTAACTTGCTTACTTATGTAATCTCTGTAAATAATCTGTTTGTAATATGTAATGCTGGTATTATGTAATGCTGTATCTGCTACCCTCGTAGCTTGTCTCCCCGGGCCTCCCCTGGAAATGGACATGCATCCAGTCGGACTATCCCGGTCAACAAATGTAGGATAAATAAATAAATAAATAAAATATATTACAGTGACTACAATACAAGTCAGACATTGACACGCACTGACAGCATGCTGAACACACTGGGGCATATGTGGGGACTCAGAATAGCAGCCTGCATGAGCATCACACACCTCTGCAGCTGGCACACAGGCATATGTTCTGTCGGAACAGAGCACATGCCACACATGGCACACAATTCCCCTGTGCCACACACTCACAGCCTGTAGGGCTACACAACACACCTGCTACAGACGTGTCAGGTACCTGTCTTGTGTGCTGCACTGGGGTCCCGCTCAACAGGCTGCATCTGGTGAAGGTCACAGTGATATGCCTCAGGGCACTATGGTCCACCACAGAACACATGCATACAGGTCAGTCAGAGGCATGGACACATATGACTCACTCATTGACCATGCCAGTATGGCTGCCTGAGACATACCTCCCTGGACTACATGATAGGGAACATAGAATGGATCTCTCAGCATGTTGCACAGGCCAGTATGAGCCTGATGTTGGGTGCCAACATACCCTCACCAGGTATGCTACCACTATATGTGGGAAGGGTGTTGTATGTCTACATTATGCTCAGTCTTCACTGTCATTCATAGGGTATCCGCTGGCTGTCAACGTGTGCTTACATGCTAGGAAGCTACAATGATGTGCAAGGGTCATCTTGCACGTGACACCCATGGCCCGATGTATAATGGCAAAGCTCCTTGGTACACGCATACTGCCTTATGCTGCAGGACATGGTTTACATAGCCACCTCTGTGGGTATCACACAGGTTAGGACACGAACAGTGCTGCTACACAACAACAGCAGTGTACACCGGAAGATGCATGCACCAGACACTGTCCTCAGCACGGTGAACTGCAATGTCTGTGCAGTACCAGATTCATGATTCATGGCTCACAGGTGTTACCCATCACTGACAGGTTATGTCCCATACCATGCCTATTGTCCCTACACATGTAACACACATGGATAGGGGGGTGGTATCCCAAGGTACCACAGATACACACACCTCCAGGTTGTTGGCACGGCACAAAGCATCAGGGTGTAATCATGTGCAGCTAACAGTGTGTTGGACTGCCATCTGTTTAATAGCCTGGCAGACACAACCCTCCCATACACAGGAAGACCACCTATCCTCCATAACAACACTGGCAATATGACAGTCTCAAGAACTGTGTTTATATGGCTGGACTGCTTCCAGCAAAACATTGTGCATGAGCATTACTGTAGCTAAAAAACACTAGTTGAAGGGTTCACAGCATGTGGTCACTGAATTGCAGTGGAATGACATGTTACCACTACCACAACAGGTGGGAACATGCAGCACCTGTACATCGACTACATGTACACTATATGGCCCAGACCAGATGTGTATCCCCTGCTGTAGGTATTTCACCATATACACACACACTGTATAAAGACATACCACGTGCAGACCCTGCACAGTAAGACACAGTCATATTGGTATACATTGCAAATACCATTTATCCACTCGAGGCATGTGTCAGACATGGTAACTACTGCAGGTCACAGGTATTTATGTGTATGTGTCACACACATACATCATGTGTGCAATGCCATTGCTGGTTTAGGCAATGGCATGCATTGTTATGTACAAATACCCATACAAGGTCATACTGTGTGACACAACCACACGTGGCAGTTGTGGGTTACCAAAACATACCTATCTGTACTCTGACAACGGTAATAGACACAGTAGCAGAGCACACTATTGGCATTACTAGCCAACTAGCCCTGTTTGGCTGTGCTGATAGTGTGGTGACATCCCCTGTGTTTACTGGGGGAGTATGCAGCATCTGGTGTATTGTAGTATTTGCCAAAAGGATCTGTTTTCTCACACTTGCATTTACACACACCCTACTACCCCCACACACACACACTTGCCATTTGCAGGATTCATTCCTTTACCTAACTAAATCATGACACGTGAGAGAGACGCATTAGCAAAGCGCACTATTCGGTTTACTAGATAGTTCCTCTTCTCTGGCTGTACTTATAGGGTGCTGACAACATCAGTATTATGAAAGGGTTATGTGCATCAGGTAGTGTGATCTCCTGATTGCCAAAACTAACGGGTTTCATACGGAAATGCACACACACAAACTCCCCACATCCAAATACACACACATGCCATTTAGAGGTTTCAAACTCCTACCTAACTACATTACGATACTCATGAGAGACGCATTAGCAGAGTGCGCTATTCGCATTACTGGGAGGCTTTTCTTCTCCTGCTGTACTTATAGGGTGCTGACATCATCTGTGTTTAGAAAGGGGTTGTGCTTCCTGTAGTGTGTTCTCCCAGTTGCCAAAAGGACATTTCCCTCACACAAAATTGCACACACACTAACCCCTCTCAATCAAACGCACACACTTACCATTTGCAGGATTCAAACCACTACCTAACTATGTTATGATACTCGAGATGGACACATTAGCAGAGCGTGCTATTCACATTACTGGGAGGCTTCCTTTCTCCTGCTGTACTTATAGGGTGCTGACATCATCTATGTTTAGAAAGGGGAGTGTGCATCCTGTAGTGTGTTCTCCCAGTTGCCAAAAGGGACATTTCCCTCACACAAAATTGCACACACACTAACCCCCATCATCCAAACACACACACTTGCCATTTGCAGGATTAAAGCCACAACCTAACTAGGCTATGATACTCGAGATGGATGCATTAGCAGAGTGCGCTGTTCGCATTACTGGGAGGCTTGCCTTCTCCTGCTGTACTTATAGGGTGCTGACATCATCTGTGTTTAGAAAGGGGAGTGTGCATCCTGTAGTGTTTTCTCCCAGTTGCCAAAAGGGACATTTCCCTCACACAAAATTGCACACACTCTAACCCCCCTCATCCAAACACACACACTTGCAGGATTCAAACCACTACTTAACAATGTTATGACACTCGAGACGGACGCATTAGCAGAGCGCACTATTCACATTATTGGGAGGCTTTCCTTCTCCTGCTCTACTTATAGGGTGCTGACATCGTCTGTGTTTAGAAAGGGGAGTGTGCATCCTGAAGTGTGTTCTCCCAGTTGCCAAAAGGGACATTTCCCTCACACAAAGTTGCACACACACTAACCCTCCTCATCCAAACACACACACTTGTCATTTGTAGGATTCAAACCACTACTTAACTATGTTATGACACTTGAAACAAACGCATTAGCAGAGCGCGCTATTCACATTACTGGGAGGCTTCCCTTCTCCTGCTGTACTTATAGGGTGCTGACATCATCTGTGTTTAGAAAGGGGAATGTGCATCCTGTAGTGTATTCTCCTAGTTGGCAAAAGGGATACTTCTTTCAAACAGTCTTGAACACACACTAACCCCCTCCACACACACTGAGCATATACAGGATTCAAATCCCTACCTAACACTGTTATGACACTCAAGACGGACGCATTAGCGGAGCGCGCTATTCGCATTATTGGATGTTTTCTTCACCTGCTGTACTTATAGGGTGCTGACATCATCAATGTTTAGAAAGGGGAATGTGCATCCTGTAATGTGTTTTCCCAGTTGCCAAAAGGGACATTTCCCTCTCACAGCCTTTCGCACGCACAAACCCCACTCACTGAGCATTTGCAGGATTCGAACCCCTACCTAACTATATTATGACATTTGAGGGAAATGCATTAGCAGAGTGCACTATCCGAATTACTGGGCAACTGTTCTGCACCTGTAGTATTTATAGGGTGCTGACATCTTTATTTCAACAGAGGTATGTAGATGTAGTACTACCTGTCAGATGGGGGATAGCATATATATGCATTTGCAGCCATCTACGGCAGGGTCAGATATGCACATCACACTGGCAGGTTATGTTCTATACCATGCTTTGGGACCAGAGGACCTGTAACACACAACACAACCAGTACAGAACACCACACCCACATCCAGGACACACACTTAGCTTCCCTGGGAACAGTGCCAGGATATGCAGGTATTCACATACACCATTCCAGTTGTTAACATCAGGAACAGGCATATTGTGTGTGAGAACTACTCAGGCCTCTACCACTTTACCCTACAGCCACTACAATTTGTGGGTCCATGTGCTATGGCAGAACCACACACCACAGCCACATGGGTGAATACATATTGCACCCGTCCATCTGCAACATGGGTACTCACTGTTCCACACAAGAGGTAGAACACCATTGTTGATATCTGACCATACCCACCTTTCCCTGGACATCCATATCTCATATCCACCCCCAGGCAAGGTTGTCACTGCACACAAACTGTATTTAGCACAAGCAGACTCTACACTTGTGTAGACTGGGGTGGATGACATCAGAGGACCCATGCTGGAGGACTATACTGGCCACTCAGCATAATCCTTGACAATTGCATTCTATGAGCCTGTGTACAGTTTGCATTGGTCATGCTATCCCACATATCCCCATGACTGCTCCACAACAAGACACCTGTCAGCTGTACACCAGCCATATATGCGCCGTACAACAGACAGAGTGACCTAATACATTGCAGAGCTGTAGCCCACAGAGGGAGGACATCTGTGGACAGTTCCGGCACGGCACTTCATTCACACATACTCATTACAACACAGTGTCGACAGTGGAATCGTCCAGAGAATGCAGATAGGTCTCCTCTCAGTCTGTTATTGACGGACACCTACTGTCAGAGATCCTCAGCAACCCTCTCACAGCACACACCGACAACACGGCTGTGGCTTAGCACATTCAATCCCTGAGACCTCCACGGTGCCCCTGCTTGACAGAGGCACAGCTCACTAGCCTCACATGTTGCCTTCTGTGACCTACTTTACAGTGGCACAGTAGCCTACTATCCTGGGGATGCAGATGCCAAGCACACTCTGGCTGAGCTGTCATTCCCTGGGACAAGAAGCCTAGTATTGACCTCTACACCCATATGTTCAATTGTCGGATGCACAATATTTGTTGTGCTGTTCTACTGTTTGCAGGTCTTTATTGCCATAGCATTCCCTGTTCCTATGACCAACTTGTGTATCTGTGGAAGATGTTTGCATATGACGGCGATCCACTATATCACTTATGTCTCTGTGGTCATTTACTGTGTGCACTGGGCTGATTGCTGTGTTGTGGTTGGTTCCTGGACTGACGTACAAATACCAGATATGTGTGGCCAACTGCTAAATGGAGATATGGCCTAAGTGTGTGAGCATGCCCAGTTCAGCCTTTCCATGGCATGTTGTCTGACATATGCCTCATTTATCAAAGTGTGCGAGCATGCCCAGTGTGAGCTTTCCATATGTTGCACTCTGAAGTCCACCACATATTTGGGTGTGTGTGAACTTCGACAATATCGCACGTTTATGATTGTGTGTTGGGTGTCATGTTGTGTACTAACTGGCCAACTGCTTCATGTCTGCCACAACAGGGATTATACTGTGCCTGCAGGGATTGCATGGGATACTTTGCAGACAGTTCTCAACATATTTCATAATGACCTAACACTGTAGTACCGTATAGTGTCACTGTGGTGGACAGTATCCTGGGCTTTAGTCCTATGACTGCTTGACATCGTCATAGTGAGCACAACAGACTGTGTAGGGGCCAGTTGTGCACATATGACCATGTTGCAATATGTTCAGATATGGACTACCTACACCAGGCTCGTCCAACATTGCTAGTGTATTCCACAACATGGGTGGACATTGGCAAACACTAGCGATGTTCCCTAGGCCATTTCTGATGCTAGTCACAGGGTGTGTTTGTCCTTCGACACACATTGTAACTGGAGTTTGCCATGACATATGTCATGGTTAGTATACTGTGCCTCCGTCTACCTCTGACATAACAGTGATACCCAAGGTAGCCTACCATCTCCCATACACTCATCAGGATGCCTCTTGAGGGGTGTCAATATGTGGCTCTCTGGCTGACCTGTACCAGGAGTTTACTGAAGTGTGGGGGTGCCTTCTGTGTTATGGATCATTCTGTACAGCTTGTCATATGTATGTCAGTGCTGGGGTTCAGGTCTCTCATGTGCATAGCTCACTGCCATTCAGATTGTACAAGGTGCAACATGTTCATTCATTCCAGGTTGGACATGGCTTCATACATCAGGCATAGCTTTCCTGTAGCTGGGAAGGATGGCGGTGTGTGGGGCTGCAGTTTGTTTACTCAGCAACACATGGCATCTGTTCATGCTCTTTGCTACCCCTGGTGGGGTACTGTTGTGGACTTTACAGTTGATGGAGGTGTCTACTGCGGTATATCCCACAGGGGCTATTGTAGTCAGTTGTGACTCTGATGGAGGATGGCTGCAGAGCAACAGTGAGTTCCCCTTATCTACATCTGCCAACCTTCATGTTTGGGTGGGTATATGGTACATGTTTCTGCGAACACTACAGCCACATGTTTGTCCAGTGCAGGATATTTATCACCTTTTGTACCCAGGTCTCACATTACATGTTAGGTACCTCATGGGTTAACACCTGTGTGGTAATTTGTGGGCACTTACTGTATATCTACGGTGGTTGTCTATACACAGTTCTGCAATTAGCTTGCTGACATGGCTATGGCTACAGTTGTCTGTTTGTAAGTGGCCCTTTTGTGGGTTGCTTGTGTCAGCTGGGGGTCGGATATGGTGGGCTGTTTGTACTCCTCTGCATACATGCTCAGTCACAGTCCTTCCATGTTGGCCTAGACCTATGGGACATATATACAGAACGGGGGGGGGCAAGACCAGGCCTTGTGGGATGCCACTCATATCCGCTTTGTAGTCTGACATGGATGCGGCATGTCTGACCATGTCAGTTCTGTCCTTGGTTTGGTTTGCAACCCCTCTACTGACATAGGGGTGTATATTTAAGCTGGTGAACATATTCATACTGAACTCGTACGGTATTGTCTAGAAGCATGTGCACGGTCCAGCTACGCTGTGTGGACCACATTGCACTCATCAATGACCTTAATGACTGCTTCAAATGGGTCAGACATGTTTAGGGGCCGGTTCTGCAGTTACAACAGCCACAGTGTGTAGGGTCCAGTATCAGTAGGTCCACAATAGCCTTCTGTCTGCGGTACATACTGATCCTTTCCATAGCTGTGCAGAACAAGCTTGTCAGGATCCTGGGGTGGTAGTTTGGAGTATCCATTCAGGCAACACCTTTGTTGTGATGGACCACTGTTGTTGTACACTGCTCTTTGGGTACATATCCTGTGGTAAGGCTGACATTGGGCAGTAGTGTGATTTGGCATTCCATTATTCTTGGAGTCCATGTTGGCCTCAGCACAGGACACAATCACATACCTTTGCTGCTGTGTGTTCTGCTTTGCAGATGATGGCTGTTACCTCAGCATCTGCAATGTCAGGGGACCATCAGTCTGCTGGGATAGGTATTTTGCACTCGGGGGGGGGTGTTTGCACTACACATGACAGGTTGTATGTTAGCAATATGTGTGTGTGTTTGGTATGTTGTTTGTAATATCTGTGTGATTCGGAGCATATCTGTGGATGCCCAACATGGTTCCTACCATCAGTTGGGTAAGCCTTGTGATTATCCTTAGTGTCCTGTACGTTTTGTATCTTCATGGGTTCATGGGTTCATACTAGGCTAGACACCCTAGGCCATTAGTAAGCCTAGCCAGAGTGTGTGTGTGTCTTTCGCCACCCCTTGCTATGTTCAGTTATGGCCATTTATGAGGTTCTTCACTGTGCCTCTGTCTGGTTGTGACACAGTGGGGACCCCCAGTATACATGTACGGTCATCCATCCACTTGGCAATATTCCTGTTGAGGGGTGTCAGTGAGGGGCTCTGCCTACCATGGATTGGGATCCTGTTTCTGGGTGTGGGGAGCCTATAGGTTATGTATCTGTCCCTCCAGCACATCTTATTTCATTATGTGTTGAGGCTGACATCTGTGACTCTCACAGCTCCAATGGCTTTGATTTCCTGTGGTGTAGCATGTCCATTACTCCTGTGTTGGACATGGCCTTGTACAACAGACATGCAATGCCTCTGTGTAGGCAGTGTGTGACTGCAGTCAGCTGGGGTGTCTATAGCCAGGCAGCATATGCCATATATTTCACACCCTTTATCCTGTTGTTGGGGTAAGTATGTGGTCTTCCAAACCGCTGCAGGTGTCACGTACGGTACATCCCATATGAGTCATTGTACTAGATTATGGGTCTGATAAGGGAACAGTACAGCAGCACAGTGACCTCTGTTGATGTTGATGTGAATCCTTTCATGATACGGTGTCCAGTATCAACAGTCTTCATAGCCACATTGGCATTGTGGGTGTCACATGACAGATTAATGTCGACCTGTGTCCCTAGGTCCCTGATTACTCCTTGCATACATAATGGTTTGACACCTATGTGGTAATTTGTGTGTACCTTGTCTGGTATTTGGTGGGACATTCATACTGTCCAGTGTCTTTGGATGTCTGGGTGGAGTTCTTGTGTGTGAGAGTGTGGTCTGTCGCATGCTACAGACTGTACAGCAGTTTTGACTACAGTTATGTACACATGGATGGTGTCCACTGCTTTGTGCATTGTCAGTTACCTGGCAATATGGGTGTCTGTGCTGCATATGGATACTACCCCTCCTTTGATGTTTTGCTGCAGGTGTTGGGGCCATAACACATGATATGTAGTATAACCTAGTAGTGCTGGTGTGCTATCACTAGGCTTGCAGCAGGCTTCTGTCACTGCACAGACATCAGTGTTCTCCATAATGGGAAGTGCCTCAGGGGCATGCATATTGCAGTTTACACATCTGGCATTGGTCAGCATTACCCTTATGTTTCCTACCACTTATGTTTTCTAGGGTGGTGGGTAGTATTTTTGGCCTTGCCTACATACGGCTCTATGGAGGCGGCAAAGGCCTTATCCAGTATCCAGACGCACACGGGTAACAGCTGACAGCCATCCCTGGAACAGCAGCATGGCTTGTCATGCTTGACATCTCAAGCAGACACACATTAGACCCTCTTGGACTGACAGCTGTAACTGTGCCAGCTGTTAAACATGAGCATTCTGTGTTTGTACTGTGGCATCATTCTTGGTGAGGGTTGGATGCTGCACACAGCCAGTGTCATCCCGCCCTGGGGTACATACTCAGAGGGACCATCCATGTCTCTTTTTATGTTGACCAGGGAGGTACATCTCAGGTAATTCACACCAGCATGGACATTGAGTGCATCATATTTCTGCTTGCTTTGGGGTGACCTGCGTACTTGTGTTATGTGGCATTTTGTGGCAGCCTACAAGCAGCTTACTCTACCGTTTCCCTTGTTCAGTCTGGTGAGTGGGACAGCAGTGTGTCTGCCTATACAGACACCTATTACGACTGTATCAGGCATGTTGTTTCTCCTTCTGGCCTGTGACTGTTTGGCACACCAGCTTTGCGTACTATTCGTTGCATGTGCTATGTTTGAAGGTTGTGGTTGCTTGTGATCTACTTTGGAGGCTTCTGTTGGTGTGGTGTGTTTGTAATTAAGAACTCCGGGAATATTTGTCTGTGTTTATGTGTTTGGTTTACAGTTGTGGTAGGTCTATGTGGGACAGGGTTTGTGGTGCATGTGGTTACCTTCTCCTCCTGACTAGTTTTGACAGTACTGAGTTGTTGGAGCTGAACCTCTGGTTTGGATACATGGATGCATCTATCACATATATTTTTATTTATTGGGGGGTGTTGTGGTTGTCTGTGTACTTGGTACTGGCGTCACATTGCCTCTGGATTCACAGATTCTACTTGTTGTGGCTGGACTTAGTGGATTGTATGTGTGGACATATGTTGTTGCCATACTACTGGTCAGTGATTACTTCCCTTTTTATGTTTGCTCTATCATGTGGTAGCTTCCTCATTCTCTTGCATGGTTTGGTAATGGCTGGAGGCCAGCATGCCAGATGCCTGCGTGTATGGCATTGTGTGTTCTTGTTATTTGTGATTGCATACTCCAAGCATTCCTGGCTGTGTTCATGGAATGCCTGTATAACATGTTCTGTGTTGTGTCCCATATTCTGCACTTGCACAGGGCCTTTTGAGGATTCAACTTCGGTTTTGAGGGCTGCAACCTATACTTTACACATGTTTTTCACTGTGGTATTCTGGCCAGGGACTGGGGTCAGGATGTGTATATCCAGTGTGATTACTCTATGGTCTGGTCTTACCAGTGAGGGGTACACTTCTCATCTTGCCATCCAGTACACATGTTGCTGATTATCACATCCAGTATGCTTACCCCTCTTGTGGGAGTGGTACATTGTTCCTGGGCATTTTGGTTTATGGAATCTGGGTAATTTTCTCCTACTGTGTTGGTGCTAGTACAATGCTACCGGTGTATGTCTGGGTATTTTTAGTCAAGCAATATAATGTGGTTTGGGGGGATTGATATATTCATGTATTCCGACATAGGCCAGGTGCTGTTCCTGGTATTAGGACAGTAGTCTGGAGCAGGCTATATACTGCGAGGCAGTTTTAGCCATTGGTATTTGACCATGGCTATTCCATGCTGCTTCTTGTTGTGGTACCAACATGGGGGTGTGGTTATCCTTGCCATTTCTTGCAAGTCACCCTCCTTTTGTAGCTTGTTCCATGTTTTGCGACTGTACAGCACAGTATGAGGTGTGACCTGGTAGTGTTAGGGTGCTGCTGTGAGCCTTGCCCAGTTCTCTATTACAGGACTGGTATCTACATTCTCCATACTGTGTGCATTTACACTGCACACATCTTGCTGTTTATACATCTGACATTGGGTAGCATTACATCTAGGTTCCTATCCCTTGTAGAACCTATGAAGGTGGGTTTGTGTTTTGAGACCTACCTATTCAGGGCATGCTGTGGGTACTGACAGCATTTGCCGGTATCCATGGGGCATGGCATGATAGGTGCACGCCACCCCTAGCAGCTGGTGCATCATGTCATGCTCCGCATGTCTTCCCAGCCTGAAACACATTGGCTCCCCTTTGACTGACTGCATTACTTCAACCAGTTAATGCACTTGATCATCCCATCGTCATTTTGTGGCTTCATGCTTGGTGAGGGTGGATGTTAGTCAGGATGCTCAGGTGTGCATATAGTACATGGTGTTACATTACTTAACACATAGCATTCATGCCTCAGGTGGTGCTGCAGGGCTGCCTCTGTCGGATGCGCATATTACACTTCCCTGTACATGTTTGTGAGCAGGTCATGTCATTTTAGGCATCCGTGTTATTATTTGAGTGAGTCAGAGGGGGTATCATTCCCAGGGTTCCTACTGAGCCAGTGTATGTGCTATGCGTTGCCTCTTTGCCAAGGCCAGGGCATACTGGGCACGCCTCCTTCTGCCTACTGGGGCAGGCTCAGGTTGTTCCTCCTCCGTGTCACGCTCTGCCTGTGATGGCCTTGGAAATGGTGGGGGGCTGTTTGGCCCGGACCTATGCTGGTCCTGCTGCAGCTCTTTTCGCAAGATCATATTATGTAGCATAGCACATACCATGACAATTTGGGTACATGTAGTTGGTGTGTACTGCAAGGCTCCACCAGATGTGTCCAGACACTGGAACCGTGACTTGAGCAGCCCAAACACACGCTCTATTACATTACGTGTTTGTGCGTGTGCCTAATTATGGCGTTCCTGTTCAGGTGTGTGTGCGTTTCTGATGGGTGTCATCAGCCACGGCTCCAGTGCATAACCTGCATCCCCCACTAGGTGTCCATGTGGGATGTCCCCATTGGCAAATGTCTGGTACAGCTGCGTCAAATGCCAGATGTGGGAATCGTGGTAACTCCCAGGGCAGCCAGCACACACATTCATTATTATGCCCTGGGCATCACACACGACCTGGCAGTTGATGGAGGGGAAGCCCTTGCGGTTAATGTAGGCCCTACCCCACTCACCGGCTGGTGCTTTGATGCATATGTGCGTGCAGTCTATTGCACCAAGTACCTCTGGGTATTCCTCTATTTGATGGAAGAGACGCATATTGCTGGCCAATACCTCACAGGCATTGGGGAAATATACATGATCACCAACATGTGCTGACATGGCATCCAGGAACAGGTGCAGTACCCTGGAGGCTGATGCCTGTGATATCCCCATCATATCGCCAGTTGGTCTCTGGAAGGTACCTGTTGCTAGTATTCTTAGGCCAACACATACCTTGGTTTCCACTGGGATGGGTTCCCCTCTGTTGGTTCTGTGTGTGAGGCGTAGCCTGCACAGCTGAACAATTTGCTGCAGGAGCTCTCTGTCCACTCTATAGTGCTCTACTATCTCCAGCTCTTGTAACCCGTGGTAGGTGACCCTGGGCCTGTACACTCTTCTCCGTCTCCTCACTGTGGGTTGTCTGGCACCATCTGCATTGTCACCACCCTCAGCAAGTCGCCTATGTCTCATTATGACAGCTATGGCAGCCCCTAACATTTCTGTTCTGAGTGCAGCTTTTTCAGTTTCCACTTTTATTAGCTTACTCCTGTCTTGCAGTGTCTATTAAGGGAAACATCCTGCACTACTGTTTGCAGAGTTTTAAGTGCTGGGCTGGGCTACTATTCTGCCTGTGTAATTGCCTGCTTCTAATTGTTTTCACCTGCTAGCTTCGGCAAGTATCCCTGCTAGCTTCCTATTAATTCTGTTGCTTCCTTTTTCCTCTCTGTTTCCTCTGGGGGGAGCAAAGTGCATACCATCAGAAACACGCTCACAGTGGCTTACATGCGCGCATCGTGCTTACACGGTTCAGAATCTACTTATTCGGGTTAAAACACGTGTACACCCACGCAAACACTGTTACACGTCTGCCAACAGCCTGCAACATACTCAGCCTGCCCTACATGCGCGCACACCGGTGCAAATAGTGTTAAACATCTCCCAACACGCTCCCACATGCTCAGACTGCCTTACACGTGCGCACACTGTCCTACTCGCGCTTCATGACGCGCACACGTGTGCATGCACGCCCAACAAGAAACTTTGGTGTAAGTAACAGTGTACAGCTTCCATTTCTTGACTTTCCATGACTTATCTAGTGGCACACCTCTTTCCATGATCTGTGCCTGTCATCTTTCATGTTACACTGGCCTCCAATGAACTGCATTTCTTTCTACCATTCCCCCCTGTGATGTCACCTATCTCCTACTCTATTCCTCCCCCTTATGTATCTCTTACACTACTCAGACTGTGCTCATTTGCTATGTGACTGTGAGATTCAGTATCCGTACCCTCATTTACATGAGATTGCCTACTAATACTTAGTTGCATGTCTTAGACTCAGCTTCCCCCCTTAGCAACCACTACACGGTGGCCATGTTGTTTTTGGTCTGCTGGTCCCTGCATTGTCATTCCATGTATTGCATGAAACCCACATTTGTGGGTTTATAACCTTCTTTTTTATGTTTTTATACAGCGCAGCCCACTAAAACGTCTCCTACACGGACTGGTTTCTGCTTCATGTATCACTAATATACCTCATTTGCATACCTTTCGGATGCAAGTGAGGTATTTAGCATGTCCACGCCCAGTCCGTGTAAGAGACGTTTTAGCTGGTCTCTTACACGGAGCTTAGGGCTGTTCCTCAATCACGAGGCTTGCATGGAGTGTTGCACGTCTCTTACACTCCGTGCAAGCCTTCGTGAATCCTGCCCCATATTATTATTCCTTTCTGAAGAAACCAAAATATTTAATATGCTGGAGGAAGCATTCACTTTTGTTAACAGCAATACAATTCTTAATACTGAAGAAATGGAGTGGAACAGTATCACCCTGAATAGACAGAGTGAACTGAATTCTTGGAAAACTGCTTCTAAAACTAAAATGCCTAAAAACAAATTACTTTTAATCACTGAAACAGTAGACTTTTCTTTTAAGTAAAAGGTTTGTACAGCACTTTAATCCTCAACACATATGAAAGTATGTATTTATATATTCAGCTAAAGCATTTTTTTCATGATGAGAAATATAAAGGGTTAGTTTTACTGTTTTACTATATTTACAGCGAAAGACTTAATATATTTCATTTTAACTAATTCTATAAGTGTGCTTCTAAATGTTAAATACTTTCTGTAAGAAAATGTCATTATATTATATGCAATAGAACTGGTAACTTTAAAGCTATATAAATTAAGAATTGTATGTTATTTATTCAGCATCACTTAGTATGCACATTGCTGAGTTAACGGAATGCTAAGTAATATGTTAATTGGAAGTGTTAAAGTGCTGGTGATTGTGTTTTCCTTGTTCCTGTGTAACACATTCTTTTCACATGTTATTTATGTAACAGCAGATACACAGAGAAAACTTGAGAACAAAAGAATGTTCCATCTCTTCAGAATTCTACAATTTTCTTTTCCTTGAGCTGTGCTGCAGAAAATCTAGGTCAAAGTTTGTCACAGATATATGTGAAAGAAGAACTTTCTAATTTGTTTTCTTTTCTCAAGTATATATGTGAGAACTCTGCTCAAAATAGCATGTCTTTTCTTAGAAGTGAAGAATTGGTAAGACAAAAATCTATATTAATGTTATAACATGTAATATATATATATATATATATATATATATATATATATATATATATATATATATATATATATAGATAGATATAGTAATGTTGCATGTTAACAGTTTATGCTGCAGTGTTATTAAAATGTTAACTATAAATAATTAATTGTACATATTAATTGAAGGAAATAAAGTTAGATATCTGTTACTAATTAGAACAGCTTAAAAGAACTAAGAAGAATGATAAACTTACAGAGGAAATTAGCAGCTGCTGTGTGCTGTGAGTTGTCATTTTTTGCATATTGCAGACAGCTTCTGATATCAGCATGTAAAGCTTAAATCAGAACAGGAGTTCACAATGGCTAAAGACATATATTCAAATTAAATAAGCAGGAATTATTTTATATATAGTCAAGATTCCTTGTAATATTAGAATTAATAAGAGTAAACATCTTATGAATATGCATATACTCAAGGAATGACATATCTACTATGTAACACTAATAAAAGAGCAGTATTAGTAAAGTAAGAAATATTTACACATATTACATTTAATAGAGAAATACTGATTAAATAGCTCTTTGTTTGGAGATTTTAGAAATACAAAATATATAGACTAAGGTAAAATACTAGTAGAAAAATAACACAAAAATATATTTAAATAACAAACTGCTTTTAAGAAAGATGTCTAATGCATTTACCTGCATATGACAGAAATCTGAATGTACAAGATCTTATATACTTTATGTAGAAAATTATATAAAACACTTAAAATAATAAAAAAGCTGAAATGTGAAGTTTAGTCAAATGAACTTTGAAGTTTTTACATGCTGAATCTTATTGCATTCACTAAAACTACCTGAAATAACTAATTTCATAAGTCAAAGCTGAAATATGAGTGTTTTATTTGCTGTACCAATACATTCATTTTGAAAGAAAGTTAAGCAGATTGTTCAATATGTTTGAATATGGGAAAGGAAAATGGGATTTACATTTAACACTTTGTAGCTTTTGAAACAATATAGACTGCAATTGTTTTTTTTTTTACTCCATGGAAGTAGTAAGGCATTCTCTTTGACCTCAGTAATGTGCACATTTTTATGAAGTACTTTAGTAGGATAACTTTAAAATATGTTGATATTTTATGTTAAGAGTTTTACAGAATTTCAAAATATAGGCACTTGTACTTTAAAAAAAAACTAATTCAGTGCTTTTTGTTAAAGCTATAAAATATGTGTTTGTCTTTTGATATGATAAATTTATATGTACATTGAGCTCTCTTTTGTATTATATTTTAGTTTAAGATTACTTGTGACGTGTAAGTTTACAGATGTCTTTATCTCTTCAAGTCCCTCTGTGTTATACTTATTTGTTTAGAGAGCTAGTTGTAATAATGCTGACTGAGTGAATAATTTAGGAAAATTAAATGTGTAATTTATACTATTATTGTATGAACAGGTATATACTATAAAATTTGTTAAATTATTTAATGTCTACGATTAATAGAAGTGGATTATTAAACTTGTATGTAGTAATGGGGAGACAGTTTTAAATGGTAACATTTATAACTAAATTAATAGTCTCTTATTATTTTGACTCTACTTAATATTATATTAATAATCTGTAAGTCACTGTAGCATTTGGCTAGTTTTTTGGATGAATTTTTAGGTGTTGCTAGATAGACAGTTTAGTAGTTTGACTATACAATAGGCAGACTAGAAACTTTGGTATCCATGGTAGGTTGTGTTTTATTAGTATTATTTACAGTTATGGTTGCAGACGTGTGTTTGTTTTTGTTATTTTTGAAGTTTAGGAGTTCATTTTGTAGAAAGAAAAAATTAAACAAATCTGAAATGTCAAAATAGGAATACATTAGAGCCTTATGTATAATCAAACTAATATGGTGGATATATGTGTCATGTTATCTTTTAAAATAAATCAGTTTAAATTCACAGTATGGATAGTTTTAATCTGTTATCTATTAATGCAAATTGACTAAATAATGACAACAAAATGAAATCATTAATGAGATATCTAAAATTAAATAAAGGAGACATTATATTCTTGCAAGAGACTCACTTGACAGATGCAGATATACAATATTTAAATAACTTAGGTTATGAAATGTTATCATCTCCTTCTTTTAAGAAAAAGTGGAGAGGAACTGCTACACTTTGGAAAAAAATCTGCTGTAATGCCTGAAGACATTGAATTCTTTAATGATCCTAAAAGAATGTTTACATTTGTAATAATTAAATATAACTGCAAACTCTGTACATTAGCTCATTTTTACTGGATCCTTAGAAGTGGTGCAAGAATGGCTAAAGATCACTTAAACGTACTTCAAAATTATTAAAAGAGGAGTTTACATTTTAACCAGGAATTTTAACTGCATATCTAGTGTAGAGGATACAAGTGAAAAGAAGAACTCTAAAATCCTGGCATCAGATAAAGCATTAAATGGATAGATTAGTACTATTAATTTAGGTGATTACTAGAAAAAGCAGAAGATACAGTGCACTTCATTTCTCTTTATTTTTATGTTCATGGGACACAAACTAGAATTGATAGGATTTATGCCTCTATAGATTTGCTTAATAAAGTGATTTTAAAATAATTCCTTGTCCTCTGCCTAATCAGAATTAATACAGTAATGGATATAAGGAGATTTCAGATTAGTTAATAAAATTAAAAGAGTTTAAGACTTACCTTAAGGAACAAATCAAGGATTTTTGCATTGGATAACAATGGTCAGGTTAGTAAAGTCATACTATGGGACTTCTTAAAATGTATATTAAGGATAGCATGGGATGATGGGCTAGTGATAAAAATGAAAGAATTGGCAAAGAGCTGTTAGAAATACTAGATGACATACACAAAGCAAAGTTTGAGCAACAAACAAATAAATCAGATAATGCTGAAATCATTAAAAAATGACTGACATAATATCAAACAGCTTTAAAGCATAAAGGGGAGATAGCTTTAGAAAAAATAAAATTGCATAGTTATGCAATGATTTCACAAAATCTACATAGATTAGTCTATAGAAGTAAGATATTAAGCAGGAAGGCACAAATCAATAATATACACAATTCTCACATCAATAAGCTTACTTCAGATATAGAGAAAATACTTATTTTTTTAAAAAATGCCATGCCGATCTTAATAAAGATCAAAATAATAACCCGATGATTACAAAATTGACACTTATTTAAAGTAAAATGTTAACTGTAAACTAAATCAACAACAAATATCTCAGTTGAATAAGACTATTACCCTGGTAGAAGTTAAAAAAACTTTAAAAAAAGATAAAAAAATGGTAAAGGTCGAGGGTTAGAGGGTCTATATTACTTACTCGAACTGTCAGAATGTCGAGTACCCTTCCATCGACATCTAAGTGTCGAATGTCCTCTTCATTGAATGGCCACATCATAGCCCAAATTCGAATGACACAATTTAACAAACACAATGAAATGGGGGGGGGGGGCTTCACCCTCACCCCCTAACTAAATATACTAACTCAGAGTTCGCACTCCAGTGGGGAAAAGGGCAGATTTCAAACAATGGCCAACCGATTTCTTTCCCTTGGAAAGAAATCAATGATGTGGCCATTCACTGAAGAGGACGTTTGACACTTAGGTGTCGATGGAAGGGTACTCGACATTTTGACAGTTCAAGTAAGTAATATAAACCCTGGTTAGATAGTTTAAGTATGGAATTATATAGTCTGTTTTCATTAAATATTTTAGAATTACAGAGTAATGATTTCAAGCTAATTCAGAGTGACAAAATAAATCCTTCTTCAAGGAATTTTTTTGTAATCTCACCTATAGTTAAACAAGGACAGGATAATAAGTTCTTGTCCTCATTTAGACCTGTTGCATTATTAAATGTAGATTATAAAATATTTACTTCCATTTTTGACAGAAGCTTAAGAGATGTAGTAGATAATTAATAAAAATCTGACAGAATTTATAGTCAATAGATTAATGTACAATAATATAAAAAAGGTAGTAACTATCTTAGATTTAGCAAATGAAATGAAAAAAATTGGCCATAATTAGCTTAGATATTGAGAGGCCTTTGATTCTGTAGATTGGAACTACTTTTTTTTAAATTTTAGAAGCATCTGCATTTCTAGAACAGCTTACTAGAATATTAAAAACATGTACAGAGAATCCAAAACATATGTTAAACTTGGAACTTATATTTCTCAATGATTTATTTTAAACAAATGAACAAAACAAGGGTGTCCCTTGTCTCCTTTTTATTTCCATTAGTTATCAAACCATTAGCTATTAGTATAAGAAGCAATGAAAAATCGATGGATCCTCAATTAATAGAGATTGTCAATCTAAAATACAGCTTTTTTGTAGATGATATTTTACTAACTGTAGTAGATTTAAATTATTCAATTGAAGAAATAGATGAGGAAATTGAAAAGATTCAAGAAGTGTTGCTGCCGAAATTTAACAGAAATTAAACTGAAACATTAGTGTCAAATCAATTACTAGATAATAAATTTAAGGATAAATATAAATATAATTGGGAATGAAAAGAATTAAAATATTTAGGAATAAAAATCTGTCCAAATGTAAATAAGATTATTAATAATAACTTTGAAAAATTAATTGAAAAAGTGTTCCTTCTTATTAAAACATGGAGTTATTTTTTTTTTTTTTACTTTTGAGTATAGGTTAGTGCTTATTAAAATTATTATATTACAAATGATTTATATATATATATATATATATATATATATATATATATATATATATATATATTTATTTATAGGCATCTATATCATATTATCGTATGATGTAAATAGCAAACTATAATATCGAAACAAAATATCGAACAAACGGAACAGCAAATTTTTTCCCAGGGAAAAAAATTCACTGCTCCATAAAAAAAATAAACTTAAACACAAATTTAAGTGGAGGGTCTTCACCACCCACACCCCCCCCCATGTGGGGGGCTGTGCCCCCCACACCACCCCTACTTAAATATACCAACTCTGAGATCGCACCATAGTGGAGGAAATGGCGAAGTCCTGAAGATGGCCCACTGAATTTTTTCCCTGGGAAAAAAATTTGATGTTCTGTGACTTTGCTATTTTGCCATTTCGACAGTATAGGATCGACTAAATAGCATTTGCTATTTAGTCCATTCAATAGTGTCATATAGACCCGATATATATAGATACAGATTGAGAGATACAGATATAGCTATAGATGTAGATGTAAATTGCATTCAATAGCTTTAATACCTGACATAAAACTTTTTAAATAAAAAGGAAAAAATGTTAACTTCATTCTTATGGTATCTTAAAAAGGGTTCTATATCACTTTTTTGAATGACTGTTTAGCAAATAGCCACTGTTGAATCCCTATTTGTTGAAGCCGCTCTTCATCAAATGGCAAGTTTTAACCAGGGCAAATCAATAGTTGGCCAGCATCTGTAAATTGCCCTTTTCCCCACTTAAATGTGATCTCATAGTTAGTATATTTAGTTAGGGGGATTAAGGGGTACAGCCTCCCACACTGCTGGATGTGGGGGTGTAGCCCCCCTCATCTTGGTAGGTTTTAAGTTTTATGTTTTTTTTATAGTGGCTTGGTTGGCTAACTGCTGATTTGCCCAACTTAAAATTTGCTGTTTGATGAAGAGTGGCTTTGGCAAATAGGGGTTTGACAAATGGCTGTTCACTGAATAGCCAGTCAGTAAAGTGATACAGACCCCCATAAAAAGTCAAGAATTGTTTACAGAAATCATGTAACATTATGGGAGTATGGTGGTATTAGCTTCCCAGATGTAGAATCTTATTCTATTGCTGCAGGTTTTAGCTCTATTATACTCTGGATAGACTCAACTTACACTAGTCAATGGAAAACTATCCAGAAGCATATTATACAAAAGTCTTATAAGTTTATTAAATATGGTAAATAAGAAATATGTAAAAATTCTTTTATCTGGTTAACGTAATTTATCTTAGAAAGAAATTCATTTCAGTCTGTAGCCTCTGCATATAATAAATCAATGCTTTAAACAGTTAAGAAATATGTTTTTAAAACTCCAATACTATTAAAATGGAAATCTTTGTGTTTTCCTATTGCACATACCTGTAGATTAAGGGAAACTCAGAACAAAGTTAAAATGAATTTAATAAAAAAGCATGAATTAGTAATATGGTCTGATTACTTTGAAAAAGGAAAACTGAAGTCCCTACAATATTTAATGAAAGAATATAAGTTGGATGATTCTGCTGACCAGTTAATATTATCCATCAGTAAGAAATTAAATTAATTGACTGATTATATGAGTGAAGAGGAACAGAACATTATTTTTTCATTATATGAATATACGAATGCTGTTATTGAGGGTTGATTGACATACAAAGGAAGCTTGTCCAAGATGTATAGGTTAATTATAAATAATAATAATATTGATACAAAATTCTGAAACTTTTTATATAGTAGTGGACTGAGTGCCTCAGCAGATGATAAGAATAAAGCTTTGATACTTAAATCAGTCAAATTTCTGCAAGTTTATACTGGAAATTTTTTATATGAAAATATATGCATAGAATGCCTGTTACTCCATATAAAATGTCTAAGTGTCATAAAATGACTTCTTCAGTTTGTTGGAGATGTAGTAAAGATATAAAAGCTGATTAGACACACATGTTTATGGCTTGTGAAAAATTAAATGTATATTGGGAAGAGATAAATATGTTTTTAAGGGGTTATTGTCTGATCATTTTCGTTAACTGTATAAGTAATACTAATAAATGTTCCACTTCCTGTATCTGTAAAAGCCAATGAGCAAAGACTCTTTTGGGATCTCTTGGCAGTTGCCAGAAAAGTTATTATAAAAATTGGAAATCAAACTTAGTTCCTACATTCAAAGGATTTTTAAATTTAATAAAAGTTTTATGTAAAACTGAAAAAGAAATGATCAGAATAACATCAGCAAATCATAGTTAGACCTTTAGTTGTTGGCTAACCTTGAAATGCTGCTGTTAAAATACCAATATTCTTAATGTGCAAACTGTATACGATGACCTTGATAATTCAATATATTCTTATTATTGTGTAACAATATGCAAAGTTGAATTTCTTCCTTTCTGTGTATATAGTATACATATGTTAAATTAATAAAATTATCTTAAAAAAGAAAGGAGGGTCTGTTAGTGTGAATGAAAAGATTTTTTTAGGATAAATTCCTGCAAGAAAAAATGATACATTTTAAGAAATGGAAATTTATATAACATCCTAGCCTAATCTTCAGCATGCAATTATTTAAACAAGATAGGGTCCACTCATTAAAACATGGGAATATAATTTCTTACAACAGTTATATTTCAATATTTGATTAAGACAAGACAGGATTTTTCCAGATAAGAAACTGAACAGTTCACATATACCAAAACATGATATATATTTGCCTAATAGTTAATGCTAGGAGTACTAACAACATTTTTTTATTGAAAAATGTGTTACATACTCAGAAAATAGATGATGTTATTAGTTTTGAAACGTGGTTAAAGTACAATGAATAGACATTATTTTCGTCAAAGTATAGATGTTTGTACTGCAACCGACATGCTAACAAAAAATAAATAAACAAATAAATAAGTTGAAGTATTGTGATAGGGATTAAGGATTCTTATGAGATTTGTGATAAGTATGTTATTAATGATAACACCAGTACTGTAGATTCTGTAATTGTGACAATAAATACAAACCTGGGTCAGATTACAATTGTTGGAGTATATTGACAATCAAATGCAAGTGCTGATAACCTAGAGGAATTCATGTTTCTTGCAAGAAACACAGCAGAGAATAATAATAGTAGCAGGGGATTTAAATTTACCAGAAACTGACTAAAATAATATTGATTGTACAGCATTCGTAAAAAAAAAAATACTTACAAGATATATTCTTGAACAATTGCTGCATATTGTAAACAAACTACCAGAGAACCTGACATACTGAACTTTGTGACCCCAAGGAAATGATTACTTCATGTCTTGTTTTATCATCTTTTATTTGCAATTAACAAAGAATTATAAAGTTTAAATTAATGCAAGATAATTCTGCCAAACTGAAATCTAAACCAATGTGCAAGTCATCAGTAACAGACTATGTAGACTTAATTTAGTCAATATGTAACATTAACTAGAGTCATGCATTTAATTGAAAGACTCAGAAGGAATGTCATAAGTTTTGAAAAGGAAAACACTTGAATACAAAAATATTTTTAACATCAGGATATAGGCACCCATGGTCAGGAGGATATATTACCATAAGAACAAGATACTTAATTAAAATGAGAGATAAAAAGTACAAAAAAAGGAAAATGAGGTCAGTCTATAACTTTGGAAACTGAATAAGCAAACTGGACAGACACATTAAACATACTGTGAAACAAGAGCAGGAAAAATGAAGAACATATATATTAAGATAGTGGGCATAACAGGATACAATTTTATACTGTCATAAGATGTGGTAGGAGTGAAAACATATAAATTGAGCATCTGTGTGTTGATTCTTAACTTTTTCCCTAAACACAGCAAATTACAGATGTATTTACAAAATCTCATGCTCTACAAAGAAGGCTATAAATTGTACTAGTAACATCCAAGACATTTCAGAGACTGATATTAAGTTACATTATATTTAACAGAACAATAGACACTAAATACAAAAAAAAAAAAAAAAACATAAGAAAGAGAAGGAGAGAGTACTAATGACCTGAGAGCACTTTAACATGAAATTATAGAACCATTACATCTACTGTTCACTAAGTCATTTAACTATGGGGAGATTCCTCTCAGTTGAAGACATGTAGTTGTTAAACTCATCTTTTGGGTTAAGGGAGAATAGGACAAATCCCAAGTCATATAGACTCAGAGGTTTACATTCTTGTTTTGGGAAAAAAATAATGAAGAAGGTTATTTATGATAAATTGCTGTCAGAAGTGAAAGGTTTTGACTTGAAACTATATAAAACGCACATATGTTGAAAACAGATCTATAATTTCCTGTCACATGATGCTCTATAATAATATAATATATATAAAAGAAGAAGGGTACTGTGGTGTAATTTATATGGAAGTAAATTTAGCTTTTGATAGGTTGTGTACAAAACTCTCATCAATACATTAGAACAACTAGATGTTAATGTAATGTTGATAATATGGAGATCTGAACAGCTTACAAATAAGACATGGCAAGTATCATACTGCTATCGTACAATACTATATCATAATGAAGCTATATATGCATATAATATCATATCATAAAATATTAATTTCATGAACTTTAATTATACCCTGACTTAAGAATGGGGTCCATTCTTGTCATGATATCAGAAACCCAAAATATTTGGAAAAATTAAACTAAGTGGACAGGAGAAATTCTAGGTTATAGTCAGGGTGTCCCAGTTGCCTCTGCCCTTGGTCCAGTCTTTTCCAGGTTGTATTGTTTAGATTTATCTTTTGCATTTGAGGTGTTCTATAGTCTGTATGCAGATGACTTGAACATGGGTAAACTGATTACATCTGTTAAAGATTCTGCAGTTTTGAAAAAGAACTTGACAAAATTGATCAATTGGACACAGGAGAATAATATGCTGATAAATAAAAATAGTTCACTTTATACACTATAGCTATGTTTGCTATTCGGAAAAATGCAACTGTTTTTTTCTTAATATAAATCTACTGTAATGGAACTTTTCTCCACAAGCCTATAATGAAAATAGGTTCTTCCCAGCCAGACTTTCTCAGCCAAAAAATCTAAGTAAGTAAATAAACAAATAAGCATATGAGATTTGAGAGCTGTATACTGAAGAGTGAATATTTAATACAGCATAGAGTGATTGAAACTGTAGATTTGTTTAAGAGCCTGGGTGAATTTGTCGATCCAGCTTCCAGTCTTTCCAGTCATATCAACCAATTAGGTGATGATAATTATGGAACTGTAGACCATGTAAAAAAGTATAAAGTTTAGGAAATCAGAAATGATGAAGTCAATGATTGTAATTTATATCAGACCCAAACAAAACTATGGAATAATAACAAGGAAACCTTATAATTAACTAGCATGACTAAACTGGAAAGAGTACAGTAGGAGTCTACCAAGTTTATCCATGAATGTGGAATGATTAAAACATGTGAACTTGTACAGTGTTTCACACAGATTTTTAAGAGAAAACCTTATTCAGGTATATATAGGGAATTTAGAGACAACAATCTCTGGGAATGTTTGAAGTAATCAAACAGTAGTGGAGAATCATCAGGCTACCTTTATATGAGATTGTATGGGAATGAGAGATGCATTAATTGCTTCTCTTTGAGAGTACCTGATGCATGGAGTATACTACTAAATTCTATTACAGTTATCACTCACTGACATTTTTATGGAAATGATTGTTCTGGTATATTGGCAGGCAAGATGGGCATTATTGCCTGTTCCTGAACTATATGTATGCATCTATGTACAAAAATGTAATATTAAAATTGTTTCAATTCAAAGACACAGAGTTTGAACAATGCACTAATAAAATGGAACAGTTTAAAGTTGAGGTTCTTTTAGGACCTTCTTTGAAGTTTTTACACATGCTCAGGCTATAATTTAAGAAGGTGCAACTGGGAACATGTTTGCTCTGAGTGTAATGAGTTGGCAGATTAAAAAAAAATAATCCCTACAGAGAATTATGTCAGAAATATTGAGGGAGCAAATAGCTGTAACTAAGGACATTTGTTGGCCTGGGACACAGGATCTCAATTACCTAGACATAGTAAGGTTTTAAGTTTAATTCTGTTGGCTGTTAAAAAGTAATTATCAGAAACTGGATATCAAAGTATAAAGGCAACTGTATCTGAAATACTGAACATTGTAAAAAAGATAAAACACTGAAATCTTTTTTTTTTGAAAAGCAAACAGCAAATTACATAGAAATAAAAAAGAATTTGTGGGGATAATAGATGCAGAAAAATGTACGGGAGGATGAGTGAGGTTTAAATGAAGTTAAAAATTGAGTAATTTATGTAATGGACTGAAATTTGTTATAAGGAAAGAAAACATATGCCCCGGGATTCATGAAGCTCGGCGCAAGGCCGGCGTAAGGCCTGCGCCGGCGGTGCATGGAATATCCGGCGCAGTAGCGCCATATACATATTAATGAGAGTGCACCGGAATCACAGACACGTGCGTAGTGTACGTGAGCGAGCCCAGGTAGGATGCGTCTGGAGGCGTGTCTAAGCCGGCATGAGGTGAGCAATCTAATGTGCTGACAGCCACGGTCCGCCCACAATAGTAATGGCAGCAGCCAGGTCCCGTGCAGAATGAAACGCACGTACAGTACGCAACATAGTCCCCGTTCCAAATTAACGGAGAAGCAAATAGAAGCCACGAAGGCATAAGTGTACCCGTCCAAGGAGCAAAGGATACGCATAAGACCGCCTTCGTCCCGCAATGCACTGTCAGTGTTTACACTCAGAGAAGGTGTACAGCCGCATGTCAGCGCGCCGCACCGACATAGGAGCAGCGACTAAGGTCACCACCTGTCCCACTGTGGTTGGGGCAGTCTCTCCATGGACAGTTGTGTCCCGAAAAAACGTATTAGAAATGGCTGATGTGCTACGATTGTAGGACACAATGATATCCCGTATGTAATGTAATGGTAGCATGAATTGGTTATTTCTGTAACAGAAATACCGAAATGACACAATAAACAGAATAAGCAAGGAAATTGCCACAATAATAAGCAAATTATTTAGGCAAACAAGTGAATTTCTATGCTATATAGTGACCGTTTGTATGTGTCGGCCGGTAAAGGCAGATGTGAGTCCCGGAAATATCCCAGATCGGAAAATGGAAAAGGTGGAAACCCCAGCAGCGACATGGGCATGGTCACCAGGGTTACCTGCTGTCCCAAAGTGCCATGGACAGTCCCTGATTGGACAGTCGTGTCCCTGCAACAATCGTAAAAATGGAAAATGACCTGCGATCCCCTGCCATGCAAATTCCTGCAATATACATGTAAATAGTAGCATAAAACATATACATTACGGTATGGAACACAGACATGGCATAAGAAAATAAATAAGGAACCCAAACGCTACAGAATAGGCTCATAGTATGGCAAACAAGTGAAGTTCTGTCTACTGCACTAGCCCTGGGTATGTGTAGTCCTGCAAATTTCGAAGTGTCCACATAACATGCCCCACTATGGGCATTGGAAAAGGTGCCAACCATAATGGTCACAAGCAGTAGTGACAGTACATAGCCGGGTAGCTGTGCCGACATAACAACAGTAAGGAAGCAAGATACCCCAAACACAGGCAAACATGTGCATAGCAACATATCCCAGACCCAGCAACATCTCTGTTGCATACACTGGATGGTGTATGATGAAGTGTAATATCCAGAAGCAGAACCCATGCATTCGGATGTACTACACAATAGCCTCATTGTACATGTCAGTCACACCCATGTATACCCCTGCACCCAAACCTGCTAGCATCCGTGTGCAGCTATACAACCACACACAATGTGCATACCTGAACTGTGGTAAGATGTTTGTGTTAGGCAATGCCACGCTGGCAAATACGCATTCCCACATGTCAGCAACCCACCGCAGGTACAGATATGTAAATGGCTGCATGTGAATGTGTCAGCAGAATGTGTACATGTATGCATGTAGTATGTACCCGTCCAAACCATCTAGGTTTGCATACGACACGGTGCACATAAGTGTACACATGTGGACAAGTCGGGTCGTTGGACCACCGCATCAACGATTATCTTTGCAGTGAAGTCGATCACATATAGCGGAACAGGTGCCTAACACACAGGACATCCTAACAGGGTGCTACAGGCAAAGAAGGGGAAACTGGGACATCACATGTGGAGATTAGCGTGGCTGGACGGACAAATACACACGGTCAAGGTAAAGGATGGAACAACATGCATATGGCTGGATGGATGTTGTTCGAAAAATATAGAAACACATATGAAGTGACAGTTTACACATGAAATACTATATAATGTATTGAATTGTACCGTACAATATGGCAGCAGAACTAAGCCTGCATGTAATTGGTGAAGCTAAGCTGTACTGTGATGGAATTCTGAACCTGGCAGTAAGCAGGACAGCAGGCTCATGTCTGTCATCATTAATTATTTGCTGGGTTACAGAACAATAAATGTATGTACATGCATAACAGCACTCCTTCCCCAGAGGAGGATGGCCTTGTGAGCTCAATGGAAGATAGCAGTACAACTCCCTACCAGACAGACAAAGCAACGTATTAAGAAATTAACTGTCCACTGTATCGTAACAGTCTAGGGTCCTTGAAACAGCTACAATCACAAAAGGATACTGTAATGTACAAGGTGCCTTGCAAGGCTGTGTTATTCCCATGAGAAAACAATTTAAAAGCACGAGCCCAGCACCCACGTATGTATAGACTAGTGCGGACCATAGTGATGGAAATGCCCTGTGACCGACCACGCCAGTAAGGTGGGCAAAAGCTGATTGTAAACACTATATAAAGAAACTGCTTACTGTATAGAGTCAGACAAAACTCTCATACTTGGACTGTACATTATTTAGCCTGCCTGTGTACACTACTAAAACTGTCCGAACCCGAGCCTCCTGTGTTATCGGCTGTCACTTAGAAAAGCCTACTGATAACTACAGTCTGGTTGTAACAACTTATTTCACATCGTGATCCTTGTAATCCGCACTCTCTCTCTTTATCTACAGGTCAGAGTGCATGGCTGGTTAGACATGTACGCTGGAGAATATGCATAAATGGTTCTTCTTGAATGAAAAGACCTCCGACTGAATTGTTGTGTGTAAAGAGGCTGTTTACTGTCTGATCTGTGGCTGAAAAGCGGAAAACTGGATCCCAAGAAGAAAACGTGCAGCCTTAAACAGGAGGCCCAGGTAAGGAGTGTCTGCCTTTTGTGTCTATTGTAGATCAGGGACCAGACTACATTGTGTTTCTGTTAACAGTAGTGATATCGGGTCGAAGACCTACCCACATACTGTTAAATCTGAACATAGGTCAGGGGAACACACAGCAGAGTAAATAGTGATTGTAGACACTACAGTGGATACAGGGAAGGAGACACACGTGTTATGACAGAAGGGTACGTAGCAGTCGTGTAGAGGATATGGGAGATTATTGAAGCAACAGATCATGTGATCCGCGTTTGACGGGTGACGTGAAGAATATGCAATCGCAGAGAGCACATAATGTGAGTTACGCAGCAAAATGGGGTAATAAATATGACATTGATGGTATATTAGGCAACATACCGTTACTGAAACATAGTAATCGCTGAAAATTTGATGCATATGTTCCAAGGTAAACACCTGTTCCACCCTGAGAGGGATATGCCCTCTCTGGCCAGCCGTGTCCTGTAAATAAACCGAACACATGTCAAATGTCCTGATATCTCAGGACAAACATTTCCCAGATATATATCAAAATGGTAGCATAAAAGAGTAAATTTGTATGTGGAACAGCAAAATATAATAATAAACAGAATAAGCAACTGAAATGCTACAACAATTGGTCGCTCACCTGGCAAAACGTGAATACCTGTCCTATGTACTGGCCGTGGGCATGCATTTTCCAGGCAAATTACACGTTCCGAACACTAATGTCCCACATTGTGCATTGGAAAAGGTGGCAGCCCTAAGATGTGCAGGCGACAAAACAGCGACAATTGGGTATCCGTCATGCACATCGGTGGACTGAGGTAGTGTACCGAAGGGAATAGAACACTACAAATGGCTAAGCATCATACGTACACAGAGAAGATCATAATACAGTAGTACCGATCGCCCCCCCCCCCACAACACCCTACCACCGCAGATACCACATGCAGGATATTAAGCGGGAGGGCAGGCTAGTCCCACACGTTATCCTGTGGCAACAGAGGTAGCATAACGAACAAATGTAATAGAAGCTATCGAAACCACATCCCGAACACGTAACATACCTAGGGACACCCGAGTAAGAACACAGTACTACAACAGAGTGAGGATATCTGTCAATTAATTGAAGTACCGAACCATCAGGCAGGACAGGAAGGCCAGGACCCAACCCCCGTAGCGTATAGACCGTGGACACCAGAAGATATCTGCAAAGTCATAGAGGGAATTCCCCATCCACAAAGTAATCGCTATTCACCATGCAATACCCCTGTATCTCCTGACCGGAAACCAAAAGGGGAATGGCGGATGGTACAGTATGTATAAGCTGTAAATCATGTAAGAATACTTAGGGTACCGTTGGTGCCAGACCCACACACTATATTCAATGCAATGAACATGCCACAGAAGTATCTTACCGTGGTACATATAAGCTATGCTTACTTTGCAATACCTATACATCCACATAGTCCGTATTGCTTTGCTTGTACAGTCAGGGTGACAGATACAGCCATACCCGACTATCGCGGGGCTACTGTGAAAGTACAACGATATTCTCACAGGGGATGGCTAGCTACATTCCGGTGTCAACTCCACCCGGGGCCAGTCAAGCTCCACTTTAATTGGATGATATTCTGCTTGCGGCCCCTACCCAGCAGCAATTTCAGGAAGATACAATAGCATTATTGAGATAATCAGCAGAACAGGGACATAAAGTAAGCAAGCATAAATTGCAACTACAGAGAATACAGGTCAATTACCTGGCATATCTGGTATCCAAGTAGGGTAGAACATCACATGACGATAGGAAGGTAGCAATATAATAACCACCCAAGCCAACTAACAAGAAGGGAATGATGTCGTGTCTGGGCCGACTAACACATGTTAAATCTGGATACCAAACAATGCTGTGCAATCCGCTGTATTGTTTGCCTTAACCTTTAATACACCTATGGCAGCACAACACATAGTACACCGGATTACAGTAGCAGAAACAGCGTTATGCAGACTAGAACGATTGATAGCCTCAACAGCTGTAGTAGGTCTCGTGAATAATCATAACACATGTTGTCAGACCGTAGATTGTAAGCGGACATATATGACGTCAGTCTTGATGCAACAGCAGGGAAGTAAGCAACGCTAAATAGCTGACTACTCATTGCAGTTGGACACCGTGGCATGGTCAGTGCCACATTGTGTACAGGCAGTTGTTGTAGCACTCATGGCAGTACAGGCCCGGCCGTAATGTTACTAGACCACCCTCTCACTGTGAGAATGTGTCATGCAGTTGCGATCAATCTGCTGCAAGAGAAGATAGAATTCCTGACTCGTGCTACACATTTGTCATGTCTGACCATACCACTGAGTCAACCTCACATGGTGATTGAACGTTGTACAACATGAAACCTATCAACGTCACGTCTGACACCTGTGTATGGCACACCACACAGTTGCCTATACGAAATGGATTAAATAACTACACACAGACATGATAACACTGATATACCCTTAGATGATGCAGAGGTGACAGTTAATGTGTACGGATCATGTAGACTGAGCCCTACAGGAACGAATGAAGTAGTTTATGCAGTAGTTATTGATAATGACACTGTAGACGGCCAAACCCTGCAGCATAACGTGTCTGCTCAAGCAGCAGAATAGATAGCTTTAACACGTGCCTGTACTGTAGCGGAAAAATGATGTGTGGACATATGTCCCGATAGTCAGTCTGTTGTCTGTGCAGTGCATGTTTATGAGCAGCAGTGGAAGAATAGGGAATGATAACATCCACCGGTAAACCGATTAATCATGCGCATACGAACCTGAATGCATTAGACTACATGCAGTTACCCACTGAAGTAGGTAATTGTAAATGTGCAGGGCATAGAAAGCAACAGGATAACAGTAGGAAAGGTGAGGCATGAGCTCATGCACCTGCAAAACAAGCAGCGTCACAGTTGGAAAGTGTCTGTGTGAATGAGGAATGACAAACCTCAGACTGTTTAGATGTAGAAACTGTACAAACAATGCAAACAGCAACTACGAAAGCAGAAAAGCCGACGTGGTTATGACGAGGAGCAATCCTTGAACACGGACTGCACATATCCACAGTGATAAAGCCAATATTAACGTATAAGATATTCATATATGCGGCTTTGTGGAGCCACGGGTAGAGACATGTCGCAACAGGGGGGATGGTACATTTGGTTAACAGAATACCCCTAACATACGGAATGACGAACCACATACAAACCTCATGAGCAGCGTGTCACGTTTGCCGTAGATATCATGCACAGGGAGTATTTAAACCGAAGGGAGTGAGTTTACCTACACCACCATAACCGTTCTGTACTATTTGTATGGAATTCATACATTTGCATAAATGTGAAGGGAACAAATACTGTTCAGCGATTACACATATATATAATCAAAATGGGTAGAAGCATTCCCAACCAGTAATCCGGATGCAGCAGCAGTGGCAAAGGTGCCAGTAAAATTAAGTATCCCTAGATCTGGCATGCTGTAAAGAAGCTACAGTGACAGTAGAACACATGTAGTTAACCAGACAATCACGCTACCTGGGGGATTACTTACAATTACCATGAGTGTCAATTGCATGTACAACCCACACTCAGCCCGACCGGTGCCGCCGTAGAATGGGATCCCGAGAAATAAGTAGAGGAGTTTGGTGGGTGACATCCAGACGAGTTACATCAGCTGTCTACCTCTAGCATTGCTGAGCATGACAACAGTTCCAAATGTATAGTGCTGCACCCACTTCGAAGTAGTATGTGGAATGGCATATCATGTGCCAGAGTGGAAAGCTGTCATGCCTGCAGAGCCGGAGGTCGATGACTCAGTAGTAGGTGACATGAGAGGATTGTTAACTAGTAACACTGTTCTTCAGTTAAAGTCTGTTACAGATAAGAGCAAACGAAGACGGAAGCATAGCTGACACCAGTATCCTGTGTGTATGTCACTGTTATCCAAAGAACAGTATTGCCAAGTGGACAGTGCGAATGTCTGTACCGCGTACTGTTGGCAACGCCTACCGCAGTAAAGTTTGCAGAGAGGTCGTCCTGGGTCCACCTCACATTTCTCAAACTGGTAAAGGATATCAAGTCTGATTGACATCTTGTAGCTGATATACCAAAGAGCCCGAATCACACGGCGAAGACTATATAACAATACAAAGCAACCCCAAAGACATTTATGTTTGCTGTCCTAATGATTATACACCTATTAACCATGTTTGTGTTTACGCCACAATTTCTGGGACCTTACCTGCATATAACTACACGGATACAAATACTGATACGTGATCAACTGGTCACAGAGTGTCTTCCACACTTCAACAGATACCTAGGCATGATGCGTGTGCATATAGAGACTAGGAACACTTTAAATTGCTGTGTTTGTACTGCCATACCTACATCATATGGAGGACTTCCGATGCATGTTGTCCCCTTGGGGATAGATTGAGACTTGTGAATATCTACACTTTGATACAGGTTCTGTGAGATCACAGGACAACGTGGCAATGTACTTACCTGTTACCCAAAAAGGAATTGTATGTTATCATAAACATGGTACAGTTTCAGTTGGGAGTATTTGTAACATAACTGTGTCTTACGAATGTCATATAACAGCCAAAGATCACAGTACAACTTGTAGCACCATTCCTAATTCGTATTGAAACATCATGAGAACAATGTTGAAGGATGTGCAGAAACATCCTGAATTGTATAAACATTCCTCTGTTAGAGACAGGAATTTGTTACATGCAGAGGTAACCCGCATCAGTAATAAAGTAGAATATAGTTATGTTGTTTGTGGGAAATAAGCATAGCAATGGTTACCTGGGAATTGGTCCGGCAGTTGTTATTTGGGTTATCTGGCTCCAGTCACATGACATACTGTACAATTGCCTGTGGGTGCGAAACGAACTATAACACATATAGCTCAAAGAACTGGGAACACAGTCGAGAAACCTACTAATCCCGTGGGTGAAATGGAAGCTGTTCTGACATGTCAGTCCTCTGCAAGAGAGAAAGGAATACCGATTCATAAGGACTTCAGTGACAGTGTCACAACCTGGCCTGGAACACCCCCAGCTTCTGGAGTAGTGAAATCAATCAGAAAACAGAGAAAGTTAGCAAAAACTGTTGGAGGAAGGATGAATGTGAGTACCCGCTCCTGAACATGTGACTGATGAACTGGATGCAATGAGAACTGATGTGTCACAAAATGTAATAGTGCACGACTGCACCGTGGCGCTGAGAATTGGTGCACGCGCGCGCTTACTGAAGAAGATCGCTGTGTCCAACTACCACATGAAGAGACCAAAAGCAACGCCCACCTACAGGTAATATAGCAGGTGTCATCCATGGCGGAACCAGGCCCAAACCCACTGCCGAACCATTTCCACAAACCATTGGGTGGATGGGGTCAGTCATACTGAATATCATGATTGCCATTTGTGTTGTTCTGCTCATATTGGGAGCATGTGTCTAGTGCGGATACTGTGCATGTAAGTATTAGTCAGGGACTCTGGCAA